>NC_135655.1:130131690-130431690 GCF_964188315.1 Podarcis muralis
TCCCAAGAAGCAGGCGTCTTTTCATTTCGTGGCTGCTGTCACCATCTGCAGTGATCACGAAGCCCAAGAAAGTAAAATCTCTCACTGCCTCCATTTCTTCCCCTTCTATTTGCCAGGAGGTGATGGGCCCAGTGGCCATCATCTTCATTTTTTGGATGTTGAGCTTCAGACCATATTTTGCGCTCTCCTCTTTCACCCTCATTAAAAGGTTCTTTAATTCCTCCTCACTTTCTGCCACCAAGGTTGTGTCACCTGAGAATATATAATACTGTAATACAATTCGGATGCTTGGGCCTTCCCACCGTTGGGCGCCTGAAGCACTAGCAGCTTCCTTTATATATTTATATATAAAGGTATACTCACACACACCCTTAAAAAAAAAAAATTAGCCGCTAAAATGAATTTATTGTACTTTCGGGGTTCTGAAGCACCCGCTTCCCGCCATTATCTCTGCGGGGCCTCTGAGGCGATTCTGAGGCGATTCCCCTGCCCCCTCCCCCCCCCTTCGCTTTTCCTTTTCCCGCCGCGCCCTCCCCTTCGGGCGTTTCCGTGAGGGGCGGCTCGGCTCTTTCCGTGCGCCTGAGAGCGGGAGGGGGCGAGCGGGGGGAGACGGAGCGAGGAGAGCCGAGGCAGGCTCGGCGGCGGCGGCGCTTGCTCTGTCTCTCTCTCTCAGAGTTTCCCCCTCCCTCTCTCTCTCTCTCTCTCTCCCTCCCTCCCTCTCTCTCCCTCAGTCGGCCGCTGCCCGCCCGCCCGCCCGCCTGCCTGTCGCCGGGGCTGGGAAAGAGAGCGCGCGCGCGTGTGTGTGTGTGTTATGTGAGTGACGCGGCGGAGGTGTAGTTTGACGCGGTGTGTTACGTGGGGGAGAGAATAAAACTGCGGCGAGAGCCTAGGCGCGAACGAAAGCAGTGACGGAGCAGCCTGCAGCCGGTAAGAGGAGAAAAGCAAAGGAAAGCCAGGAAGGGAAGAGAGAGAGAAAAAAAAAGAGAGAGAGAGAGAGAGAGAGCAGGAGAGGAAAGAACCAAGAGGAGGAGGAGGAGGAAAAAAAACCACAACCAACCCCCGCGCGCGCACACACACACAGGGAGGGGTGCCGGCCGAGGGGCAGCAGGGGCCGGGGCTGAGGCGGGCGGGAGTCGGTGGGACGGAGGGGAGCCCTCGGGCGAGAGAGAGAGAGAGAAGCCAGGCCTGGCCTCGCTCCGCGGGAGGGGCGCCCGCTTCTTCTTCGCCGCCCTTCTTTTTTCCCGTTTTGTTTCTCTCTTTCTCTCCCCCTCCCCTCACTTCTCCGGCCCCATATAATTCGAAATGGAAGCGGGCCTTCTCTCTCCCCACAGATCGCCCCCCTCACGCGACCTGCTGTTCCCGCCTTGCCGAACCCGGCCGCAACCGCCACGAACAAAGAATAATGGCGGATGGAGGCGGCCGGGCAAGGCTGGCGGCGGCGGCGGGAAAGACGGCTCCGCTGCTCCTGCCGCCACTACGCTTCCACCTTGTGGTGGGGGGGCAACATAAGACATCTCCCCCCCGTCCTCTACTGCCGTTGGGGGAGCGGGGGGGGGGGAGAAAGGGCCTCAGGAGAGCTTTCCCCCCCCCATACACTTTTCGTTTTAGTAGGTAGCCCTCCCCGTTGTGGTGGGTCGTCCCCCCCCCCCCCGTGAGGTGCCTAAATTTGGCAAAGGCGCGCAAAAAAATTAAAACCGGATCGCCCCCCTACAACAGGCATTCGTGAGGGATGGGGGGCGGCGGGGGGGGGGGACACGCGGCGCGCGCTTATTTAACAGCCCTACGGAAAATAGGGAAGCTCCCGCCGCCTGCTGCCTCCCTTCTTCCCCAGGCGCCGCGTTGGGGAGCTTTTGCCCCTGGGGCGGGCGAGGTAGACCCGAAGGGTGCGAAGCACACACACACACACACACGTGTTTTATTTTCGTCCCTTTGTGGAGAGCAGACGGTGGTCCCGATGCCTCCCTCTTCCCTGGTTCCTCTCCTCTCTCTCAGCCTCCAGCTAAATATCTCCTGGGTCCCGCAACAGACACATTTTGCTTTCCCGCCCCTCCGTGGGCCAGGCAGTTCCAGATGTTTGAACCCGCAGCCCTTGGGGTCCAACCCGGGTTGCTCTCCACGGCTAGATAGCTGATTTGGCAGGACCGCCCCTTGAAAAAGGAAAAAAAGAACGTTGTTGTTCTATTACGGAAAGCACAGCTTTAAAAGTTGTGCTTGAGCAGTGCTCTTGAGGTTGCAAGGCCTTCCGAGTTCCTTTTTAATAAAAGTATTTTGGATCAAAACTGTATTCCTGAACACTTTGTTTTCCTCTCAGCTCTGTGCCTAGAATGATACAATGAAAGCCTGGGCCCACTGAAAACAAAGTTCCTATCGGCTTTGGGGACACCGGGTTTAATCCTGGCGCCCCAATTCCACTGTTTTGCACTTCATTTGCTCAGTACTGTAATGCATGGCGACTGCTTATGAAGAGAGGTGTATAAATAAAGTTCTTATGGCATTAATAACTATAAGTAGAGTAATACATACATTTTATTACAGCATCTGGTTGCAGGGCACTTGGCAAACTGATGAAGACCAAGGGGTTGGTCATTTAAAATGTGGATTTTGAGCTGGGGTTTGAAGTTTTGAGACATTTGGGTGATACAAATATATGATGCATGACAGAGTAGGCCCAATTGGAATGTCTAAATTTTGCAGCAGTAATCTCCATCCTTATTGGTTTTCAGGGAAATGGACTTGATACTGAAAATACCTTAAATGAGGCTGATATGACTTCATGAAAATGTAGGGAGGCTTGCATCACACTTATATACAGTTGTATATAACATTCTTTCCCATACTGAAAAGTGAATTTCATCGCAGGTGTTGAGTAGCAAGTCTTAATCTAGGTCTCACTGTGATGTTTGCAAGCATTGTCCCTGTTTGCACTCTCTAACATACTTCATACCCAGGCAACCGTATTTCAGTGGCCACCTCATGACTGGTTTTGTTTATTCTATTTCTTCCTTTTTTAAGTACAGAAATTCTGCATGTACTTATTTAGGTTCTTTAGTCTGTATCCAAATGCAACTATTTTGTATCTTGGGGGGGGGGGAGGAATAATATTAACTTGTGTAATCAACAATAAGATCAATTTTTAAAAAAATGCAACCTAGAGTCTTTGTGGGTCTAAAAAACCTAATAGTTATTACAACATACTATTTGTGAGCTAGAACCTACTTACATTAGATGCCATGGACTGTTGCCAGTGATGGAGTGAAAAGTTCATGCAAGTCAGGGCACATGATTTTCAATGAGCCCTTGTAGTTTGGGTCCCTCTGGAACAGAAAAGGATATGATACAGAAGTATAGGAAGCTGCCTTATACAGAGTTAAACCACTGGTGTATCTAGCTCTGTTCTGTCCATGCTTCTTTACAGTTGCTATCAAAGGTTTCAGATGGGGGTTTCCCAATAATTTCAGGGGATTGCAGCTGGGATCTTCTGCATAGAAGGTAGATCCTGTACCCCTGAGCTACAGCTACAGCTCAGTGGAAGGAAGAAGAGAAAACCAAGTGTCCCAATTTGTGTGTGCAGAAGCATTTCCACTAAAGTTAAGTCACCATTGGATGCAACTCATGAAGTGTTACCCTCAATTGACAACTGGATACATACCGGGGGGGGGGGGGGGGGGACACCATATATAAACAGCCATGAAATAAAAGAGGTACAGTCACTGACTCTCTTAAGAAAAACAAACCTTATTTTCTCCTTTCCCTTCACAGTTTATGTCAGTCCCTTAGCGCTAAGGTAGAAATTTGTCAGGAAAATGCTGTGCCAGGTTGTTGTTTTTAAGAAATTAGGCACACAGTGTAACAGTAGGAAGAAACTACTTGTCTGTGTGTCACCAAGAAAGGGGAGTTGGCTGTGGACCCATACATCATACATTTAAAGCAAAGAATCCTGGGAACTGCAGTTTACCAGAGCTAAACTTCCCAGGATCTTTTTTTTTGGGGGGGGGTGCTTTAGCTGTACGGTATATACACAGCCTTAGCTTGTCTTAGCTTTAGACCATGTGGTTCTTCTCTAAAGTAGATCTGTAAAGTATGCATGTCTTGGGGATTATCTTGCATCATTTATATCTAACCTAGCTTTGGTTCCGTTTGTAGGGATGGCTCATATTCTAAGCACCATATACCCAGGATACATTTAGTAACAGTATTCTTCACAATGCAAACCAATTCGTTTGTTTTCCATTCTTCCCTGATGAGATCCATGGAGAACTGGATTGTGTGCTATGTCTAACAAGTATTTGACCCCCTAAACATGCATCTTAAACAATTTCGTTTGCCGGTATGGTAGTAATGTGAAGTCCTTCATATCACCTAGTTCTATACGTATCTCATCACAGAATGACCATTTCTTTGTGCAGTTGCTCATAGTTCTAGTTTTTCATTGGATTTCCCCTTTTGCAAGCCATGAGTTGTCTTAAGTTTATTTTTACTGTAGGAAAACTAGCACTGAAAAGCCTTGGAAGGATAAGGTGGATGGGGAATTATATTCTGGGATATGAGGAATTACTGCAGAAAATGTGAACCGGTGTTATATTGCATCATTTCCCCTAGTGTTGCAGCAGGACTGTAATGGACCACTGGGTTTTCTCATAAATGAATGGAGCTCTTTTCACATCTTACATTTATTTTGTCACATATTATGTTGCTGGTTAACACTTTTGCTTTCTGTGCAATATCAATGTGAAGTAATTATTAAATGTAGCACTTTAGTCATGCACAGCAATAGTTGTTCAACCTCTTGCTGGAAAACCTGATTTACGCACCCTTTGACTGCCTTATCTCCTAGTCTGGATTTCCAAGGTGTCTTAAAGGACTTCAGGGATCCCTTCTTTTGACTCATGCCACTTCCTACAAATCCCACTTCATGTCTTGACAAATCCAGAATCCTTCCAAGGCACCCTTTTCAGTTTGGAATCAATCCATATTTGATGCACAATCCTAGTATAGTTCCATCTTTCTCCTCTTAACCTAAGGTGAACAAAAAGGGGGTATTGCACTACTGGTGTGATCCCCTTGTGGGTTGCTGAAGAGAACTATAGTTCAGTGGTTTTCTGCCTTCCAGAAAAAGTTTCCGTATTGATCTGTCTGCTGCCTTACAGAAGATTCTGGGACATTGGAGGGTGTAATGTCTGTTCCTGTGAGATTCCAAACACACCTGTTAAGCTTCATGGTTGCCCTGCATAAATGGAATACACCCTAGATTTCGTGTTTTTCTCAAGCTTCCCCCCCCCCCAGC
The DNA here is from genome assembly GCF_964188315.1 of Podarcis muralis. Lineage (NCBI taxonomy): Eukaryota > Metazoa > Chordata > Lepidosauria > Squamata > Lacertidae > Podarcis > Podarcis muralis. The sequence goes on from NC_135655.1 coordinate 130,136,975, forward strand.
ATTTTTGCCTGTAAGACCACCCCTCCTTCTATTCCACAGCTTGGCATACAGATAATCTTGTTTATACAATAATGTATATGCAGCCTGCCGCTGTGAGCAAAAATCTGAATGGGACCCTTTATCCAGCACTGAATTCTGATCTACATAACAGGACAACGCAGTAGCTTTTTCAGATCAGGTTGGAATGATGAAGGAAATGAGGGAGCATAGACCCAATCAGGGCTATTCAGCTCACCTTTATCTTGGATGGTGGTGGGAAGGAGGTTTCACCTGCCTCAGTATCTTACTGGTTCCTGAAATTGTGAATATTCCTTCCAACTGTCCCACAATTTGAGCACCACTACTCTGTTGCAGTATAACACTAAAGGAAGATTAGTAATGCAGATTAATGCAGATTAAGATGTCTTTCAGGAAATATGCTTTGCTGAACTTGTTGAGAAATGCTTTGAGATTCCAAGAATTCTTAGGGTTCCCTGAAACATCAGTCAAAATCACTGCTCTTGTCAGTTCTTTTTAGTAGGGCTTACAGTTCTCCATACTGTAATCAAGCTTATCTAATTGCATGTCTAAGCCTGTAATCTTATGATCACTTGGAAGTAAGCCTTATTAGATTCAGACTTGTTTCTCTGTAAAATGTACCTAGGACCATACATGTCAGAGTGAAAGTAGTCACACTCGTTTCCAAATAACTTCAGTTAGACTTACCTTCATTTGGGAGAAAAGGAAGAGCCATTATCTATTGCTGTTTATTCATCAATGGCCTTCTGGCATTCACTATATATTTTGAAGTATCTACAGATAAATTATTCCTTCAACCTTCACTTAAAATTACAGTGAATGTGAGCATCTTAATTTGTACGGTATATTTTGTGCCCTAGTTTTCAAGTTCCTGCAGACAACTGAGCTGGCATACTACAATAAAATGAATGCTGGAATTCTGAATGAATTAGCTTTCTGCATACCTGAAAAACAGCACATATTTTCCACTTAGCTTGCAGTTTCAGTATACGTAGGTTTTCATACGTGATGTCGAGGAAAGAAAGATACTTGCCCCATGACAAACTTTTCTTTTTATGACTTCCCCACTATACCTGCATATTCATCTTCATTCGGTTTTCTCAGTCTATTTTCTTTTAGCCAGCAACTTGTGAAGAACTGAGTTTTAAGTTGCTCATGTTTTCATTGGCTATATTATATTCTATAGTGATCACCACTATAAAAGCAAGTAGGAAACGTCTGTAAATGGTTTAGCAACTTGTGCAACATCATTTTGCTTCCTCTGCATAATCTCATGTTCTTGTACACACAAATGCAACATTGAGTGAGCTGCACGATCGTGATAGTTGCTCCATAGCAAATACCATGATTCTGGGGGCGTTTTCTTCATCCTCCTTAGAACAGTGTTGAGGAACCTTTCTCACCCCAAGTGCCACATGCCCTCATGGACTGCCGCCATCCATGGGCAAAACTCAAAAGAGGTTTCTACACAAACACCACCACCCATGTTTTCACATGGCACCTTCCAGCCAGGCAAAAGTACCGAAAGAGGGCTAGACTGAGCTGGTGACAGGTATGGCCTGGAGAGAATCTTGAGGGTATTCTAGAGAGGCCTGCATCTGCCCCCTTGGCCTGAATTCTGCATCCCTGCTTTAAGAGCATGAAAATTGCTTCTTTCCAATGACTGGGATTGCCCAGGGCCCACATTTGGGTATATGAGCATGTGTGCAGGAATGCCAACAAAATCTTGGAAGAAGCATAGCTCCTGTTCCAAGTCGTAGCCTATATCTGAGAATGCACGCTTCTTCAGAACCAACGGTTGTATTGCAAACATGAAATAAATGTGATCACGTTGCTATTTTGCATGTTTTAATAATGTACAGTATTTATGTTTGGGGGAGTATCACTTAGATGGGAGTAGATGCCAAGCTACAGCTAGTAGGTGTTCAACCCTGCAATAATTCTACTGCTCTTGTTTATTCCAAGAGGAATACATCTGTTTCATAATGAAAATACTTTTCCTCAGAAATAATGGAAACAGTTTTACCTGGTTTCTAATATTTATGTAGGATACATTAAATTCATATTTTCACCACCTTTAGAGCTGCAAACTTTCAATAACATGAAAGCTGGAGTACTAATTGTCTCAACAGCCCTGAAATGCTATCAGGCACTGAATTTGGCTGGCGAAACATTTGATGCTCATCCAGGCCTAGTGTCTGAGGTCCTCTAAGGGTAACCGATAGTAGATCCTTAGCTAAGTAGGAAGGACTCTTTAAGGAGTAGGCTCGTGTGTTACTGAAAGGCAGAAGGCTTACGCATTCCTTGCTTCTAATCTGATGTACAGGGGGGCAGCTACCAAGTTTATTCCTAAGTAACTGAAAGCCTCCTCCTAAGTAGTGGCTAGAATTGAATAACCTCCCTCCAGTATAACTTAGGGGAGCTAGAAATTAGTTAATCCTCTCTTTAGCATACATAAGGATAGTTTTGTCCTTTGTGTTTCCTTGAACAGTTGAATATTAAATATGCTATAGAGGGAGAAAACCTCCCCTGACAAAGTAAGTGTTTTGCACCCAACTTAATTTTGTTGTTGACAGCAGCATCCTGTCTTGCAAATATTAGCTTGCAGAGGAGGAGCACCAAACCTGTGTTAATACCAATCATACCATTACAATTCTTTAAGAACTGATTAAATGGATTTTCATAGTCTTTGAAATTATTAATATGTCTAAGTCTTGCTTGAATGTAGAACAAATAAAATGCAGAGGCAGCATTCAAATAGTTTTTAAGTATGTACGTGCTTTGTTGGGGAATATTTCAGAGTTTTCTGGGATTTTCCTACTTCTGTCCCATCCCAGTCCTACTAATTAGGCTTTCAGTTCCTTTTTTCATTTGACCCCTTTAAGTCAGGCATTTTACCCATGTCTGGGGCTCAAAGTTGCTTTGCCAGTCTTTTCCTAGTGTCCCAAGTCCTGTTCAAACAATCCTTAACTCTCCTTCGGTGCATCGCAGGCACAAGTATCTACACACCTCTTTATTACAGATTTACACAAATTTACATTTATTAATGGAACCATAAAACTTGTAGCAAATAATGCAGCCAGGTGTAAATCACTTTAAAATTCTTTTGATTTAAATTTGAGAGTTAAGCACATGGTGACAAATAATTGCATCTCTGAAGCATACCTTTTAATTACACCACACCCTGCATTGGCAATAGGAAGACAGTTGCATACACAGCAGATTTTTTTAGTAACAACAAAGTCATTCCACTGTGATGCCGAAGATTGTTAAGAGCATGCATGCAAGCTACTGATTTGATTTCTCCACTGTGTACCACTTTGCTAACTGACCAGTTTGAAAAAGGGTGTGTGTGGTTTTTCAGTCATGTTCAAGGAATGCTTATCTCATTGGCCTTGCACATGGACCATGTTAACTACTCTTGTTGAATTTGGAAATTTGATACAGCAAAGAGCGATACTAGTAGCACACAGTAACATTTGTCAATGAATTTCACTTAGATAACTATGCCAGTATTACGTAGGGTTGTCATATTTCAAAAGGACACCCGTAAGTTGTTGAGTTTTTTTAAAAGGAAATTAAGATCCAGCACAAAGTGCTGCCTTTCTGAAATTCCACGTATGGCACCCCTAGCATTACAGAACAGATACCAACTCTTAGGCAAGATTGGCAGTTTCGAAGTTTTTAGCTTTGTTAACTAAATGCAAGTAAAGCAAAGTATATTAAATCACTGTCTGGGGCATCAGCGTTTACCCCAATGCAAATTACCCTAATCTGCAGTTTTAATCTGAAATCTTAGGTGCAGTACTGCATCCAGAGCTCAGAAACTGCTCACACTAATGAAATTCCCTGTTGCAAAATGCACCTAGAACAGTGGGAGTATCAAATACTGCCGTGATGCTTGGACAGACATCAGAGGAAGTGCATTCCCTTTTCACAATGAACTGCTGCATTCAAATCCCAAAGCGGAGGAATATTAATCAGTGACTCCACCCAGGATTGGGTGCAAAGTTGCCCCAAGTGGCTTACGGAATAATGCTGCAAGTTTTTATTATGGAACACTGCAAAGGCTTTTCCTGTTCTCCATGGTTTTTCCTGTTGCTTTAATTAGAACTGTATTCTTCATAGAAGGGGCTACTGACAAAATACATTTCCCTCACGTCCTGAAGTCAGGTACGAATAAAGGGTGCACTACTGGACATTTATGGATTTGAATTCCAGTAGTAAAATTACTGACAGAATGACTTTATGCTACCATGGGTGACCTTGATAAAAACAGGAGAAAAGCATGTTTCTCAAAGAGGGATTGCAGTCTTATCACTAATAATGTCTGCAAGCAAAACAGTAATAGATCATACACTGTTAAGAGCTTTGACATCTAGATAGCAGCTTCCCCTTGGCTGGCTTCCAGAGCAATCCTATGTTTGCTTACTTAGGAATAAGTCCCATTGAGTTCATAGGGTCTTAGGTCCAAACAAGTGTGCATAGGATTACATCCTCAGTTGTGTTAGATTTAAACAGGAAGTGGTTCATAAGAGAAGAGAGGCACACAAGTGAGCAGCTTCAGCATCACAATCATACTGTGCTAACCACATACTGTGGATATTGTGATCAGTATTCAGAATCTCCCAAGTGCGGATATTACTGGTCACAAAGGGTTACCAGCACAGTGTTTGAGTAACAATGAAAGCAAATCGACAGTAAACTGAAATCTGGGGTGAATGTAATTAGAACCCAAACCTGTTCCTAGCTGGCCAATTCCCTCTCTCAATTCCTGTCAACTGACCAAAGTTCCCACTACCACCCAATTATCTTATGCCCTTTTCAGCCTCCCCCTCCCCCTCCCTTTTTAACATTCTATACTCCTAATGGATTTCCTTCCCCTACCCTCAAAGCTCAAACTCAAAATATGGTTCATTACACCAGTTTTGGGCTATGCTGCCCTTGATAGTTCCTGGCCTGCCTTCTGGACTGGCAGTGATCAGCACAGAAACTGATGCTGCCTGTGTGTGATTTATGGGTCTGTTTTGCATTCAGAGAAATCTCTGTCTGGAAACAAGATTAAACAGTATGTCAGAAGAGTAATAATGTGATGAACACTCCTTTAGCTTGTAGTGTATCACTGAAGGAGGATGTGAATGTTTCCGCCTGTACTCTGAACCTTAGAGGTGGGGAAGATTAAAGAGAAATTATTTATATTTATTACTTTCCAATTCATCCATTAACCAGAATGGCTACTAACTTCTCATCAGGCTTGTAATCCAGTCATCTCATCTGCTCTTGGCCGGATTGAGACAGCAATTCTAGGTCTTCATCTTGCTTTTAATAATCAACAGTATAAACTAGGACCATGGTGCACCATCAAGTTCCGTATTTTTTGCACCATAACACTCACTTTTTTCCTCCTAGAAAGTAAGGGGAAATGTCTGTGCGTGTTATGGAGCGAATGCCTGCGGGTGGCGGGGGGGATCTGCTGCAGTCGTGAGCAGAGGATCCATGGTTCCCCTTCCTTCCCTCTTCCATGGTTACAAAGCATGGATCTACATGGATCCTCAGGATTTTTGCATTGGGCTACTCCAAACTCACTGTCAGATCACGTGTCTGTGGCCACAGCATGAACCACAAAAATCATATATCCACTATTTCGTTTAGAATTCCCCCCCCCCCCCTGTTTTCCTCCTCTAAAAACTATGTGCGTGTTATGGTCTGGTGCGTGTTATAGAGCGAAAAATACGGTACCTATCAAAATGATGGCAGTGTGCTGCTAATGAGTAACCACGCTAGGATTATAAAACTGATTTATGAAAGTCAGTTCCCAACATTCTGTTCCACTTAAGTGTCACCAAGGGATGAATCCAGGTTCAAGGTGTGCAGATAGGAACAAGTTTTAATAATAGTTGGGGATACCAGCCCCCTATCCTAATGTTCATGAATGTACCCTGACCATCTTCCACATAATAGCTATTGTTCATTCCACAGGGACAGGTAAAGTTCTGCCATTGACATCCTGTAGCACTGCCTATTGCCCCTGATATTGGCTACAGCCAAGAAGATGAGGGGGAGCAATGTTTCTCCTGAGGTTCTGAGGGTAGGATGGCTTTTCCAGTGCTTTCCCCCACAGGAGACAAGTGGGAGTGGGGGTGAAGCAAAGCTGAACATTGTTTCCTTCCCCACCCAAATCCTGAACACAAGTCCTGGTTGGATATGGGGGTAGTTTTTCCTCTTTGGCTTTCTTTGGTTGGTTAGTTTTCGTTTGGGGGAACGGCCAGGTTGGGAAAAGATGTGTCATGGGCAGTTGCCTCGGTGATGAATGGGAGATGAAGAGTGGGGCTGGAATTATTTATCCTTCCCTGATCCTCTTCCACTGGGTAGTCAAAGAGGAAAGTGGTGACTCTGTCATACTTTAGCACAGGAATGGGGAACCTGTGCTCCCCCCCCCCCCCCGGGGTTTCCAAATCTTATCTTTATGCGCCCCCTTGCCCAGATTGTCCGGAGTTTTGGGCTGGGTTGTCATCAATATGCTGATGACACCCAGCTTTATCTGTTGATGGACGGCCGCCCTGACTTGGCCCTGGACACACTGACCAGATGCTTGGAAGCTGTGGCTGGATGGCTGCGTGGGAGCCGGTTGAAGTTAAATCCTTCAAAGACAGAGGTCCTCTGGCTGGGTTGGGACGACATGGGGTTGGGGGGGGGCAACTCCCCTTGAGGGGGCTCAATTAGTGCCGGCGCCTTCTGTCAAGAGGTTGGGTGTAACCTTCGACACCTCCCTTTCCATGAAGGCGCAGGTTGCAGCCACAGCAAAGGTGGCATTTTTCCATCTCCGCTATATCAAGCAGTTGGTCCCTTACCTTTCTCGCCCTGATCTGCCCACATTGATCAATGCAACTGTCACCTCCAGGCTTGATTATTGTAACTCGCTCTATCCGGGGTTGCCCTTGAAGCTGACCCAGAAACTCCAGTGGGTGCAGAATGCCGCGGCGAGGCTCCTTACGGGGTCCTTGCCGCAGGACCATATTCATCCAATGCTTTACCAGCTGCACTGGCTCCTGGTGGAGTACAGGGTCAGGTTTAAGGTGCTGGTTTTGACCTTTAAAGCCTTATGCGGCCTAGGACCCTCGTACCTATGGGACCGCCTCTCCTGGTATGCCCCGCGGAGGACCTTAAGGTCCACAAATAACAACACTTTGGAGGTCCCGAGCTGCAAGGTGGTTAAATTGGTCTCAACTAGGGCCAGGGCCCTTTCAGTACTGGCCCCGACTTGGTGGAACGCTCTGTCACAAGAGACCAGGGCCTTGCGGGATTTGACATCTTTCCGCAGGGCCTGCGAGACCGAGCTGTTCCGCCTGGCCTTTGGTTTGGACTCAGTCTGACCCTTATGTTTCCCTCCCCTTATGGTTTTGATTTATGGGCTACTACTAAAATGAGGCTGCATTTAAAATTTTATTTTAACCCGTATTTTAATTAACTGTTTTTTTTTCTTTTTCTTTTACGTTTTATTGTAATTTTATTGGTGTTAGCTGCCCTGAGCCTGGTTCTGGCCAGGGAGAGCAGGGTATAAATTATTATTATTATCATTATTATTATTATTATCAACCCCAGCCAGCATGACCAATTGTCAGGGGTTATGGGAGGAATAGTCTGGCAATATCTGGAAAGCCACATTTTTTTTAAAAAAAAAAACACACCTTTATTTTAGTTAGATAATGCATATATTACAGTAATACAAATTACCAGGCACATTTGGGTTTTAATTTCTTACCAGACTTTTAATAGTCTGTGCATAGAAGTTATTTTTCCAAAATGTTTGCCACATCAGTTCTAACATGGCCACCTACATCAGATCCCTTCTTAAGTGCATCATCTCCCAGTTCTTCACTTGGCTGCTCTGTAACCAGCTCTTAATCTTGGTTTCAAATCCTAGCTAAGGAGTGAACCTTGTTTTAACCCAGATATAACACTGCATTATATTTAAGGGCAACCTTGGAAACAACACTGAGCTTCTGAATGTCAGGAGGAAGGCTTCGTCAATGCCTTCTTACCTTTTGCATTCGCTGCAGGCCAAATCTGACAGGTGAGCAGGGCTGCTCACCTGGCAGCCACCTGACATCACAATTGTGTCATCTAACCCATTTTTCTTTGTTGGTGAGATTTTAAATCAAACTGGGCAAAGGCTTAGCACTTTGCAAGCACCAAGGACCAGCTGGTGGTTGGTGCTTGCAAAGCTGTGTATCTTTGCAAGCACTGCCATGATGGCTGTTCTTGCAAAGGCAGAAAGTTTTTCAGGCTCCAGCAATCAGCCTGTCATTGGCATTTGCAAAATGCTACGGGCACTTGTGAGCACCACCGACTAGGTGCAAACTCTGCTTTCAGCAGGGAGCCACATTTCTACTTGACCCGTCCCTGGTGTCAAATATGGCCAGGTGGGCATGGCTTGCTGGAAACAGTCTTGTTGGTCCAATGGGGAGACCTGGCAGGTTCAGTTAAACCTTCAGGGGCCTCACACCTTGTTTAGAGACACAGAGAGATCATATCTGCTGTGGGAAGTTGTCCACCATAGAATGGCAACCCAGCTTCGTGGGTTGTCAATAGTTTTTCTTACTAAGAAAAAAACATAGCATGGCTTACCTACATAGCAACCAGGAAGTAGACAAACTAAAGATGAGAGAATCCAGAGACACAGTAGCTGGAGGAAAAGGGCAGGGCAGAGCACAAGTGTAATGGAAAAAGAGATAAGGAAAGAGGGATAGGAAAGGAGAAGGGTCTGATAAAGTGAGATCTGTGGGGAAAGCTAGCATGGCCTACAGAAATGAGAATTTTATACGTATTGTTGGCAGGAAGAGGAGAGGGGAGAGTGGTGAGCAGACAGGGAAGGCGAAGCAAGTGAGAGCTGATAGAGGTTAAGATACCGGAGAAAGTAGGGGCCTAAGGAAACAGTTGGTGATAAAACGATAGTCGGCGGGGTGGGCAAGTAGGAGATGCATGTGAAGCAAACAACATATAAGGCCTAGGGGATTTTTACAGCCTTTGAGGCTCCAGTACCTTTTCCCTGCGAGGGATGGAAAAGTATGCTTTTGCCCATCACAACAGAAAAACCACGTTGGTGTAATTCTTCTGTGCAACTGCCAGAGGCACAGAGGCATTCTCAGCGCTTGGATCTTAAAACCCCAAAGGGGCAGCCATCCTCTGACGCAGGGGAGACCAAGTGAGTGAGCAGAATTTCACAGATGTAGCTGAACTATTTATCATTAGGAAAGAGATTCAAAAATAAAAATCTGCCCATATCATAACTATACAGTTCTGGTTGCCACACCTCAAAAAGTGGAGCTGGAAAAGTTGCATCGCCTCAAAATTTTGGAAGGGTCAAATCCTGTGCCTCTTGCATAATGCCAACCTAGAAATATGAAATAAGCTGAAATGAAGTGATGGCAACAAACAACTTCCCCACAATATTTTTCCCCCTGCATTTTTTCTCTCCCTCATTATCAGAGAATTGGGGGAAAATGAGCAATAACATATTCCAAATAATTTCAGAAGTAAAATGTTCTACTGTTGATGCACATCATGCAGTAAAAAGTGTGTTAAACATATTTCAGGGTTTCCTTTTCTCATTAACATTTTTAGAACTTGCCTTGCCCAAGAATGTGTGGTTTCGAAATTCAGTTCTTGCGTTACAAAGGTAAGAACCATGTATTTGACTCTGGTGATCTGTCCTTAGTCTCTTGATCCAAGTGCAAATCAAAATTTATTTTAATTTATGAATTCACAGCCCACTTTTCAACCAACATTCTTAAACAAAATATAAGAATTACAAAATTAAAAAGTTAAAAAATAAACCATTAAGAAAATTACTGTTGCAATTTCCTCTTCAGCACAAATCATACTTTGCCATGGCATCTAAATTAGAAAACTATTTAAACTATGGTTTCCATTTCTGGTTTGGAGGGATTAATGAATCATTGCATGGCCTTCCTAGTTTGCATTAAAAGTGAGGCAGTATGCAGGACAGGGGAGCACGGTTTGGAGGTTTTCTGAAAAAGCCAGTGACAGCCTTTGCAAAAGATAACCAGACAAGGATTCAGAGTACATAGGCAGACTTGGTGAAAGGATACTCAGGGACTTAAATAGCTTTTTCTGTTCTAAGCACTTCATAGGGACGGAAGGTCAGGTTACACCAAGAGAAGGGTGGGCACAGGCAGGAATACATCCTTGGGGTGTTTTCATAATCCTTTGCAACCATGAGGGCTGAAAACATCTCTTATATGCAAGTTGAGTTTCTGAGATTTAAACAAGAGAATCAAAGATTTCCTCAACCCAGTGGATCATGTTCCCATTCACAGCCAGGTGGACTGGAGGTGGCCATCTGTGTGAGAGCAAGTTGAAGGAGCAGACATCATTCAGGAAAGTAAATCAAATGCCTTAGTTTGTATATTAATACTTGTGCGGCAGTCATTTCACTTTTACATTTCAGGTGCAGTGCTAATACAAACACACAAAGTGAAATTCATATTGTATAAAGAATGCTTTGTGATCTATACGTTAGCCTAAGAGATAGATACATGGGGGGGGGGGGACATTCTCTTTTCCTTCATAAAAGTTGTTTTTATTTGAGGGACATGTTCTTCATTGTTCACGTAGGTGGAGCTTACAATCAAATAATAAGGTAGTATCAAGAAACTATAACACCGCCAGCAATATGCACTTTTTAATGTACTTTTCAACAAATTTCCTTGGTTAGCTGCTGATCACCTCAAATCTCAACACACTTTCAGTGAAAATGCTTCTTGCTAACTGGCAGAGATGTTTCTGACACCATTTCTCCCTCCCAAGTTTGATTTCACTTTTATTTCAGGGGGAAACACTCTTAACATCTGGTTACAAGACCCACTCATCTTTCCTACAATGGCTAATGTGCACAGTGAAATTCTGTTGTTTGTAGTGGACTAATGTACAGCTAGATCACAAACCTTTAGGTTTGCTAAATATTAAAAACAGTTCATCAAAACCACTTCCTATCTAATCCTGTGGTTCATTGATCATTTCATTTAATTTTGGGGTCCATCAGATATTGCATTAAGGTGGATGCTGTGAAAGGAGGCAAGCGCTTGTTAGGGATAGCCAACCAGTCATAGAGAATCATCGTTTCAATTGTAAAGCTCAGGCCAGAAAGGCTTAAGCTGGCATTAGCTGTAACTCAAACTTTCCAGATATATTTTTGCCATATATGCTGTAAAATATTTTGGTACTTAACATTACTTCACTCTTTATTATGACCAGCCATGTTAAGTGTTCTGCTTTTGGGGAAACAATCTTAAACACACTTACTAGGGAGTAAACGTTGCTGGGTGTATTTCTGAGTAAAAGTGCAGAGTTGTATTACAGCAGGAACTGCCCATCTTTTTGGGTGCTGTGAACTCATCTGGAAACCTGATAAACTTGGGTTCACCAAACACACATACAACCTAACACATTCACTCCCCAACCGTGATGTGTGATGTTTTCAGTGGCTAGGAGTTGCAGCTGAAGAGGTGAGGGTTAACCCTTCCCCAGCTGTGACCATCCCTGAAATAGCCCCCCCCCCCCACCCTCCTGCACCACAATTAGCTTTGAGAAGAGCCTTCTGTGGGCTATAATAGATGGCTCCCCTGCCATATATATATATATATCTGCACTGCGGCAAAGGACCGAGTGAGGAAGAAAGGCCTTGGCAGGTGTATATTCCCCCGTTGGATGCTGGGTTGGCAGTCCCTGTGCTATTGTTTGTACTTCCCGATTAGTTTGCATTATTTGCGACAAGAACTGTAATCATTGTTACTTTATGTCAAAAGCAATCATTATGTAAATGAAAGGGAACTTACAGCATAACATAAAATTTCTGGCAGATAATCAGGAATTTATTGTGCAATACAAATTCTGTAATTGAAACTGAAATATGGCAAGAAGTACACCTGCCCTGTAATAGTAATGCAAATCATTACCGTTACAGGTAACTAAATGACCATGGAATCTGGCGCAGAGAACCAACAGAGTGGCGATGCAGCTGTTACAGAGGCAGAAAACCAACAAATGACAGTACAGGCCCAGCCACAAATCGCAACGTTAGCGCAGGTACAAAGTTGTTCTCGACTGATCTGTTGTGTCCTTAAGCAAATGTTTATAAGAGTAACTTTAACATCTCTTACAGAATCTAAAAGGTTTAAAGGTTGTTATGATTTGTTACAACTATTGCAGCCAAGAAACACTGAGGTGCCACAAAAGAGATTCATGGTTTTTTTACCTCTACACGCATCCCTGTCTCTCTTCCCTTCGTGGTAGACCACAATTAAACCTGGAAGTCTCCTGCTTCATCCAAAAGAGAAAACTGTGTTTATTCACTACAGAACAAGCTAAACACAGCTTGTTCCAAAGCTGGCAACTGTAAGTTTCTCAGTTTGGATAGAACAGGAAACCATTATTCATTGGCAGCTTCTGAATTTAATTGCTGCATAACACAAAGGGAGATGAGAAGGAGCTGCATGCTTGAGCAAAAAGCTTGATCTTAAGCAGCCTTTAATTAACGTATGCTTTGGTTGGAGAACAAAAAAGATCCTATTTAAAACCACCAGTATCAACTAAATCAGGTTTTTTATAAACAAATCCAACTTATTAATAGAATTATGAATTTGTTATTACACAGCTGTGTAATAACTGTGGTTTGCTGTTAACAAAGCTGTGGTTTGTTAACTGTGAGTTGTCTCACAGATGCCCCAACAAACTGTGGTTTGTTTCATTAATGTTTGGTTTCTTTGCCATCAGTTCTTTCATTGGGCTTTTGTAGCTTAATAAGCATTAGATAGGTGGCCAAAAAAACATGGTTAAGGAAGGTTCCTGGGTTTGCACCTAACAGCAAGCCATAGTTAATATAAGTCAAGGCTCATAAGTCAGTAATAAGTTGTTCCTCCAGATAGTGGCTTCTTGTCAGTAAATAAATCATAGTTAAGCCACTGGACAGGGTTCAGACACTCAAAACAAACCATGGTTTAATGAAAAATAATTTAGTGCACTATTTGTTAGTACATAAATTCCCATTATACATGGGAGTGCCTCTGAAGAAGGTTCAGAAATTTCAGCTGGTGCAGAATTCAGCAGCCAGGTTGCTCACTGAGCACATAACACTGATCCTGTCCCAACTGCAGTGGCTGCCAATTAGTTTCCAGGCCTAAGTGCTGGTTTTGACCTGTAAAACCTTCAGTGGTTCAGGGCCGCAATACTTCAAGGGCCGTCTCTCCCCGTATGAATTGACCCAGACTCTGCGATCATCATCTAAGGCCCTTCTTTGTATTCCTCCGCAAGAGGTCCACAAGGGGGCAACACAAGAATGGGCCTTTTCTGCGGAGGCTCCCCATTTGTGGAATGCTCTCCCCAGGAAGGCTCACCTGGCGCCTTCATTACCTATCTTTAGGTGTCAGACAGGTATTGCTTTTGTTTGTTACTTCGTTATGTATTTTTATATTGTAAACTGCCCTGTGATCCTCGGAAGAAGGGTTGTATGGAAAATAAATAAATATTAATATGAAATCTGTAATCATGTCAGTTCATTATTTGTCATAAATACTTAAGATGAAAAAAGTGAAAGAGGTGTATAAAGTAAGTGTAGTCATTTATTCTTCATTAGTATCTTCGAAGAAAAGAAAATACGATATGATTGTTATAAAAAAATTTGTCAACCCTTGTGACATCCTGATTCTTGTGTTTGAAAAGATTTGTTAACTCTAAAAAGGTAAAGGTACCCCTGCCCGTACGGGCCAGTCTTGCCAGACTCTGGGGTTGTGCGCCCATCTCACTCAAGAGGCCAGGGGCCAGCGCTGTCCGGAGACACTTCCGGGTCACGTGGCCAGCGTGACATCGCTGCTCTGGCGAGCCAGAGCCGCACACGGAAACGCCGTTTACCTTCCCGCTAGTAAGCGGTCCCTATTTATCTACTTGCACCCGGGAGTGCTTTCGAACTGCTAGGTTGGCAGGCGCTGGGACCGAACAACGGGAGCGCACCCCACCGCGGGGATTTGAACCGCCGACCTTTCGATCGGCAAGCCCTAGGCGCTGAGGCTTTTACCCACAGCGCCACCCGCGTCCCTTAAATCTATTAGTACATAAAAGAGAGGAATGAAGGATTTAAGACATTAGTTCTGTGGTTTTACCATAATGATTCCTACTTTCTTTCCTAGGTATCTATGGCAGCAGCTCACGCAACATCTTCTGCTCCCACCGTGACCTTAGTACAGCTGCCTAATGGGCAAACAGTTCAAGTCCATGGTGTTATCCAGGCTGCCCAGCCCTCGGTTATTCAGTCCCCACAAGTCCAGACAGTTCAGGTACGTGAAAATGCCTTTCAAATAACCATGTTATTTCCTGAAAAACAGAAACATTGCCTAAACTGTTGTATCCTGAGCTTTATTATCAGCATGCACCGTTTTAAGCTTCTGCAAAGAAATTCTAAACAATACCAATTTGCCTTTGCCATTTCATAGTTTATAGTTCATGCTATGCAAGATGAAAAAATGACTTCAAAACTGCCATGTTCAGGACAGGACTAAAAAGTTCAAACAGGCTCTCTCTCTCTCCATTTCCATCTCTTCCGTTTAAAGTCGCTGCACTCTCGTTTTTGTTCTTTTCCACCTCCACTGATACAGCAACAAAAATTTGGTTTCTACTGGACATAGGCATGGTCTGGCCTGAGCCACAACTGTATTTCTTGAGATAACGATTATAGCGAGAAAAGGCTGCTTGCTGAAGGATACCCGGAAGCTGTTTGGTTAGCCTTGTAAAGGAGATGTTGAAAATGTATGTATGAGGGGAAAGAGTGTTCAGGGTAGACTCCAGCTTAGTTCCAAGGAGCATCTAATCTGGCCCATCCGAATGACCATGAAAAACCCTAAAGCCTAGCCAGTGAAGGACGCAAGGCGTTGGTGGAGCACCTGCAGTGACAGCACTGCAGGTTTAACAGAGATGGGAACAGCAAACCGATCTCTATGAGGATGTCTTCTGACTTGGCAAGACCCACATCTTTCATGGAAGGGAGCAGGGAGCATGTATAGCCAGCACAGGCAGCATTTCAGACCTGGGAGGCATCAGCTGAGGAGGATTCCCCTGTGGGTCAGTTATGGGGCCTGGCTTTATAACTCCTCCTTTTCATATCTGAAGCCTTCCAAGGGTAAGGGGGCAGCTGGAAAATAAACACACTCTAAGTTTTCATTCTGAAGCAGTCCACCATATCAGAAGAATAGCATTTTATTTAGTTTCTGCTGAAAAGGGATGTGTGTTTAGGTGACTGGAAGACCTGCACATACATAGGTGTTTTCTTGAAAGAGGTGTTCATATTCTGACGTGAATCAATAACCGATTTAGAACAGCTAGTGTATCCTCTACAGCAGAAAGCAGCTGCCCACCCTTGGTTTAGAATAAAAGACTTAAGAAGTTCATTATGCTGCTTAATTAGGGGTATTTAATATGGTTCTTTCCCTAAGCGGGTTCCAGAGTACAGTGGTGCCTCGCAAGACGAAAAGAATCCGTTCCGCGATTCTCTTCGTCTAGCGGTTTTTTCGTCTTGCGATGCAACCCTATTAGCGGCTAAGCGGATTAGCGCTATTAGCGGTTTAGCGGCTATTAAAGGCTTAGCGGCTTAGCTGCTAAAAGGCTATTAGTGGCTTAGCGCCTTTGAAAAAGGGGGGGAAGCGGGGGAGAAATGGCGAGACTCGCCCATAGGGAAATTCGTCTTGCGAAGCACATCGCAAACAGAAAACCCTTTCGTCTAGCGGGTTTTCCGTCTTGCGAGGCATTCGTCTTGCGGGGCACCACTGTACTCTCAAAATCATTTGCTATTAAGCATGGCTATAGGAGGGGACGCGGGTGGCGCTGTCGGTAAAACCTCAGTGCCTAGGACTTGCCGATCGTATGGTCGGCGGTTCGAATCCCCGCGGCGGGGTGAGCTCCCGTCGTTCGGTCCCAGCTCCTGCCCACCCAGCAGTTCGAAAGCACCCCTAAGTGCAAGTAGATAAATAGGTACCGCTTTATAGCGGGAAGGTAACGGCGTTTCCGTGCGCTGCGCTGGTGCTGGCTTGCCAGAGCAGCTTCATCACGCTGGCCACGTGACCCGGAAGTGTCTCCAGACAGCGCTGGCTCCCGGCCTCTTAAGCGAGATGAGCACGCAACCCCAGAGTCAGTCACGACTGGCCCGTACGGGCAGGGGTACCTTTACCTTTACCTATGGCAATAGGAACCATTTAGATTGCCCTGGTGTGTTCTTCCTACAAGCATGTAGCTGGCAATTCTTGGAAACAGAATGCTGAACTAGTTGGAACTTCGGTCTGATCCAGAAGGGCCCTTATGTTCTTAAAAATGTGAGATAAATGTAGGATGCAGCCCCTAAGGTCACCAAGGTGGCGTCCCATAGGCCATAGGCTAGATGGGATCTACCTCTGTGACAGATCCTTCAAAGCCCTAGCCCAGCAAACATTGGAATTCTGAAGTCAGCTGGGCGAAAAAGGGGATAGCAGCTTTGATCCAGAGGCATCCTGGTCGTGTGACTTACCCTCAAATGAGGGAGAAATTTAGTCACACGCCTAAGCAGAACTAAATCTTTCCTCCTATTGTTTCCAGTGGTATGGAAATATTAAAAAAAAAAAAAACCAAAGAGGGAAACAGTCAAAGGGATACCAGGGTTTTCCTCTGCCTTGTACTCCTGCCTTCCACCTTGAGCCATTGTGCATCCACCCAGGATTGCAGTTTTAGAGATTTCTTATTAAGAATCAATATTCAGCAGATAGACTTCATAAGTCTGTTTATACAGTTGTGTAAGCAGTACTAGGTTTTTTAGATCATCTTGATAAGGATTCCTGTTTGCTGCTTTACAAGTTCTGTCGTTTCTTCTGCCTATACTTCCAGTCACTAAAGCTAGGTTTATGCTGTTTGTCATGTAAAACCCTCCAGAGTTCAGATGACACACAGGAATTTCTAACCATAGTGAAACAAGATAAGAAACTGATAACAAAAGGGTTTGGAATTTAGGAGGAGAAGATTAAAGGCAAGAATGCAGTAGGAATGCTGAAATATTAAGAAGGGTTTCACAATCCTGAAATCCTGGTTATGCTGAATGTTGACGACGTACCTATAGATCTTTGAGCAATTTATGTTCCACAAGTGAAGGCACCTGATAGCCTTGCCAATATCTACACATGTTTGGTTTTTGCTTGTTTGTTTTTTAAATTTAAAAACATTATTTTCTTTTTGGGGGAAACAGACTTTTACTTGCTTTTTCTTTATTGTGTTTTCATATTCACCAGTCAACCAGGTTAGCAAGTGCTGGCCAGATACCACCTATGGATCCCATAACTGCCTTCTGCTACCAAGAGCGTCAATGACATCCCCTTTTAGCAGAGGCCAGGCTTTATAAAGTCCCATGTTCCTCTGAGCATGTTTGTTCAGAGTAGATAGGAGACCACAGTTTCTTACACTACTTGGGTCTTCAGATTTTCATGTATAGAAGAGGACCTCATGGTGTGGGTTTGCTGACCATATTCTCACCTTTACATCTGTTTTTACTTAAGTATGTTTAAAACGATAACATTACTGTGCTCTTATACCTAGATCTCCACTATTGCAGAAAGTGAAGATTCACAGGAATCCGTGGACAGCGTCACAGACTCCCAGAAACGCAGGGAGATTCTTTCCAGACGACCTTCTTACAGGTAGGAATTTAATTTCTCTTACACACATGCAGCAAATCAGCTTCTTATAATTACTGTCTAGTGACACGTCAGACAAAAGTCATTTAGCTTTCAGTTTTCTTAACAACCAGTTTCTTTGTTGTTCTACAAACTCCAGTACAAGTTATAGTCATACTGCATAACTATAATGTGTTCCAGATGTTTGGCATGAGGCTTCTCCTAACCCGGTTTGAAGAGAGGAAGTGAAATCTTGTTAGGCTAGCACAATGATTCAGTTCAATACGGCCCAGTGCACCTAAATCAGTTGGATTATCCCAAACTGTACCATAGGGACAGAAATCCTTTTTGGCTTCAGCATACAGTTTGTTGCTAAGAGATATTAATCTTGAAGTGTTGTGTTCAAATCCTGCTTGGGTATCCATAGGTCAAGTCCTGCTGAGAAAGTAAGAGCCATATTCAAAGGCATTTCACATCTGCATACCTGTTGCTATAGGAGCAAATGGCAGATGAGGCTTCATGCTCCTAGCTAACCACCATAGGGAACAGGATACTGGAACGGATGGGCCCTCTGTCTGATCCAGCCAGGCTTTCCTTAGGTTCTTACCCTGCCAGTGTGACAGCCTGGGCATTCCGTCCCTGCCCTTCCAGTTATACCAATTCTCCTGCCCAAAAATACAGAAGCTACGAGAACCTAGTGAGATTTCTACAATATTCTTCCCTTTTCAGAAAAATCTTGAACGACTTGTCGTCAGATGCTCCAGGGGTGCCACGGATTGAAGAAGAAAAGTCTGAAGAGGAAGCAACAGCACCTGCCATCACGACTGTCACGGTGCCAACTCCAATTTACCAGACAAGCAGTGGGCAATACAGTATGTTGCTTGTGTTTCTCATCTGATAAGTGGAGAGGCAGAATACTTCAGAGATTTGGTTTTTAAAAGATGGCAAGAATGCTTAGTATTTATATTATGAATTTTTCCCAAGTGCTCAAAACGTGAAGCCCCACATTTGCCACTCCCAAGGTTTGAAATTGTGGTGTCAGAAATGCTGGAAGGAGAGAAACAGGAAATACGTGGGAAGAGGCCAAAAGGTAATACAGACAGGACACAGTGCTATTTTTCTAGAAAAAGAGAACTCGCCATGGGCACCTTCCTTGTTCTCTTAAAATGGCAATGGCGCCTACCTGAGAGGTGCTGGAACCCACCTGAGAGGCGCCAGGAGTAAGTTCCTGTGAGTTCCCCCTGGGGGAAAAAAGTGCCCTTTGGATTCAAAGGTTCCTACTTTCACCAAAGGCCAGCTTCCTGATCTGGCAAAATAAACAACACTTCCTTGATGCAATGGATGGGTAGAACAGGGGGTTTCTTGAGCAGCACACAATTTGAAGTGAGCACAGCCAACAAAGTCTGTTTATATACAATTCTGAAGGTCTTTTTTCAGCCCAAACACCCTTCACCTGTCCTAGCTGAAGGTATATTATTGGGTAGGGGGGTTGCCCGTACATAGAACAGCTTTGTCCTACTTCCTCAGTGTGGGATACCGTGCCAGCTTGAGCCATTATGACTATGAAGGACGAGCTGACTCAAGCAGTTGAGGTGGTAGTTTATCAAGTGATAAGGTGATTGCATTCCACTTTTAACTCCTATTGACGCTGGTTCTGTGATCATTGCTTTGCAGTAGCTATTGCATGCAAGCATGCTTCCATGTTCCAGTTGCAGTTTTCATGTGAAAAGCATTGCCATGTGGATTGTCCTTACTCAGTAAACTTTCAGGGCTGGAGTTGGGGGGGGGGGGGCAGATGAAGAGCATGGTGCTTGCAACTGTTTTTTGCCCTGGTCCCCAGTGTGGTCCTGGTTTTCTTTTAGGGACTGGTGTTGCTGATACCAACCATCAATATGGCAATGCTCTGCATGCAGGTATTGTCTGCATGAATGGACTGGTGTAAATGTGGAGGAGCTGAGGAGTCTTGTGCTAGAAGCGCTGAATGAGGGGACCGTGTGTGAACGGTATTTGTGCTTCCGTCTGGATGAGGTGGAACAGACCGAGGGACTTCATGAAAGAGAATAGACTCATGAAATAAAAACCAGAAGAGAAACTGTATGTGAAGAACGAAAAGGAACTGAGATAAAGAGACGGAGGAATGCTAGAATGGAGATCTGAGAAAAGGGTGTAGATTAAAGCCTAACCGTGCAGGGTAGAGCAGTGTTTCCCAACCTTTTTTGGGCAAAGGCACACTTGTTTCATGAAAAAAATCTCGAGGCACACCACCATTAGAAAATGTTTAAAAAATTAACTCTGTGCCTATATTGACTATATATAAAGTAACTCTCTTTAATAGGAATCAAATAAACACAAAGATAGTATTTTATAATTACAGTGGTGCCTCGCAAGACGAAATTAATTCGTTCCGCAAGTCTCTTCGTCTTGCGAGTTTTTCGTCTTGCGATGCACGGTTTCCCATAGGAATGCATTGAAAATCAATTAATGCGTTCCTAGGGAAACCGCCTTCAGACCAGGTCCGGGGACAGTCTGTCCCCCGACCTCTTCTGAAGGCTGGGGGGGGACAAGGGCTTTTCTTCCCACCCCCAGCATTTTAAAAAATCCCGGGACAGCGGAGGACGTCTCCGCTGTCCGGGGCGATCTTAAAATGCTGACGGGCGGCATTTTAAAATCGCCCGGGACAGCGGAGGACTTCTCCGCTGTCCGGGGCGATTTAAAAGCCCCTGGGAAGGCAGCCAGGGGGGACAAAGACTTTCACCCCCGCCAGCCTTCAGAAGAGGTCCTGGACCTCTTCTGAAGGCTGGCGGGGGGCGAAAGTCTTTGCTCCCCCCCCCCCCCCGCCTGCCTTCAAAAGCCCTCCGGGACAGCGGAGAAACGCGCTGCGTTTCTCCGCTCTCCCGGGAAGGCAGGCAGGGGGGAGCAAAGACTTTTGCCCCCCGCTGGCCTTCAGAAGAGGTCCTGGACCTCTTCTGAAGGCTGGCGGGGGCGAAAGTCTTTGCTCCCCCTGCCTGCCTTCAAAAGCTGACCGGCCCAGGCTTCGCGGACCTCTCCGCAAGCAGCGGCAGCACTGCCGCTGCTTGCGGACAGGTGCCAGCATGCCGAAGCCTGGGCGCGCCGAGATCAACGCGCCCAGGCTTCCCGCCCCGCCGCCCGGGATCGGGGCATCGTCCCGATGGCGGGCGGCGGGGGGAGGCGTTCCTGCCCCACCGCCCGGGATCGGGGCATCGTCCCGATGGCGGGCGGCGGCGGAGGCGTCCCCCCCCCCCCCGCCGCCTGGGATCGGGGCATCGTCCCGATGGCGGGCGGCGGGGGGAGGCGTTCCCCCCCCCCGCCGCCGCCCGGGATCGGGGCATCGTCCCGATGGCGGGCGGCGGGGGGAGGCCAATGCTGCGGGTCGCCAATGCTGCGGGCGGACATGGCGAGCTGGGCGGGACTCGGGCGCGCGCTGGGCGCCTGCTGCCTCCTGGGCCTCTTCTGCGGCGCTGCGCTGCCCTTCTCGCTGCAGGGCGCGAACGAGAAAGCACCCGCCTCCCTCCCACGGCACACCAGGTAACGTCTCGCGGCACACTAGTGTGCCGCGGAACACCGGTTGGGAAACACTGGGGTAGAGAAGAGGGGGAAACAAAATGAAAAAACAAAAAACCTTAATCATTAGAATGGGCAGAGCTTGATAGAGGCATGTCAGAAGTAGATTGATAACTTTGATGAGCTTTATGTCATTCGTTATTTGTAACTAATATTCTGTTGACCTACACATTTTTTCATATTACTGAAAATCTCACATAGTAAATACCTCATGATCACCAAGATCAATATTTAGAGGGTCTCATTGTTACTCTTGAAATGTAAGTTGTAAATATTTATTTTGCCCATAAAGTAGATATTTTCACTCTGCAGGAGGAAATTATTATCTAAATTTGGTTGTTTAAAAAAACACATGGTTGCAAGGAACAGAAACATAACTGGCAAGTTGATGACAGTTTTTTAACATTGGTCTGTGTGGTGATTGCAGTCCCAGCTGCTGGGGTTTCAGTCTCAGGGCAGTATCACCCTGGACTGACAACGGTAATGGCGCCACATCCATAAAAAACAAGAGTCTTGAAACGGACTTAATTCTCAAATTGTTGGTTTGACTAAAGGACTGAGGACAGTTGTGTGTATGGCACTGAGGAGGTCAATATTCTCATATGTTGACTCGCATCTGCCTGCTTTCAGTTGCCATCACCCAGGGAGGTGCAATCCAGCTGGCTAATAATGGCACCGATGGAGTCCAAGGCCTGCAGACGCTCACCATGACCAATGCCGCTGCAACCCAGCCTGGTACCACCATTTTACAGTACGCACAGACCACGGATGGACAGCAGATTCTCGTGCCCAGCAACCAAGTTGTTGTACAAGGTAAAGAAGAGCAGTTTTAAGCAATTTGCTCAAGTTTAGCACTAGATATATGCCGTGTGTGGAATTTTCCCCCCCATAGGGAATCACTGTACACATGTAATATTTGTGAAGCACCATACTTTTAAGCAAATACAGTGGTGCCTCGCAAGACGAAAAGAATCCGTTCCGCGATTCTCTTCGTCTAGCGGTTTTTTCGTCTTGCGAAGCAACCCTATTAGCGGATTAGCGCTATTAGCGGCTTAGTGGCTAAGCTGCTAAAAGGCTATTAGCGGCTTAGCGGCTTAGAAAAGGGGGGGGGGAAGCGAGGGAAAAAAACACAAGACTAGCAAGACGTTTTGTCTTGCGAAGCAAGCCCATAGGGAAAACCGTCTTGCGAAGCAACTCAGAAACGGAAAACCCTTTCGTCTAGCGGGTTTTCCGTCTTGCGAGGCATTCGTCTTGCGGGGCACCACTGTACCTGTTTCTAAGGAAGCTGCAATACACTCTGCTGTTCTAGCAATAGTGGGCAATAGACTAAAGTAGTTAGTAATGGGCCAGAATTCTGAATGCTAATAGCTAGACAATAGCATAGTTTTGTTTTTGGGGTTTTTAAAAGTGTCCTTCCTTCAAGGTTTTGTTTCTGGTGCTGCCAAGTAATCTTTGGCAACAGTAACCTATCAAAGGTGGGGACATTATTTACTTTTGGAGCAAAGAGCTATCCAAAAGCTAATTTGTTAGGTGGGGGTGCCCAAACTAGAGTTTACTCTTCTTGCTCCTTGAAAGTCCCTAGGGTTACTTTTAAGTTTAATTGAACATGACTGTTCACTAACCCACACAAAAACAATTATGTGCCTGGCCAAGCCTGATGAAAAAAAGAGCAATGGCTTTGAAGAATAATATGTGGGAAATAAGGAGTCAGGGAGAAACACAGGAGGAAACAGCTGTGCGCGGCAGAAGCCTATAATTTGACAAAGGTTCTGGGTAGGAGGAGCAGTAGCAATGGCTGCAGATAGCAATACTGCAGGCTGCAGATAGGGATGGTGGAGACTGGGAAAGGGTTGATTGTGAAGAGTCAGGAGGGGCCTTGTGGAAGAAGCAGTGCCGGCAGCCTGGAAGTGGGGTGTGATCTATTGAACTGGAGAAGGGTCTGGGCTAGAGAAGTAGAAGAGAGAGTTAGGGTGCGAAGAGGCCATATGAAACAGGATCAGAAAGTAAGAACGGGCAGGGATGAGCAAAGCAACAGAGGCAAGTAAGATGGGGAGAAAGAGGCAAACACATCATGGACATGTTACGTAAATATGTACATTTAGCCCAGCCACAAAGGCAGAAGCTTTACACAATTGCAGCACAGCACGGAAGCAACACAAAGGTGTCATCAACCGTGCAGCTTCAGGTAATGCGGGGAGAGGTTCTTCGTTTGAAATGACAGGTCCCCGTCCCCCCCAGTGTAGGCTTCCAGAGCTGTCAGACCTAATACCCCTGCATTCCCTGATGCTTTTTCCCCCCTCTTAGCTGCCTCAGGAGATGTCCAGACCTACCAAATTCGCACAGCACCTACAAGCACCATTGCACCTGGTGTCGTGATGGCATCCTCCCCAGCACTTCCCACCCAGCCAGCAGAGGAAGCAGCGCGGAAGAGAGAAGTCCGCCTAATGAAGAACAGGTTTGTGTGCTCTGGAGGACTGAGGTGGACCAGCAGACCCGGCCCCCCACAATCCTGCCAAAGGATTTGTTACCAGGTGGAACGGAGGGTGTGGCAGAAATTTGGCTGTGCCTGAAAAATAAAATAAGCAAAAATGTGGCTCCTAAGGGTAGCTTCAATACACACTGTATCCCTCAGCATGAAGGGCAAGAAAAGTTGTGGTGTGTAGTACCTTCCTCCTCTCACCACACCCCAAAATTACCTAGCTAAAAAATCAGTCCAAAAAGGAAAATAACACCAAATGCAAATATTCCTTACAATTTACCAACAATTTGAATTTAAGCCAGAGTCCATGCAAAAAGGGAAAATAACATCAAATGCAAAATATATACCATACAGTTGATCCATACAGTTGAATGGCATATGTGAAATTACCTCCCATTGCTTCAGAAGGTTCCTGATACGTTAGGCAAGCAATAGTGATTTGCCACTGCCACAAGGAAGCCTGTTGCTCACCTGTCCGTAAAGAATAATTGTGTTTATTCTACTCCCAAACAAACAAAAAATATTATGCTATTCAGTTAGTTCTGCCTCAGTTTTATCAGTTTAAAATCAGTGAACATATTGACTTGAGCTTTAATATTCTGTTTTGCCTACAGGGAAGCAGCACGCGAGTGCCGCAGGAAGAAAAAAGAATATGTCAAATGTCTAGAAAACAGAGTGGCTGTGCTTGAAAACCAAAACAAGACATTGATTGAAGAGCTAAAAGCACTTAAGGACCTTTATTGCCACAAATCGGATTAATTTTAGATCCCCATTTTTGGTTTGTTAATGTCAGAGAAAGACTGCTTTGGTGACTGCCAGAAAGACAAAGTGGACTTTTTATTTTCTAAACATTTCTCTCTCTTTTTTTTTTTCTACGCGCAAAACTGCCTGAAAGCAACTGCAGAATTTTATCCGTCTGTGCTTTGCATTAAACTGTGAATGTTGAAACACCTGCCTCCACTTCTCCCCCACCTTCCCTCTCCCTTCCCCCGAATTATTTTCACCACGCTGCATCCTGGTTGAGAAGAAAGAGAAGAGACTTCCTCATCTCCCATCTTCTTCAAGGAATAATAACGTTCACTTTTTTGTGTGCGCGCGCAGAGGGGTTTATTTCATAATGCTTTCAAGAATTAAAACACAGAGCTCGTCTGAATCCCTCAGAGATGGTTATCCCGAGGCTCTGCCCTGAAGTATTATGTGGGCTGGATGCGTACCCAAGGTATGCTCTGAGGAAGCTGTGGTTGCCAAATTGTTGCATGGTTTCAAACCTCCATTATCAAACATTACAGTTGCAGCTACGTGGTAGAATGATGCCAAAAGACATGTACTTCAGGTATGTAGGTATGTACACAGTAGGAATTAAATGAGCATATAGAGAAGGGTTGGGGAGAAGGTGGGATAGTCACCTGTAACCTCCATCTGTTTTTTAGATAGTTTTCTATATGATAAAAGATGATTCCATTGATTTCCTGGTTTTTTTATATAAAAAAAGGAGAGTTCATGTGTTCAGTCTTTTGATTGCCCGTAAAGAAATCATCTAACGCTTATGATATCCTAAGGGGACATGGACTCCTAGCAAGCAGTAGAGCAGGAACGGTAACGTTCTGCTTTAGCTTAGAAGTCCATGAGATTATCATAAAGAATAATTCATTAAAACACCATTTTTGTTTTGCATTATCCAGAGGCGATGTTATACAAGGCAACCGCTAGCAGTGCATACTTTAGTGAAGATAGGAGTGAATGTTAACTTTTTCGTGCAGGTAGAGAATTTTCCCCCCCTAAATCTCCCTATTGTGCACACAGATGGTGTGAAATTGAACTTTGCTGACTTGTTGAACCTAAGTCATCAGCCAGACCTGCGTCCCAGTTAAGCTATCTGATTTCAGTAGGACTCTGTGTCATTTAGGGATCAAGCTGGATCTAAGTAAAAGTTTCTCATCTGCAGACATTCAAACCCTAAGGAGTAAAAAGAAAAAAACTTGCCCTAAAGTATGTTGCAGGAATCAGTAATGTGATTAATCAGTATAATATGATTTAAGGCAGCAAATAAGCCGTTCAACATTAGAAATTCCTTTGTTCAAGCTACTTTGGCTTCTTAAGGTGGAATCAGTTCTCCAGAGGCAAAATGGACTTATTTAAGAGAACGTGAAGTTATTTTGAATCTCTAATCCCAGCAGTTATTTTGATCCTCACCTCATCAATAAAAGCCTGCACATAAAATAAGACTGCTCCTGAAAGAATATTAGTTCTCAGATCTTCTTAAAGGTGATAAAACCAACATGGCCTATTGCAATGTTTTATCAATTAAATGCAACACCTGTAGCTATAATTTAGCTAGTAATTTTACTTAATAGTGCATTTGTTTTTTATGAAAATAAGTGCAAATCTTTATAATTTACCCTTTTATCAGATGAAGACAAAATTTGTTTGTAAGGCATGTCACAAAATCTTTAGAATTAAAGAATATAAAAAGCCTCATATTTTAAGCAGCTTATTTTTATTTGCAAGGCAAACTTTTCCTCCTGCTATTGGATAAAATAACACAGACATTCTGAACAAAAATAAGTTCTGCCATTTTAGAAACCCTTTAATTCTCACATCATAATATATTTTTTTTAAAAAAAACAAAAGCAGATTCCTACAAAGAAACGGGATGATAGATTATGGAGAACTCAGATCCACAATTTTTACCTGCCTTGTGAGGTTTGTTCCCCTCACCCCCCGAAATTTTGGTAGAATCATGATCTCTGCTGATTTTCTCGAATTGCTAACCTCATTGAAAACCATTGTATGTGTTGATCTTGGTTTGAGTAAGCCTCTTTCAAAGCTGGCTGTGGATGTGTCAGGTAATCTGTTTAAACATTATGTAATAATCTAAAATTCGTTCATCAGGAAAGCAACCACCAAAACTCTCTGCTTGCTGTGTTCTTGGCATCTCCTGCAATTAGCTGAGAGAGTTGCATTTCAGCAAGAGAGCTCAGCAGACAAATGGGTTGTGGTGGGGCTGACCCTACGCTTAATTTCAGCCTTTCCCAGGTTCCATTCGGTCAAAGGAGGCTCAACATGAACCGCTTGCAGAATCTAGTGTGGCTCGTCTATAGGTCAATTCAGGGTTTTCATTCTGGAATCTTTCACCAGCAATAAAATAACATCTGTCAGTTTTTACTTACCCAATACCGAGATATCTGGCATTTCTTATGAAATAAAACAATTTCCTATTTCTTATGTTTTCGGTAACCCAAGTTCAGACTTTAATGGTATGTCCTTTGTAATTCTTGACAGCCAAAAGGAACTGAAGAGAATGCGAAAAACAAGCAAACCCTTATTTTGTATATTGCTAATTTATTGAACAAAAAGCAAGATTGTCTTACCTGGTTGTTTTGCATTTGGCCCCTTTGCTGCTCAACAGAAATTTTGCTAAAATACTAAGTTGGTTGCCAGGCTTAATTGGAAAAAAAAAGGTGTAGAAAGGGCTAGCTCCATTGTAGTCATCATACATAGGTCTGGTTTCAAGTACAGTTTCTATCTTTTACAAAATAAAAGGTACCATGTAGGCAATTGAAATATTGCCCAGGGTGCTCTTCTAACAGATATTCTTGGGAAATGCGTATGTATAAAATATGTACATATATAAAATATATATACACAGTATATAATCTATAGCTCTGAGAGCTTTTAAGTCAGGAATGCTGAGTATTATAGTATATTGAGGTCAGAAAAAAGTTTTACTCTGTGTGTGTGAGAGAGAGAATGTGCATGCGTGTTAATATACACGCTTCAGCCTCTTGTTTGAGCTACATTCTTCTGGCGCTTATTGATATGTTGTATTGTTGTTCACTTACCCATATTTAGTGATTTTATTTCACTGCAATTTGTATTTTTTTAGAAAGTGAATTATGGAATTATGTCAGCCGTTTTAAGCTCCTCTCTTCCCCCAGATTGTTCACTTTGTGCTTTGTCTCTTCGGCAGCTATACATTAAGGCAAAAAAATAAAATAAAAGGAAAAGATTTGCTTTATACAAAGGGAACTAATGACCCACCCACCCACCCCTTTTTTTTGTGAGAAAAATATTTTTCCAGTTTTCTTGCTTTTGTGTGGTTTCTAGTATCTTATTCCAGCATTGCTTGAGTGTGAAAGCACACATCCGTCTATAAACAAGCCTGGTGGTTCTATAGTGTCTCTATTTCAGAAACAATTATCTGAAGCTAAATAATTCCCAGTAAGGTGAGAACTTTTGTGGTATGACCAAAATCAGTTTTGGTAATGAGCTCAAATACATGACCTGTAGCCTTGGGTGCTGTTGAAGGCTAGAATGTACAACTACATGCTTCAGGTGGAGATTGAATGTTTGATTGTGCTCCCACGTGTATTTTTAAAAATCCTGCCCATAAAGAAACTAGTGTTATGGAGAAGGGTATACTATAGCCTTCCACTGACATCTTAGTTTTTAATGTTTGGGCAAACATTTCAATTGCCATCTGCAGTGTGAAGTGGCAGTACAGTTCAAATTTTGCCTTTGAGGGTATTGATCATGCAGCTTGGCTCTTAATCTGAAGAGCGTCTAGCATATTTATTGTGGTCCTGCTATTTGTATATATCTCATTACTTTTAGCTAATCCACTGACTCTCAGGATAAACTTTAAAAGAGGCAATTCTTGCGGGGGGATCTGCAGGGCAGGACCAAAAATCTACAGTCCAGTGGAAGTTAGGAAGATTACAGTCCTTTTAATGACATTAGAAATGTGGCAGAGGATTGTATGTAATTATTGGAACAATCATATGAGAAAAGGGGAAACTAAATTTTGGTGATACTAAATTCATTTTGTAGTTTGTGAATAGAACTGAACATTTCAAGGATAGAGTCCAGATGAAAAAAATGTAAGATGCATGGATTTGTTTTCCTTAAAGAGTGAAGCTACATAACACACCCAGATTTATCAGAAAGCACAACTCCTGAGTATTTCCTGCTGGCAATTAAGATGAGTTGATGTAAAGTTAAAGACTCTTAAAATGGGTTTATTTTTATATACTATAAACCCATGGTTGCATACTTTATGCCTATGGATAGATTTTATCAAGTCTTCTAAATTTTCTAGATATAAAGTACACCAACCTCTGTTCTGAGCACATTGAGAAGCACAGCCAGCTTGGAACTGTTAAATATATGGTGCTGAAATTTTAGCAGTGCACTGTCTTGTGATACGTTCATCTTCCATGCTGACTATAGCTTAAGAATTATTGCATGGCTTCACTGCAAGATGAGAAATCGGTAGACGGCATATCAGAATGCAATCCCAAATATTTCATTCTGATAAATTTGCATCCTGAAACATTGGAATCTTGAAATGTATGTAAACCATAGTTGTAGGTGAACGGACAGGCTTTTTTTTTTTAATAGCACAAATTATTTTTGGTACTGCAAATGCAGGTCCCTGCTAGCTTGAAGTGAGCGGTCGTACATTTTAAAGTCATGTTTACAGAGTCAGAAATGATGAGGGTTTGTTCAGGATTGTTATTTTGAATCCTGCTTATCCTTGCTTATACCTGCAAGGAATCTCACCGCATCTTACTGTACCCTTTCACTCACTTTCTCAGGGTTTGTGCGCACACGTACGTTTTCACCAATGCAGCATTTATTTCCGAGATGCTTGGTGTCAAGGGGATGTGTAGCTTACCCCAGTGTAATGAGACAACCGAGAACAACTACGCTGGGATTTAGCTCATTAATTTATGGATACGTGGCTGCAAAAATTAAGCACCGAGGTCCTATGGTTGCCATTCTTTTGCAGCGCTTTCTGAATATGACCCAGTCGCCACTGCCTACCACAATAACTACGCTGTATTGTTTACATGTGGCCTCTTAGCCTCACATTGAACCCAAGGCACATCAAACCTCTCTAATTATCTGGAGGTTCTCCTCCTCACTTGAATTTCTCCTCCTGATTGACCTGTTGATAATGGAATCAAGTTAGAGATTGGTGCAGATTTAAAAACAACCATTGGCTGTATCATTCTAAGCATGATACTACTGTATCAGTCAGTCACTTGAGCCGTGGCCGCAAATTGATTTGATGGACAATCTGAGGCAGGAAGAAAGAGGAGAGGAGACCTAAAACAGTTTGATGGTATTCAATAAGGTCATGATAAATAATTGGGAGATTGTTTTTAAAATGTTTTCTACCGGTTGCACTTGAGCCAGATACCACTCCATATCTGTGTAATAGAATTATTTCTGTTTTGAAATAAGAAGAAACTAAATGCTAGACCTTCAGTTCCATTTACAACCCTACTACTTTATGTATGACCATTCTGCTTGCAAGAACATACAGAGAGAAAGTTGCGCAAGTGAAGCACCTTCTCTAAAGCTCCTTCGTTAGGTTTGGAAGGCAGTTTACACATGAAGAAATCACAATGCAAAATTTCAAGTTTCTGGAATGGGGATGGCTATGCTATTTTTATTTAAGAGAAACTAAAATTCACCCCCATTTCTGATTCTTCACCCAAAACAATCAGCACAAAACAGGGTATTGAACTTTGAAAAAAGTTTCCTCTTGAAATTAAATTGCTGAGCAAAGAAATATGAACTGGGGATGGGTTAATTTCATTTTGAGAATCCTCTATTTCCTAGAAACACCCCTGTTTTAATTTTGTAATTATTGTTTTGTGCGTTTATTCCCCCCACCCCACGTACTGAGTTACACTGCTTTTTATTAACATTGTGTACATACTAACTGCTTTGTGTTTCAGAATGCTAGTAATTGCTTTGTATATTAAAGTGATCCTTGTGAATTTGTGAATTGTCATAAAAGTGCTTTTTCTTACTGTAAAGTTTGTGGTATAAACTGTCATAACACCCTTTTTACACATTTATGTGCAGACACATAAACATGCTTTTAAAATCATTTTGAAGTCTCTTTTCTTCAGAGAAGGAGGGTCATATATCTTGATGCCGTTGACATCAGCAATACTTGCTGCTTGGCCACATAAAACAGGAAAATAGAAATGTTCTGAGGGCCCAATCATATGTATACTTTCTGGCGAGGGACCCTAGGATGCAGCCTAAGGGCTGCTTTGGGGGCAAAGACAGATATGCTAGCAGGAGGGTTTATGCCACCAGATGTACTTCAGAACATCTGTGGGGAACTTCCTTAATATAGATGTACCAGGGGCCCAAGGGGAATGGTAGAGATGGGCACAAAAGTGCCACATCTAATTCCCATTCATGTTCCTGGCACACCCACAAAAATGATGTTACCTTTCATTATTAACGGGAAGGAAGAAATGGGGGAGGGAGCTGCTCCTTTGACTAGGAAATGGGGAGGCTGGGCTGAAGAAATTTGTAGAAACCATAGCAACGGCCCCTCCTAACCTCCCAGCTCCACATTTTGCACCAGAATAATAGCACAGATCGCTTGTGCCACTTTCCTCAGAATGGCACTGATAATGCCAAGGTTGCAGGCTTTTCCCCGCATAAAGGGACGGCTGCATATTCCTGCGTTGCAGGTGGTTGGACTAGATGATCCTGGAGGTCCCTTCTGATTCTACGATTCTACACAAGCTTCCAGGGGTAGATGCTTATTGTCTCTGCCAGGGTGGGGTGGGGCAGGTCATTAGGGTTTTTCAGCACGTGCTCTGCTCAACCTTAGATCCAGCTCAAACTGCATGTGCCCTAGGATGGACTGTCGAATCCTACAGCACAAAAGTGCTCCACAGGTTACAGGTTGCGATGGAATGGATTTACTTAGGCTGGGAAAGCTGAAGACCGAATTTGTGAACTGATTCAGTTCTACATCCCAGAAAGAGCTCTTTCAAAAAAACATTCAGTTACTTTTAACAGCTGCTTTTATTGCTGTTAGGTAGTGCCTGAACCGAATAGGACACGGGTGGCGCTGTGGTCTAAACCACAGAGTCCAGGGCTTGCCGATCAGAAGGCCGGCGGTTTGAATCCCCGCAGCAGGGTGAGCTCCCGTTGCTTGGTCCCTGCTCCTGCCAACCTAGCAGTTCGAAAGCACGTCAAAGTGCAAGTAGATAAATAGGTACCACTCCAGCGGGAAGGTAAAGTGTTTCCGTGCGCAGCTCTGGTTCGCCAGAAGCGGCTTCGTCATGCTGGCCACATGACCCGGAAGCTGTCTGCGGACAAACGTCAGCTCCCTCGGCCAATAAAGTGAGATGAGTGCTGCAACCCCAGAGTCGTCCATGACTGGACTTAATGGTCCGGGGTCCCTTTACCTAGTGCCTGAACCGTAGGAACCAAAGAATGGTGCAGCTTAAAAATGAGATTGTGTAGATCTTTAAAGATTTGTTCACCCTTGTTACATTTGCAGTTGATTTCAAGATTGTGCTTTGCACTTTTTAGGAAGTTTTGGGAGTCCAAAAGCATCCTGTTACATGCAAGACGGGAGTTGTTTTGTGTTCAGCTAGGGACACTCTTGTGCCTCTTGGATGATTTTGGTCCAAATGTTCTCTTCTACTGCTGCACGCGGAAGCACGAGGACTGCTGCAGAACCTCCCAAATAGAGAATTGCTCTTCTGCTCCCACTGCACATGCAGCTCTTTTCAGTTTGCTCACAGTACTTGGAATCCACTCCAAGGGACCACAACACAATTGTGAAAATTCTGGCTTTCTGGTTAGAAGTTGCACTCTGCTGATCGGGATGGAATCTGGCAACTCACTCTGGAGGCATGTTTAAGTGGAGGAGTTCAGATTCAGAAGTCACGTGAGATTACCTCTTGAGTACACCTGCCTGGTTGTATCCTTCTGTTGAAAAACTAACCAAACATGGGACATTTCTTTGCAAAACATCAAACATTTTTATTGACTTTCTACTTCTGTGGAATGATTTACAACTATCAAGTATTACTCTATCAGGCAGTAACAATTTATCTGTAAGAACTTCTTCCACGTGAGAGTAAGAATACTGGAACTTTGCACCAGAATTTTACAAGTCACTAAGCAGATAGTGCACCTTATTGATCAGATCACTTTCCAATTGGGATGATAGACAATGGACAGCATACTCACTTTCCGCTCTCTTCATCACATGATGTTTGGGAAAGAAATGGATTCATCTTTTTCTTTTGATAATTTCAGGAGTAAATCTAATCTCATGGAAAGCTTTTGAGAGAAGGATCTATTTTTTAATTGCAACAGAAAGCATTGCGACTTTAAATTACACCTTAACTAATTCCAAATTTTGAGGCAAACTTTAATATAAGACAAACTTACATTTTATATATATGTGTGTGAATCTAATTGTGGACACAGATAAGTTTACTGGGAACAGAACTTTATTTGGATATAGACACCCATAGACTTTCTGGACATTAAAAAAACTATTCAAAGAAGATCTTACTGTATACGTACTTGATGACCTTGAAATTACGTTTGAAAAAGACTTGAGTTATTAGTTGACTTCTGGCTTATTTATGATATCACGGTTTTTACTGTATTTGGACTTGCATACTGATAATAACTGATGCTGGATTGGGGGTGGTTCTGATTCTACATTGGCAGATTTGAATTAGCAGAGGGGAAACTTTATTAAATGTAGATTAGTGATTTACTTAACTAATGTATTACAATTTTACTTTTCGATAAAATAGTAGGGATCCACTTAAGAGAATAAGCACAGATTTGTATCATCTTTAGACTTGATAAATAAAATTACTGGACAGCTTGAATGCGCACTGATGAATTATAAATTACAAACTTGATTATTGAAAAACAACTAATGAAGCATATTTGTGAACATATTACAGAGTGAATTTCTAAGGAACTAGGCAACTCTAAATAATAATGAATGAATGATGTTAGACTAATTAGTTTCATGCGAAATATCTAGAAGAATTTAAACATTCTATTAGGAATGCAAATCAATAACTCCCCTTATGTTTTGGTATATTATTTCTCTATTGCATGATTGATCATTGTTCCAGTTAGCATGATAGAAAATTGCTAACTGAGCCATTCTCTCTAAGCACACAAACAGTAAAACTGGTTTGTTTTTACATAATATAGCCAAATATTTCCTTGTGGATATCACATCCCCACCCCCCAATGTACTGCATAATTCATATTTGCTGTTCCATTGGGGGAAGTGCCCTGAGATGTAGTTCTGAGCAGCATAGCTTAACACCAGTGGGAAACAGAGGTAAACTGTCACTATTATTAATCTAATTGGATTTTTCCATTTACTTGAAGCCAGCAGGTCCTACGTTTCCTCAATGGCAGGCTTGGCCCTTGCACACTAATAATTCATTGGTCCATTTATAATTTGGTTGGATTATCTGAGTTACCATGATCGGGATGGGAAAAAACAGGAGAAATGGCTGGATGAAAGGCCTAAATTAAGTTGTTTGGTCCAGGAATGATTGCAAGTGGCGGGAATGAGCATACAAGAGTTCACAAACTAATCACAGATCTGCTTTCTGGGCTTTCCTCTGTGCTCTGAATATATGCACATCGTTACCAGGGTCATAGTGCACCTCGTATACTGAAAACCGCTCCTCCAACATCTTCAGGAACTTGTGGTCTCGCTCGTAACGGAGGCGGCATGATAGTAGGATCACCGTCTGTTCAGAGCAGAGATGGTCCAATGTTTCAAGAAGATCGGCAAACGTTTCTTCCAGGTAAACGATGTCTGCTCCCAAGATAAAGTCATAGCCTCCTGAAGAGAAGCTCCCCAAGTCTCGGCCCCAAGTCAGTTCCTTTACTGCTGTCCTTGGCCGGATGTCAGCAGGTAAATTAGCTTGGACGTTTGACTCCAGTAGAGCCAAGGCTGCCTTCCTGTCTGTGATTGTCACTTGAGCACCTAACGTGCCAAAAAGGAGGAGGAGGAGGAAGAGAAGAAGGAGAAATCAAATGCATGAAGACAAATTGCCGGTGTCCAGCACAACTTTCAAAACACAGGTTTATTTCCCCAAACAACAAAACCATTTCTCGGGTTGATTCCTATGTAAACTCATGTTCGGAATTATTATTATTAATGTTCAGTACGGCCCAGTCATGTCATTCAGCCAAGCTATCAGACCAAGAGAGTGTTCTAATAAAAGAATATTATACTACCATCTTTCTATCACTGCATTGCTATGCTAATCCATTATCAGCAAGTCCCTGTTAATAACCTTGCAGCCCCATTTTGGGTCAGCTGAAGTTTCTAGATCATTTTCAAGGCAGCCTCACAAACGCCATGCAGCCGTAATTCAAGTGGTTGCTATTCAAGAGTTGAAAGGTTATCTTGGTTTAGAGTCATAAATGGTATGTCAACTGAAGATGAGTTGGACTGGACTTGCACCCAGATATGTGTATATAGGATTGCAGTCTGTAAAGGCAAAATCTTGGGATGGCTGCAAAATAGACATGTCTGGTATAATCCCCTAACACCCCCCCCAAAAAAAAAACACAATAAAAAGGGATTTGTGCTCTGCAATGAACAGCACCCAAGGAAAACAATGCAACTCAGAATCACTGTCAGCCCCAGTTTCTGCAAAGAGAAACTTACCAAGCAATGCAGCTACAATTCCCAACAAGCCTGTTCCGGCTCCTAACTCAATCACCAAGCGTCCTTGTAGATCAATGCCTCCCATCTCCAAGAAAGTACACAAAACCACAGCCTGGGCACCCAAAAGGGGAAAAAAATCTAATTAAAAAGAATGCTTATTTAGGTTAATACCTAATCACAGCATTGCTCATGTGGGTCACATGACAAGCTTGCAGAAAAGTTGAGGGCAACAAACCGCTGTGAAGTGAGGGAGGACCAGAATATTATTATTCTTTGGACCTAAATACAGTGGTGCCTCGCAAGACAAAATTAATCCGTTCCGCGAGTCTCTTCGTCTTGCGGTTTTTTTCGTCTTGCGAAGCACGGCTATTAGCGGCTTAGCGGCTCTTAGCGGCTTAGCGGCTATTAACGGCTTAGCAGCTATTAACGGCTTAGCGACTTTAAGAAAAAGGAAACAAACTCGCAAGAACTCGCAAGACGTTTCGTCTTGCAGAGCAAGCCCATAGGTAAATTCGTCTTGCGGAACGACTCAAAAAACGGAAAACCCTTTCGTCTAGCGAGTTTTTCGTCTTGCGAGGCATTCGTCTTGTGGGGCACCACTGTACTCAGGGGGACTGGGGAGGTTAAAACTGGAAGTCTGAGTGTCCCTGCCTAAAATGAGGATTTAACTGCAAATTATTAATTTCTAGTGACATTACTCTGCTCAGCGGATTGTGAGCTATTTAAAACTGTACTTTTTGACAAATATACACTAAAGAGAAGAATTCAGTCTCCTTGAGGGCTGTACTAATGATCTATTTTTTTGGCTACTCATAAATTTTTCTTCTTCAGGTAGGAGGTGAAAACTGATTTTTTTGAAAGAGGGTGAGATTTCCAGTGAGATTTCACATCCCTGAACAGATCACACCTTGTTAAGAGATGATGAAAGAACTAATCTTTCTGTTGTGTACAATAAAATGAGGACAGCTTTTTTTTTTTTTCAGCACTCAACAGAAAAACAAGAAATATCAGGGTTTTATTTTTATTTTTTGAATGGGGCATCACCAATGGTTCATTCCGTAAAAAGACTGTACCATCAGCACCCAAACAGACGGCAGTGTGATCCTATACATGTCTATTTATAAACAGGTTCTGTTGAGTTCAACATGACTTACTCTCAGGTAAGAGTGTCTATGACTACAGTGAAGTATACTGTCATCTGAAACTATGCCAAAACATTAAGAACACAGTATACAGTGCATGATAAATGTGCAAAGTGTTTCTTTAAACATTTACAGTATGACTTTCATCCTCCATGGTCTCTTTTGAAATGTGTGGCTTTGAAGATCAACAGTTCAGTGTGCAGAGAACATCCATATCAGGTTTTATCAGTTTCTCTGCTACCCAAATAATAGTTTAAGCAACACCACAACTACAGATAAGATTATTAGGACAACTGGATTAGACCATCGCTACTATGGCAGGACTACTATAATTTGGAGGTAAACCCTACTAAATCCATTGCTAGTAAGCATGCACAAGATCAGGCTACAAAAGCACTGAAGAATTACTTCAATGAGAGCCAGCGTGGTGTAGTGGTTAAGAGCGGTGGCCTTGTAATCTGGTGAACTGGGTTCGATTCCCCACTCCTCCACATGCAGCTACTGGGTGACCTTGGGCCAGTCACACTTCTTTGAAGTCTCTCAGCCCCAATCACCTCACAGAGTGTTTGTTGTGAGGGAGGAAGGGAAAGGAGAATGTTTGAGACTCCTTCGGGTAGTGATAAGGCGGGATATCAAATCCAAACTCTTCTTCTACTGATTTAGGAATTGGGGTGGGGTGGGGGGCTGAACAAGTGACTATTCATGCCCACCTTTAAACAGCAAAGGATCATCTTTAAACAGTAACGTGTCAGAAAATGAATAAGTGCAAAATTATACGGACCGCATCCCACACAACAGCTGCAACACCCAGCTGCTTCCAGTTCTGCTGGATCTCGATGGTGTGGTTGGCAAAACAATATGTAGAGGAAGACTTGTGTAACTTCTGCATCCCCCAAGCAGCCGTGTCAACGTAAGGAACCAAGGCCATCTTTTTGTCTATCAAACCAAATGGAAGTATAGCATTAGGGGGAAAGTTTGTACAAAAGGCTCTTCGTACTTCTTCAAATTCCATTAGCAAAGGTTGACTCAAGTTTTGCCCGA
The DNA here is from genome assembly GCF_964188315.1 of Podarcis muralis. Taxonomy (NCBI): domain Eukaryota; kingdom Metazoa; phylum Chordata; class Lepidosauria; order Squamata; family Lacertidae; genus Podarcis; species Podarcis muralis. The sequence continues at coordinate 130,174,439 of NC_135655.1, forward strand.
CTCCACAATTCACTTATTCTGATTTTACACTCACTCCATGCCAAACTTTGGTAACTGAAACGTAAAATATTCACACTAGGGATTTATCTCTGAGTTTTACTTCAGTTGTGGAAAGCAGACTACCAGTGCTTCCGGAAGATGCCAAGAATTCTTCTCTATAGGCGACCTCCTTACACTTGCTTGATGCTTAGCTAGCAGTCAGAACTATTTTCATTTTATCTTCATCTTCCCATGCCAAATTAAATCAAAGAAAAATAAAATGTATTTCATGAGTTTGATCTTATGAATTTCTATCAAGGGATTATTATTAACGATACTGGGCATACATGGATACAATATTTCTGTCCCAAAACGTTAAGTATTAGAAGTCTGCTTTAACAAGTGAATTTTTAAAGCCTGTCTGAAGAGAGGGAGCCTGATGGATCTCACCAGAGAAGGCATGTCAAAGCACCGTGCCACCACTAAAAAGGGGCCATGAAACCACACTTTGAATTTCTACTAATGATGGCACATAGAAAAGGCTCTGAAGTTGAGCTCATGGCTTGATCAGTTTCATATGGGAGAAAGTTGGGTCAACAAAGGCTCTAAACAGCTTAATAGCAACATTTTGAAATTCAGCCTTTTAAAAAAGGGAAACTGGTAGAGATGAAGTAAGATCAGAGGTATACGTTCTGACGTTCCAGCCAGTTGGATTTTGGACCAATTGCAATTGAATGAGCCGTGATTAAAGGCAGAGCCTCATGGAAAGAGGTCATACAACCTGGAAGATTGCATGAGTGATTATGCTCAGGTCCAAATTCCCTAAGAAAGGTTACAGCTAGCAAACTAACCTGTAAAAATGACTCTCATCCAGCACTGCTACTGGATATCCAGGATCGCTACCCTAAGTTGCATATCTGATCTTACAGAAGGAGTACAACTCCATCCAGAACAGGGTTGTATACCTAATTCCTGGTTGGCAGAATTCCTGACCGAAAGGACATCAGCTTCAGGCGAGTATTTGCCACCAACCATTCCTGAACTGACACTAGGCACTGGTTTAGAGTTTCCATCACCTCAAAGGGATGAGAAGGTGAGAAAGAAAGGGAGAGCAGTATGTCCTCAGCACACTCATGATCTCAGACAGCAGCTTCATGTATCTTGTGAGCTCCTGCGCTGAAGAGTGGTATATAACTCTTAATAAATAATTGCATGTGCATGTTTAAAAGGATGAGAGACAGGCTAGTATCCTTTGGCACCCCGCAAACCAAATCCTATACGGCAGGACAGCAGTCCCCCAATTATTATTGTGCGATTTTACGCATGCACATGGGGGCCCGGAACGTAACTTCTCCCTATAAGTGGGGAGTCGTCTATATTTGCACACAACAAACCTGTGAGGTGGGCTGTCAAAAAATCATTTTTCACAGATGCTGGGGCCCTGGAGGCAGGCAGTGTGCCACCTTACCTGGTTCTTTTACACATTGATGGGGTGGAGATGGGCACATACCTCATGTTTTCCTTTCCCACTGGAGGTTGGATAGATAGATAGATAGATAGATAGATAGATAGATAGATAGATAGATAGATAGAACTGTAGAGTTCGAAGGGACCCTGAGGATCATCTAGTCCAGGAATATGCATCTGTCCCATGTGGGGATCGAACCTGCAACCTTGTGGCATTATCGGCACCACACTCTCACCAACTGAGCTGTGTGTTGTGTGTGATCCAATGAAAAAGGCTTTTTGTGTATTTCTCTTATTAACTGTAGCCCAGAGAAACCTTAGCCTATTTAATGAAAGGGCCGGTGTTGTGCTGTTTGCATTGCAATTATTTGTGCGCTTTTAACAGATCTTACATATAAGAGAGAGAGAGAGAGAGAGAGAGAGAGAGAGAGAGAGAGGTTTTTAATTCTATCCATCTTTCATTGTTTCTTGGTTGTTTCTGCTCACCCCCCCTCCCCGTTTTTTTAGCTGTTCTTATTTTTATCTGTAAGCTGCCCTGCCAAGAAAACAGGCAGGCTTAATAAAAATAAAGATAATAGATTCTCTGTAGGTCATGCATCTTTTCTTGGCTTGGTGATTTAACTTTGCCATTAGACGAAGCGTGTCTGTGCTAACAGCATGTCTGTTATTCTGAATAAAAATTATATTATTTGGAATTGAAGAACAAAAACGTCTAGCTCGTTTTCCCGCAGACGTTCATTTTCTATGCTCGCCCTACCCTTGGTTTATTATATAATAATAATAATAATAATAATAATAATAATAATAATAATAATAATAATAATATATTGGTTAACCTTCAGGAGAGGGGTACCTGGCCCCCTCCCTCCTTGTTGCTAGGGTACCCAAATCTCCTCCCCCCACTGACCCTCCTTTGCTCACGTGACGCGGGGTCGACGGAGACCTTCCACTTGTCCCGGGAACCAACTTTCGGCGGCGCGGGAGCACCGGGCATGCGCACAGCAGCCAGCACGGCCGGACTACAGGCATAGAAGGAAAAACGTGTAGAGGTATGCACTCGGCTTTAACTTCCGGTTACGATTTCTTTTTTTTCAATGGAGTCATCATTCTGTCCCTTCCTGCTCTACACTTCGTTTACAGTATTCTGATTCTGCATGGACTGAAACCGGAAGAGTTACACACAGAGCTTTAACTACCGGTTACAATGTCTTCTCCCCTTTTTTAAAAAGCAAAGGCGCCAATTATTCTTACTGGTTGCCTCTTTGCAGCAGGAGCAATCGCGCCCTGGTTTTTTTTCCCTTTGTAATAATCAGTTTTGCAATTATGCAATTAAAGAAGAACTGCATTGGCTGCGAAGTAGAAGCATGGGAGGTGCTTCCCCAAAGCACCCTCTTTGCAAAGATCTCGTAACTTTTTGAGCTCTGCAGTCTCTCTGCGCGCAAGTAGCATAGGATGCCCGGCGCGTTCCTGCAGTTGCGCTAAGGTCCAACGTGGGGAAAGGGTGTCTAGGGCGTGTCAGACAAGGCACAGGGATGCCTGCCTCTAAGTACAGCATCGCTTGAATGTTCTTGGAGGTCAGATCCACACACGTGCCTCCCGCCTGCCCCCCAGTGTTTCCTCTACAAATGCCTCTTGCTGAATTGGAGGTACAGTGGTACCTCGGGTTACATACGCTGCAGGTTACAGACTCCGCTAACCCAGAAATAGTGCTTCATGTTAAGAACTTTGATTCAGGATGAGAACAGAAATCGTGCTCCAGCGGCGCAGCGGCAGCAGGAGGCCCCATTAGCTAAAGTGGTGCTTCAGGTTAAGAACAGTTTCAGGTTAAGTACGGACCTCTGGAACGAATTAAGTACTTAACCCGAGGTACCACTGTACTGTTGGTCTCCTCCCTTCATTTTGTGGTACTCTCTCTGCACTAAACATTCTCCACCTTTCTCCTCAAAGCTGCAGTTCCTCCCTCCACACAACTTCAGATCTTCAAATATCCCAAGGACTGCCTCATGGAGGATGGGGCAAGCTTGGATTTTTTCCTCCCGCTCCGGAGGGCAGGACTCGAACTCATGGCTTCAAGTTTCCAGAAGGGATATTCTGACTAGACATCAATAAGAACTTTAGGATGATGGTAAGAACCGTTCGATAGTGGAGAGGTGGTGGACGGTATCCTTCCTTGGAGGTTTCGAAGCAGATGTTGGAGAACCATCTGTCATTGATGCTGCAGCTGAGATTCCTTCATTGTAGGGGGTTGGACTAGATGACCCTTGGGAACCCTTCTAACTCTACAGTATGAATCATTGATGCCTATAATTCTTGGGCTCCATGATCACCGCAGATGGTGACAGCAGTCACGAAATTAAAAGATGCCTGCTTCTTGGGAGAAAAGCAATGACAAACCTAGACAGCATCATAAAAAGCAGAGACATCACCTTGCCAACAAAGGTCCGTATAGTTAAAGCTATGGTTTTCCCAGTAGTGATGTATGGAAGTGAGAGCTGGACCATAAAGAAGGCTAATCACTGAAGAATTGATGCTTTTGAATTCTGGTGCTGGAGGAGACTCTTGAGAGTCCCATGGACTGCAAGAAGATCAAACCTCTTCATTCTGAAGGAAATCAGCCCTGAGTGCTCACTGGAAGGACAGATCCTGAAGCTGAGGCTCCAATACTTTGGCCACCTCATGAGAAGAGAAGACTCCTTGGAAAAGACCCTGATGTTGGGAAAGGAGAAGGGGACGACAGAGGATGAGATGGTTGGACAGTGTTCTCGAAGCTACAAACATGAGTCTGACCAAACTGCGGGAGGCAGTGGAAGACAGGAGGGCCTGGCGTGCTCTGGTCCATGGCGTCATGAAGAGTCAGACACGACTAAATGACTAAACAACAACAACATAATTCATGCCCATCAGGGGCTCACTTTCTCAAAGCTCACTGGAATTCCTCCCCTCCTCCATTTAGTGAGTTCTGGTTGGTGTTGATGCTTATGAAGGACCTGTGATCTTCGCCTGGGAAATTTCGCATTCCACAGGTGAATATTAAAGAGCAAATTAGTCCTGAGCCAGACAACACGGGCTGCCACCACGAGCTCCACCCGCCTCCTCCGCGGAGGACTGTAGCTTTCCCGCTTGATATGAAATTGGAAAAGGGTTCTCAGCACACAGACCTGCCTCCCTGAGCACGGGAAGAACCGGAGGTAGGTGGTTGGAGTCGTGTGTGTGTGTGTATATATATATATATATATATATGGTTTTGTGTGTCTGTATATATATCTCTATATATATTTGTGTGTCTGTGTATATATGTGTGTGTGTGTGTGTGTGTGTATGTGTGTGTGTGTGTGTGTATATATATATATATATATATATATATATGGTTTTGTGTGTGTGCGTATATATATATATTGTTGTCATTGTTTAGTCATTTAGTCGTGTCGGACTCTTCGTGACTCCATGGACCAGAGCCAGGCACTCCTGTCTTCCACTGCCTCCCACAGTTTGGTCAAACTCATGCTGGTAGCTTCGAGAACACTGTCCAACCATCTCGTCCTCTGTCATCCTCTTCTCCTTGTGCCCTCCATCTTTCCCAACATCTGGGTCTTTTCCAGGGAGTCTTCTCTTCTCATGAGGTGGCCAAAGTACTGGAGCCTCAGCTTCACGATCTGTCCTTCCAGTGAGCACTCAGGGCTGATTTCCTTCAGAATGGAGAGGTGTGATCTTCTTGCAGTCCATGGGACTCTCAAGAGTCTCCTCCAGCACCATAATTCAAAAGCATCAATTCTTCGGCAATCAGCCTTCTTTATGGTCCAGCTCTCACTTCCATACATCACTACTGGGAAGACCATGGCTTTAACTATATGGACCTTTGTTGCCAAGGTGATGTCTCTACTTTTTAAGATACTGTCTAGGTTTGTCATTGCTTTTCTCCCAAGAAGCAATACTTAAGTGTGTGTGTGTGTGTGTGTGTGTGTGTGTGTGTGTGTGTGTATGCGTGTGCCTATGTATGTATGTGCATAAATATGTGTGCGTGCATATATATTTTTGTGTGTGTGCATGTGCATCTAGATGTGTGTTCATATATGTGCCTATGCCTGTGCATATATTTATGTGCGCCCGCGCATATCCGCTTCTCGACCCCGCCCCCATCACGTGGTCCGGTTCCTGCCGCCCGGCCCCTCGTCCCCCCGCCCCCCTTTAGCCTTCAGATGCTGCGTCGCTGGCGCGCGGGCGGGGCGAGGCGGCGGTGGGGTTTGTCACGTGGGGGCGTGGCGCGCGGCCGGCGGTTGGCTGGCGCGTGCGCAAGGGCGCCGCCGCCGCCGCTCCCTCCTCCTCCTCCGCCGCGGAGACCGTTGGGAAAGCGGCTTCTTCCCGGGTCTTCCGGCTGCCGCTGCTGAGGGGGCGGCGGCGGGAGCGGCTTGGTGGCGGGCGAGGCGGCAACGGCGGCGGCGTGACAATGAGGCGACGCTGCTGCTGCTGGCGTCGCCGAGGCCTTCTATAGCCGGGCTCGGGCCCAGCCCAGGCGGCGGCGGCGGCTGCTCTCCCGCTCGGCCATGGGGAACACCGTCACCTGCTGCGTCTCTCCCGGCGCCAGCCCCAAGCTCGGCCGGGTCCGCGGCTCGGCGCTGAGGGCGGCGTCCGCCGGAGGGGGCGGCGGCGGGAGCGGGGCGGCGGCGGCCGTGGGGCTCGAGCGGAGGCCGGGCAACTACCGGGAGGTCACTGAGGCCGAGTCGGGGGACTCGGATCCCGGCGGGGGCGGCCCCCACCTGCAGCACATCAGCGACCGCGAGTTCCCGGATGGTGAGTGAGGGAGAGGGGCGAGGACCCCCGGGGGGGCTGAGAAGTTTGGGGGGGCGTGGAAGTGCCGCTTCCCCCGGAGTGAAGCCTCTCTCGTTCCGTGGCTTCTCCGTGTTGCCCCTGGAGCCTTCAGAATGACCCTTACTCGGAAGTAGGTCCAGAGTTGATCAGCAAGGCTGTTATTTCCAAATCCCCGCTGGGTGAGATCCCTAGCCTTTCCCCAACTCCAGATGTGTTGGGACTACAACTCCCATCAGCCCTAAGGATGGCTCGCAAAATTTTAAATTGGAAGGGACCTCAGGGTCAATCTGATCACCAGCCTTCTGGCTAGTAGCCGGATTAACCCATCGTGCAAGGAAGGGGGCACAAAGGTTTCACGTGCCTGTGATAGCATAGTTCTTGCGCCCAGTGTTTGAAATTAGCGGAGCACATTTTGCACCTGACTATTGGTCACTTGCGACGAAGTGAAGATGCCAGGATGGCGCCTGACATGCCAGGGGATCATTGGATCTGGACTGTTTTCACACATTAAAATCACATCCTGTAGAATACTAACCGCTATATTTTATCTGCACAATCAGAATGAATTTCAGGAAGCAAAATGCTTTTTTCTGTGCAGCCTGAGTAGGAGCAGTGAACAATGTTGTAGTTAATTGTTGTAGCTTGTCTTCAGTTACCCCACCCCACTGCCCTGCTCACAGTTTTGAAGAATATTCCTACATTATGAATGGTCTGTGTCACCATTAAGAAAAAGAGGTAGGAATAGACCAATATATGTGTGGATTGTTCCTGGATCAAGTGACTTTTCTTCTTTAAGTTCTCAAAGTTCTTAACCTAGCTCAAGGTTGTAATCACAGAGTGTTTGTTGTGGGGGAGGAAGGGAAAGGAGAATGTTACCCGCTTTGAGACTCCTTCGGGTAGTGAGAAAGCGGGATATCAAATCCAAAAATCTGAACTAGCGAGATGCTCCAAAATGGCAACAAGACATTTTGTTTTGGCAATTGCAACCTTGGATTAAGGAGCCATTTAGCACCTGGTTTATACAACTGAGTTTCTGACACTGGTCACAAAGGGTTAACAGCACAATGTTTATTTGAGTAACAATGAAAGCAAATTCACAGTAAACTGAAATCTGGGTGAATGTAATTAGAACTAGTAATCTCCCAAACCTATTCCTAACTGGCTAATTCCCTCTCTCATTTCCTGTCAACTGACCAAAGTTCCCACTACCACCCAATTATCATCCTATGCCCTTTTCAGCCTCCCCCTCCCCTTTTAACATTCTATACTCCCAATGGATTTCCTTCCCCTACCCTCAAAGCTCAAACTCAAAATATGGTTCATTACACCAGTTTTGGACCATGCTGCCCTTGATAGTCCCTGGACTGGCAGTGATCAGCACAGAAACTGATGCTGCCTGTGTGTGATTTATGGGACTGTTTGTCATTCAGAGAAATCTTTCTGGAAACAAGATTAAACAGTATGTCAGAAGAGTAATAATGTGATGAACACTCCTTTAGCTTGTAGTGTATCACTGAAGGAGGATGTGAATATTTCCGCCTGTACTTTGAACTTTAGAGGTGGGGAAGATTAAAGAGAAATTATTTATGTTTATTACTTTCCAATTCGTCCATTAACCAGAATGGCTAACTTCTCATCAGGCTTGTAATCCAGTCATCTCATGTGCTCTTGGCTGGATTGAGACAGCAGTTCTAGGTCTTCATTTTGCTTTTGCACCATCAAGTTCCCAATATTCAGTTCCATTTAAGGGATGAATCCAGGTTCAAGGTGTACAGATAGGAGCACTGTTTGTGCCTACTTGAAGACTTGGAGTCTAAATGCAAAGCTGAGAAGGAGTAACTTAATTCCAAGTGAGAAGTGGGAATGCAGAATAGCTCAGAAGTGGAGTACTTCACTGCTGAATTTAATGGGTCGCTCGGTCCCAGCGCCTGCCAACCTAGCAGTTCGAAAGCACCCCGGGTGCAAGTAGATAAATAGGGACCGCTTACTAGCGGGAAGGTAAACGGCGTTCCGTGTGCTGCGCTGGCTCGCCAGATGCAGCTTGTCACGCTGGCCACGTGACCCGGAAGTGTCTTCGGACAGCGCTGGCCCCCGGCCTCTTAAGTGAGATGGGCGCACAACCCTAGAGTCTGTCAAGACTGGCCCGTACGGGCAGGGGTACCTTTACCTTTTTAGTCATTGCTACTTGGGGGAAAATGGGTGTGGATAACCCTTCTGTTACCCTTAGAAGATAGGCAGCAGTTGCTGAAGAGGAACAATGGAAAAGATTGATAATAAAAGTGCCTGCAGAAGAAGAGATGACCTGGTGGGTTGGTCTTGAAGTCCTTGTTCTTGTTGTGTTTCCTTCTGGTAGCAGGTCCCAATTACAGGAGTGCCATCCCCACTTACGGTACTTATTTTTTTAAATATATGATGTTTGTTTACTTCATTAAAACCATTGTGGGTTTATTATGTAGGGTCCCTGGCCTTCTCCCCTATAATTCCAGAACTGGTAGTAGATAGCTGTGTTTTGAAAGCTTTTCTTGCTGTCTTTCTTAGTATCAGCCATTGTTTTTCGTCGTCTTCATGGAGATTTTTTGCTGCGTCTGATAGGTTGAAACAGTACCTTTTCCAATACTGGGGCTGTTTAGAAAAGCTAAATGGCAGCTGCTCTCATTGCACACAGGCTGCATAGTGTTGCTGCTTGTCTTTCAAACGTCCAGTTTATGGTCATCTGTTCGTCTTTCTTCCAAAAGCTATCTTATAGAGAGAGCTGCAATCCAGCCTCAAAGTTAGTGTTCACACTTCTCACATGGTCTTCTAGTAAGTGATGCATTGAGAGCAGTTGGATAATTTTTATACAGTATACAACCATATAGTATAACATGGCCCCAGATGAGCATCAGCTCTCCATTAATAATGGGAACAAGCACAACTTTTCCAGAGTGATCTGACCATTTTGTGGAGTTATATACTGTATATACTTCCACTTCGTGACATATAATATTGGGGGGGGGGTAGACTTTAACATTTGTGTATATCTTACTAATCTGGCAAAGCATCTTTGGACTACATTGAAGTAGTTTGTACTCCAGTATGAAAGAAGGGATTCAGATCTCAACTAGAGGATCTGGGCAACTCTTGGAGAAATCTAACCCTTCTCCCCTACTTCCCTGGCAATTCCTTTGAACGTGACCTGTTTACTTTAACAAGAAACTGCCTTTGTATTAAGGATTGGAGCTGCAGTTGTGATGGCATCTTCCTATAATGATGTTTGGAAGCAAAATATGCAGTGTAAGCAAATACATTCCATCTTAAATTTGTATAATGCATACCAATCCCAGAAGTTATTTCTTGATGGGGACACTTGATACCTTTTTAAAACCAAGAAATGCTGCTTGTAATAACTAATATGTAGTTATGAATTCTGATACAAAAGTTATGTTCAGAGTGCAAGTGGCAAGACAAGTTTGAGTGACTTAACCACTGAATTTTCTATGTGTTTACTGGAAGGAAGGAAAAGGGTGGTGGAACAATGGAATTCTGGAGGCTAACTTAAAAATGACATAATATAGCTGGACAATGGCAAGCTATATCCAGACCAACAGGAAGTTAAGTTACAGCAGTAAAGTCAGACATCAGCAACCCACTCCCACCCAGCTCTTGTTCCATGCAGGTTTCCTGGGAAAAAAAACTTAAGTTATGTTTGCTTCCTGAACCAAAGGAATAATACTAAAATTAGTTGTACCTATTAAAGAGTACTTTGACATGGGAAAATATTTAGCAGTCTTACTCAGTTATAGCAGCTTTCTGATTTGTGAACAATCTTATTGGTTAATCTTCTTGATTGATTGGTTGGAAATCTAGTAAGTGAAGAATGATAAATGTGGCCAAATTCTTCAAATGATGGCTAGCCATCTGTGTGGTTGCCTTGCTGTATGAGTTTTTTGACTGTCATAATGGCACAAACAATAATTTCTTTAAAAGTGCAGTGGGGACTTCAGTAATTTTTTATTGATAATATTTTAGTTTTAGCTCTGTTTTCCAAGGTGCTTGAGGCAATGAACAACTCTTAGGTCAATTTAGTTTCACACTAAATAATAACATTAAAAACCAATAATCAGGAGAATCGTAATATACAGTTAGCAACATAAAATTCCATAAATACCTGGATAGTAAAAATTACAGGCTCAGAAACTTCTAAATGCAGTAATAATAGCAGCCAAAAAAAAAGCAGGAGCAATAAAAACAGATAAAATTAAACTACAATATTGTTAGAAAAGGGAAAGCGTTCCTTGTTAAAATTTGCAAGCGTACAACTCTGCAAAACAGTATGGGTGAAGAAAGGGGAAGCAAACCTAACACTTCACAGTTACCTTCAAAGTATTCAGAAGGGTTAATGCTTAGTGCTGAGCAGCTTTTTCTTCTGGAGTAGCTGTGACAAGTCTAGGAGTGAAACAGGCTACAGCTTGCTCTTGCAACAGAGCAGATGTGAACAAACACCAGGCCTTTCTCACAAGGCACCTCTCAGAGGAAAGGATCTGCAATACTATCGGTTCCAGCTCGAAAATATAAAATTACATGTGGGCTTTAGGCCCAGTTTTAGAAGGGTTGTCCTGTGGGATGAAATATGTGGTAGTAGCAAGGAGCAAGAGGAATATAACTGTGTTGATTCCTTTGGACCTCTAGGCAGCTTTCAACATTGACATCCTTCTGGTTAGACTATTTTGAGTTGGAAGAATTGCATTGCGGTGGCTCCACTCCTGCTTGGATGGTTGAGGCCCTGGTGGCATTGAGGGGGTTATTGCTCTGCTCCTTGGCAAGTATGTTATGGGGTCCCACAGGGTTCTTACATTATCTCCCATACTGTTTAATATCTACATGAAATTGCTTAGAGAAGTCATCCACAAATTTAACACTGGTGTCGTCAGTAGACACAGATGATACCCAGCTCTATCTCTCCTTTTCATCTTTCATCAGTGCCTAGGTACAGTAATGCCCAAATCCAGATAAGATGATGGTTCTGTTACGTGGTGGTTCACCTGCCCGGTGGATGACTTTAACTTGTTCTGGATGGTGTTGCATCCACTGTAAGGATCGGATTCACAGTAGATCATAGGTCTGGTGTTATCACTGTCAATGCAAGTAGCCTCAGTGACATGAAGTGCCCTTTATCAGCTTTGGTTGATATATCAGCTGTAGCCCTCTCTGGACAGAGATAACCTTGCTACAGTTACCTATGTTCTTTCTTATAACCTACCGCTTGGAGTAATGTGATATACCAGTGTTAGAAACTGAGATATGAAAGCTAGGAGCTAAATGGTACCTTAAACCTAGGTTATGGGCGCAGCAACGGAATGTCTAGCATGGTTTTTTAATACCAAGAATACAAAGCTGAAAATGAATGAACTGCAGCTAAAGTATTACGTTCATTTTTCACATAGTCTAGTCCTTCCCTGGCCCACCCTCCTAATATTCTGAAGAGGGTCTCTTCTCCAGTCTTCAGAGACTAACTGGAAGTGGGGAGGCAGAAGAAGGTCCTCCTTTCCTTCCAAGCTGCAGTTTTAATCTGAAATCTTAGGCGCAGTACTGTGCCCAGAGCTCAGAATCTGTTCGCGCTAATGGACTTCCCTGTTGCAAATTGTGCCTAGAACAAGTTTTGAACACTGTATTATACACAAGGCTGCCTCTGAAAAAGATCTGGAAGCAACATCAAACATCTGGAAACAACCCGATCCTAAACAAGGCAGCAGGGTATCAGGGACCCAGCAATCTGATCATATTACTGTGGTGTTTTCCCACCTGCCCTGGCTACTATCCTTCTGAGTTCCGCTGGGTGTGTCAGATGGCTACTGGAGACAGAATATTTTTGGTACTGGTGCCCTGGTTATGGAATGCCCTCAGAGGTGTACCAGCAGCCCCTGCCAGGGCTGCAGGCCTCGAGGGGCACAAAATCACCTCTCAAGACTAGGGAACGTATGACGTATGTGTGTTTGGCGACACTGTGTGGCAATACACTGCGGCACAAAGGCGTGCAATTTTTTCCATCCTCCTCAGTCCGGACACTTCAAGTACTTGGGATGCATAACATGTAGCAATTGGGTTGTGCAAAATGTTATTTCTAATGTGGCTATTGTAAAGTGATTCCCCCGCCCCCTGGTGACAGCAGGTGGGACCCTAGGTACGCCTCTGGCCCTCCTCAGAGAGACTTGCCTGCGCAAGTGCTCAAGTCATCCTTTTGATGCCAGGGGTTATATTTTCCTTTATATTTTTATACAAAATTCATTAGATCTTTTATTTTGTTTTAATGCTAGTTTTACGGCTTGCTGCTGCTGGTTTATCACTTCTTTTACTATGATTATTTGTCTTTGTCTTGTTGCTTGTTTTTAATTAATAATTGGGCAGAGGCTATTATTTAAAGAAACTGATCTTCCTACAATCCTACAAACATTAAAGTAAATCCTACTGAAGCCAGTGAGACTTGCTGATGAAATATGCATAAAATCCAACTGTAAGAGACCTAAGGAAAGACAGACAAAATGGAAATGACAGGGAATACAATACATTTTCCTTGTTCATGAGAATGATGGGCAACTAAACTTACAATATACTGTACAGGCATAGCTCACTTCATTGCGTGTTGCGGATATTGTTACCTTATGAGGACACGGGTGCAGCTGCAGGCAGCCTTACCATTTCCAGGGGAAGGAAGCCCCCTACCACCACTGCCCCTCTTCTGGTTATGAGAGTGGAGCCGGCTTGGGCTGGAGCCGGGGTTTTGCCCTCCCACCCATGCAGCCAAGGTGGCCTGGCTTAATAGACTGCTACAGTATAGTGTAAACATAACTTTTATATGTACTGGGATGTACAGTATGCCTTTATAAGCATTTAAGCTTGGTTGGGTTGCTATTTCACTTTGCTATCTTCCTGTAAGTCAGGGGGCTCAAGCTAGTTCAAAGCAAAGGGCAGCTAGTTTTGCAAATTCTGTAAAAGTTAGTGTATAATATCTAATAGGAAAAGCAACTGGTTTTTTGAGTTATATCTGAGTCATTTAAGATGGCTTTTAAAGTTTACAACCAATTCTTAAAAATAGTTCAGACAGTTTTAGCCATCTAAATCAGGGATCAGCAACCTTTTTCAGCCGTGGGCCAGTTCCACCGTCCCTCAGATCATGTGGTGGGCCAGACTATATTTTGAAAAGGAAAAAAAAAGAACGAATTCATATGGCCCGCAAATAACCCAGTGATCCATTTTAAATAAAAGCACACGTTCTACTCATGTAAAAACACCAGGCAGGCCCCACAAATAACCCAGAGATGCGTTTTAAATAAAAGGGCACATTCTATTCATGTAAAAACACCCTGATTCCCAGACCATCCACAGGCCGGATTGAGAAGGCGATTGGGCCGCATCCAGCCTCCGGTCCTTAGGTTGCCTACCCCTGATCTAAATGTTTTTGGAAAGCGCAGCTGGGTTTTTGATTCAGTGGACCTTTTTTTCATTCGGTTTTGCTTTCTTCCTTAGGGCTAGGAAATATGTGGCTGAAGTTCTATAATGTCTTTAGAATTTGGGAGCTATTACTCCAGAGCATGGATAGAAATCATTGGCTTGTCTTAAATTTTGGTTGCAAAACAGTGGGGAAAGGCATGCATGTTTGGGTTAAGCATTATAAATGTCATAATAGGCCATGTGTTGTTTTATGGCAAATCATGAATACTTATGACTCTATGAACCAAACATTTTGGATGCTTCTTCAGTGAGATTGAAAGTAAATGGCTTTTGTTGCGTAACTTCTACCCCAGTTTCCAGAAAGTTAGGGTGCTTAGGACAGGATTATAAAATGGGCTTGAACACATCCAGTGGCTTGATTTAAATCTGTGGTTTTAACTTGCTTAAGTAAAGATTAATTTAAATCAATTTCCCCATTGTCTAAAACATGCTTCCTGAACAGCCATACCCACTACTTGGTTGCTATGGCAGTTAAAACACTTCAATTAAATAAAGCCTTTATACTACCTAGAAGCATAATCCGAAACCTTTGGTCATGCAGCATGCATTCTTTGTACACTCCACAGTTGTATCTCTTTTAAAAACAAGGGAAGTGATTGTGAAGCTACTGGATTTTTGTCTTCCTGTGTTCACATGGCAGCATCACTCACCTGAAGACAAGAGCCACAATCCAGTACAGAATTAAATACATTAGATTGTGGCCTAGGTCTTCAGAATTTTCCAGAAGAAACTGGACCAGTGTTCTTGCACATTAGATAGAAAGTGGATGTCTTTCTTTTTAGTTGATAGTTACAAATGTCAATCATTTCTTCAACAATAAATGTGTTCCATTGTATTGTAATTATAAGGTGTCAGATTTTTTCCAGGCAATATTTATTTTCACAGTGATTCTGTAAGTGTTTGTGAGTGTGCATCATAATTGGACTTTAAGAACTGTAGAATTTAACATGCTTTATTACATTACAGATTTTATTTCAAATCAAGCTACCTTCAGAAGTGAAACAACATTATTAAAAATTACAAATCCATCTTAAAACAAAAATGCAGTGAAATAAATGGGTTTGGCACCCTATGGCAAGCCTTTTAGAAGCTTTTTATTATAAAATGTCATAGGATTTGGCAGCAGCTTATGAAAGCAGATGCTGCATTGGAACTAAGAAAAGTAATTCAGGAGAGTCGTTAAAAACCAACCAACGTTAAAATATTAGTATTTGTTATGTAGAACCTTTATAATCTGAGCTGGTTCACGTGGTATTCTAAGCTATGAAGTACGGGCAATACCTGATCCAGTCATGACAGCCAGATAGGTGGCTGTGCAACCAACTTTAGCTGCAGCTTATGGTTAGTGAGGACCCACTTACCTGGAAGAAACCCCATTAAATTCAGTAGGACTTCTGAGTCAATATCATTACGTTGTTAGTGTCCTTGCATGTCTGCATGGAGCGAAATGGAAATTAACTTCTACATATGTGCAGTCCACCTTCTGAGCTTACACGTGCTACAAACTGATCTTCCTTTAAGTCCCATAATAATAATTCTGTGTATTTTCATGTGCAAATCTGTGTTTCTCTGTACAGTACTTTTAAAAAATCAAGTTCCTATAAATCGTGAAGTGCATGAGGTATGTAGGCTGTATCAGTAGAGGTTTAGGATTTAGTTTCTACTTCATTGTAAATCAAAATTACTCTGATGTAATTGTATACTAACCAAATGAGTGAACGGAAAGCTTGAATTAAACCAATAATTGTTTCCTTTCTTTTGGTGACTTAAATTAATTTCTTAACCCTCACCCCCATTCTGATGGGAGATTTGATGTAGAGCTTGCAATATTTTAATGACTGTTTCTACACCTGACCTCTTTTTAATTCAGGTGTAGGGCAGCAGTGCCATTTCATCTGTTCCCTGAAGGACTATGTAGATGAGCAAACTGTCTGAAAGAATTTCACCGTTACTGGTACTTATAAGTGCTTTTGCCTTATAATCTAAGTCAATCCAAAAATCTAAGTCAATCCAAAGCAGATGATTATATGATGTAATAGCTTGCTTTTGTGCTGCATGAGATTGTTAGTCAGGATGGAGAAAGCAATACTTTAGTTCCCTATTGTAATAGAACTTTGCTTGTTATGAGACGTTCAGGAAACTGATGTTCAAGGACCTACCATTTGTGGTCAGTTCAGAGACAGAAGAATAAAGAGATGGAGCTTTTCCTGAAACATACCACTTCAGGTGGTGCAGTTGCATATTTCAATGCCTCCCTTTCTCTACCATTCACCGAGGCCCAACTTAAACAAGATGCAGGACATAGGTTTAGCACTTACGTGTCTCTAATCATGCCCAGTCATTTTCAGATCGTTGGCTTGTTCACATGTTACATTGGCAGGTCAATGATTAGCGGCCAAGGCAGACACACAGTTTGTGTTCCAACACTATATGCAAATAGGCAAACAAACATGCTGCGTGTGCGGAAACATGACAGGGTGTGTGGGGAATGTTCCAACTCCACAATGCTAGGACAGAAATGTAACAGTGTCATTCATGCATTTGCTATCCAACTTCAGCTCAGAATTATGCAAGGATATCCTGCTTTGCAGGGGGTGATTCCTGCGTTGCAAGGGGTTGGCCTAGATGACCCTCAGGGTCCCTTCCAACTCTATGATTTATGATTATAGCCATGCTAGTATGTCAAAGAGAGAACCTGCAGTGCCTTAGAGAGGAAATTGTCTCATTGCAGCATAAACTTTCACTGTCAGCC
Source organism: Podarcis muralis (assembly GCF_964188315.1). NCBI lineage: Eukaryota > Metazoa > Chordata > Lepidosauria > Squamata > Lacertidae > Podarcis > Podarcis muralis. The sequence continues at coordinate 130,190,931 of NC_135655.1, forward strand.
GTCCAAAGGCATACCAGTATGTCTACAATTTAAATCCCTTGGAGCAGCTGTTCCTCCTTGGCAGAGACTTGGGCCATGCTGCTGAAGATTCTCCTCTGGTAAACTGCAGTGTATTCTGTTAATCTGCAGCACATGTGGTTCCTTTGTATTTGAGTCCGTCCGTAAAATTACTGCTGAAGTATAAGTGAATCCTGTGTCTATATAGCATAGGTCATTTTGTGGCCAACTATCTTTGCAAGCGTGCCAGAAATCAAGACCCAAGTGCGAGAGTCACTCTGGCACACAGTATAACACATAAAACAGCTGCTACACATTTGTGGTATGTTTTTGCCTCTAGTGAACTGGGCTGGGGGAAAGGCAGCTAGGTAGAATAGGAAAGGTACTTATACATTTTAAAAAGCTACAATAGTGTATTCATTATTTTTTAAAGTTAAGACTTAAAAAGTAATGCTGACCTGAGATGACCTCATAGCATTGAAAATGCCTTGTGTTTGGGTTTCCCCCAACTCAGTATCCTTTATATGAATTTCTTAACAGTTTCAGTATTTACAAGCTTTCTGGTGACTCATGTCTCTTAGGAGTAAATCCAACTTCAATGATCTAAGTGTGAAATAATGTGTTTTAATGTGTGTTTCCCATTCATACTTGGAAAGTGTTCTTAACCAACTTCTTGAAATTCTTGGGGACTGCCTGTAGAATTTTAAAGGTTTGGCATAATTAAAGCTACTTTCTTTGTTTACTCAGAGAGGAAAACTAAACTACTGATGAAGAGCTGGATGCTTTTAGGAAGCCACCTAGTATTAGTCTTGCTTGTCCACGCTATGTACTTGAAACAGCCAATCTAGCATGGCAATATTAGACATTCAAATACATAATTTAATCGCCAAATGGCACTTTAAACCTAGGTTGCAGTCGCCACAACAGAATGTCTAGGTGCTCTTTTTTTCGGCAATGGGATTTATTATTAACAAATTCAATCTTCAAGGAAGATATTTCAGAAGTGACATTTTGCTTTAACCAGCCACCAAACTGGGATCCGGAGATCTTCACGTGGTGACTGTTGGACCTGCACCAGTCACAAAATGCACCTGGCTAATTTCTAACACTGCACAGTATGTGTTATATATGTAATGAGGGCTACTCATGCAGAAGAGCTGAGGCAGTATTGATGGTCTAGCACATGGTGTCACTATGGTATCACATGATTGACAGGTGGATTGCCCCATCCACATGTCAAAATCCCTTGCACTTGTGCAAGGGATTTCACAATGCTCTTTGCAGTAGTCTCTTCCCATCTCTTTTAAAGATTGCTACAGCAGTCTTCAAAGGCGCAGGGGAGACTGCTGCAAAGAATTTGCAGCACATGCTTTCCAGCAGTCTCTTGCCCCCCACTTTAAAGATTGCTCTGGTGCTCTTTAAATTGGGGGGAGCTCTTTCGAAGAGTTCTGCAAAGCAAGTGCCTGCTTCTTCATCGTTGTGTGACAGAACAGTTTCTGTCAGAGCCTGTATCTAAAGCAGACATTGGTTCTAGCAATGAAAACTACATGCTGGGTTTTTTTTAATACCCCATCTCCAAAATATGTTGATCTTCTTCAAAGGTTGAAACAGTCGGCATGGAGCAGACTTTCCAAGAACATCCTGTCCGTTAGTTGATGTCACCAGTGACATTTGCTGATGGGCAGGTGGTTTAGAGCAGTGTTTCCCAACCTTGTGCCTCCAGATGTTTTTGGCCTACAACTCCCATCATCCCTGACTAGCAAGACCAGTGGCAAGGGATGATGGGAATTGTAGGCCAAAAACAGCTGGAGGCACAAGGTTGGGAAACACTGGTTTAGAGAAATGGCAGACACAGATTGGCCCATTGGCCAGAGTTCCCCACCCCTGATCCATTCAGAGCAGGCTGATGACTCAGACTTTAAATCCAACTGAATGGGGTAAATACCAGTTCAGTATGCTCAACATTAGTGTGGTAGCACCCTGTTGATTATTATGAACTACTGTATGAATCTTTTTTTATTATTATTATTCTAAGATACGGTTCTTTTAGTGTTTGAATGTATGAAAATGTACTATATAGATACTAATTATGTAACTGTTGGGAAATATGGGATAGGTAGGATGTCTAGGAGTAAGTTCACTTTTCTTGGAATATAGATGTGTTTCCCAAAATAAATCCAAACCTAGGAATAGCATCCCTTCTGTTTCTTTGTTTCAGATTTAGCATTGGAGTCAAATCCATCTGACCATCCTAGAGCAAGCACAATTTTCTTGAGCAAATCCCAAACAGATGGTAAGCTATCTTTTGCTCTCTTAAAACGAAGGAGGGGAGGACATGATAGAGTGGATGGATTTTGATTGAGAAATGCCGCTGTCTCCTTCCACTTCCGTCAAAATACTGACTCTACATCAACATTTTTAGCTGCTCTTCATAGCCATTTTCCAAGGCATTTAAAAATAAGCTTTTAATTCATCCATTCTTTTGAAACACTCGCCACTCATTAGAATGAATAGGAATGATTGCATTTTTTATTTAGGAATGCTTTAGGATGGTTGTCCTATGACCAGTGCTTGAAAAAAAATATCTACTTAGGTTTATCTTGGCAGAGTGTGTGCCTTGTAGCTTGAAGCTCGGTAGCTTTAGATAACACAGCTCGTACCAGCATTTATTTTTGTAGTCACATGTTCTTCGTGGTATAAAATTTCAGTGCAGTTGGATTAGCTCAAACTTAGCAAGTAAATGCTTAAAGCAGTGCTCTCTAGTGATGAAATACCAAGAGTCTTGAATGCATTTTCCCCCATTGGATGAACTGCTGCAGTAACTCCCTAGTCTTTGCAGAGCAGAAGGTTCTGTTGCTTTGAGTGACACTAACTCTGTGTCACCCTTTCTTGTATTGGGAGTAAATGTTAGGTTTCCCAAAAAAGCAGCATAAAGTTAAGTTGACACACCCTGGAAGTGATAAACTGTGCTCAACTGGAAACTAAATTATTGTCAGATAAACCTTGGGTGGTATTTGTTGGGTTTGAATGTATACTCCTAGCAATTAAACAGATTTCATTCTAAAATACAGAATGCATTTAGAAGTTGAAGCATTCATTAATAAAAGTGTTCTCTCCCTTTTCAGTGAGAGAGAAGAGGAAAAGCAACCACATCAACCATGTAAGTACATCTAGTAAATGAAGAAAGGTGTCAGCAAAAGCCCAGCTAGTTACATGCAGGAAATGGCAGCAGTGAGCTTAAGAGTTTCACTCCTTGCTATTCCAACAGTTTACTTCAAACGTTTAAACCATTCACTGCATATTCAAGTTCCTGCATTGCAGAGGGTTGGACTAGATGACCCGTGGGGGCATTTCCAACTCTGCAATTCTATGATTCTCAACTTTCCTTTTTCCATAGCGCAGTAGAACACAATCCTAGCTGGTGTTGTTGACTGCACAATATCTCAGTCTAAGCACTCACGTGATATAATTGTTTCAAGTGCAAAAGCATATTTAATAAGTGAGCATGAAATTTGTCTCCCACATGGCTAATGCTGTGATGAAGAAGGAGCATTAATGTGTGCTTCAGTGGGAGCTGCAGAAGAGGGTCACCTGTGACTAATGGGATTAGTGGTGATTAATCCGTTCAGCATGTCACTTCCATATTTTTTTGCCTGCCAACACTTGATAAAACAAGTGCTCTGTGCTTCTGTTTCAGAAACACTTTGCAGCCAAAGTAGAATGGGAGTAAACTCTTAAGCAGAAGGCAGTTCATGTTTAATTTCCGTTGAACAGCCTGTTAACTGCCAGTTGCTGGAATTCCTGCGGATTACAGGACTGGGTGGGCCTCAGTCTGAACATTGCATCTTCAGGAACAGTGGAATTTTTCTGAATTACTTAAGACAGATTAGTTATATTTTAAATGTTAAGATCCTGAGGATGTGCTTTGTTTGTTTAAACAACCCACAGGGATTCTAGTACAGTAACAACAAAATATTCGGCAAAACAAGGTCCACCCCTGCCTTAAGAGATCTGCTACCAACTTTCACACACTTTCCCAGAATTGTTTGGTGGGATGAGGTGCCTTTTGATGCTCATAGCTTATAACTGTCAAAGTATAATATTGATGGCACATGGTTGTGTAATGTAATGTGCTCATACTCACTCTCCTAGGGTTGCCATATTCCCAAAAGTGAAAAACCAGACAGAGTTGCTGAGCTTTAGTTACTGTTTTTTCCCTGATTCCCCAAAAAAATTGCCGACACCCCTAAAATGCCTGGATGTATCCAGGAAAATCTGGATGTATGGCAGCCCTACGCTCTTTTCCCAAAAACTAAACACAATTAATCATTGGCTTTAAATGGGGGAACGTCTGTAGTCTAGGTAACCCAGAATACCTTCCTTGAGCTTCAGCAGAGTCGTTTAGCTTCTCTATGGCACACTGCTGGCACATGTTCTTCTCCTCAACTTTAAACATGTCATTTCTTGTCTATTCTCCTCTGCTATTTACAATAGTAGCCACAAGGGAGTCCAGACCTGGATAAGGACTTGCGATGGGCGGCTGGTGTGTGTGTGTGTGTGTGTGTGTGTGTGTGTGTGTGTGAGAGAGAGAGAGAGAGATTTTCTATGCCATTCAAGTATTTTTCTCTAATGTATCTTTGCTTTCTTTAATAGAATTTTAATGCTTAATTCTTAAATATGTAGGTTTGGATGTGGCTGCTTACTGTAAACCCATAAATTGTTGTATTGGAAACCATTTTTGAGAACACTGCTGCTTTCCCCTCCTCCTTACAGGTTTCTCCAGGGCAGCTTACAAAAAAGTATAGTTCATGTTCAACAATATTTATTGATGACAGCACAGTAAGCCAGCCTAATCTTAGGAGCACAATAAAATGGTAAGTACCACTGAGTCTTTAGGGAGAAAGTATCCTGATGAACCATGTTCACCTCCTCTGGAGAGATCAGAGGAGTCAGTATTCTGTCAAACGAGTTCTAGTGAAAGTGATTGATTCTGATTTTTATAAGTTGAGCAGGAAGGTTTTCTTTGCCCCCAAAGTACACCAAGTAAAATGCAGCAGTTTTATGAAACCTTTGCTCTGGTAACATACTGTATAAAACACAGAGTAAACTGTAGCCTCTTGGGTTGGCCTGCCATCTAGTGGCATCAAATTATTCCTTAACCACAGTACTTGATTCCAGAATTCTTTGATTCAGGGAAAAGTTACCTAATAGGAAAACTTTTTTTGTATCTTCATCTTTCTTGTTTCTCTTATGTAGACTCCAGAGCTCTCATACTCCAGTTTCTATTTTTGCCCTCTCAGAGAATTGGGTATAAAATTGGCTTGTAACTTTAAAATGTTTAGCTGATAAAATATTGGAGTGCTTGAGACAATACAGTAATTAGGAATTAGGAACACAAAGCCCAGATTTGCCATAGATTGGCTCATGTAAGTCACACAGTATGTTTAGGCCATAGAGAGCTGATGAGGCCTGCAGGAGGAAGTTGGATTCGCAGCTGAAGCTGAGAAGTAGTGGAGATTTTAAGTACAACATCATTTCAGATTGGGTCCCTTGACTCAGGGTTGCCAGAATAGCAGCAATGAGGGAAGAGTGTTGGAAGTACCCTTCATTTTCCCCCTTGAAAATTTATTTCCCCATAGAATTAATTTCCTATACTGTTGTTTGGCTCATTGACTTATTTTTATCCCTGTCGTATAATGAAATTATACTATAGCTTAAAAGTAGAATGGGGGGGCACACTATAAATGGAAAAGAGGTTTATTAAAGAGGACTGTATACTGTTGAAACTCACCAGCATTGTAGGGTGAGCTGCTTAAAATACAGGGCAAGCTGCTTAAGGGATGATTCCATGCAAATGGATTTAGCCCATTTATAGGTGTGGCCTCTTAGAAGTGGAGCCACCACCACCCCGACACAGTTTCCTCCACCTCTGTAATAGACTCTGTGCACCATGAGCATAAATATTCTCAGGGCTTTCAGACTGGAGCGAGTGAAGAGTTGATCTTGCACAGTGGATGTAGGAGGTCAGAGCTTCCGCCTCTGATTCCTCAGCTGGGCTGTGTGGTGTGGTAAGCCTAAGGAGCCATGGGCGATGGTGTTCTGTAGCTGTCAGAGCATCATCCTCTTTTGTCTAATGAACCTTCCCCCACCTCCCACCAGCTGAATGCAGCGAGGACAACATCTCAATCTCTGCACTGGCAGCATCAAGATGTGCCCACAGGTCTGCCTAGAGAGAGCAGCGTCCAGTTGCTTGGAAAAGAAGGAGGCACAGTCACTAACCCACCTAGCTTGTCTTACAGCAAAAAAAGATAAATGGCCAGAAGATTTTAGCCTACATCATCAGTGTGGTGATACCCTGTATCCCTCCTAATATTCAGTGTTATTCAATAGTCCCCCCTCTGGTGATATTTGTGTACCGCTTGGGGTCTCTTGGCCAAGTCATCTAGACAAGCTAATTTTGTTGGTCATTTTCTTACTAAATAGATTACAGGTTTAATGCAGATGCTCCATTATACGATCCAGTTCCTGGCATTATAAAGATTTTTTTAGTCTTAGTTCAGGCAAGCTTGTATTAGAGCATGTTGAATTTCAACACGTATATCTTTAAATGAGTTCAGTTGAAAAAGGGAAAGAAGAAGAGGCAAAAGTTTCTAATGTGGTTTTTGTCATAAAATCTGTTTTTATCTCGTAACAGCAATCTTGTATCAAAATTAAACTTGCAGAACCACTAACAGTGAAATGACTTTTCTCTCTCCTCACAGTGTTACATTAGCAATATACTATCACATAAAGAACAGGTGAGCACCACTTAAAACTCTTGTTTTGCAAGTCATTGCAGTGATGATGACTACAGCTTAGCCATTGGTTACTGAGGTAGCTGTAGCTTGTGTGTTTTATTAATTGGGGCTCTCATGTTGGAGAGGCAATGCTGTTAAGAATCAAAAATTTGTTGCGTGAATATGAAATAGCAAGACTTTAAAACGGGCAGGTATTAGCTACATTTTTCATACCTAAGAAATTGCTGGTGGCTGTAAAGAGCCCTGGGGAATTGAGAGAGAGAAACAGATGCACGCACAAACTTACCAAATTAAGGTCTTGGAAACAAAAATCAAAGTGCAACAGATGCGAGTTTTGCATCCAGTAACTTAATTTTTATGCCACCTTCTGTGCATAATGACTTCATAGATAGGGCTGGGTTGCAAATGCGTGCTCCTTGTCTCCCCACTTTCTATGGCTGATGATGAGCTACTTCACTACAGGAGATTAATGTTAAATATAGCTCTCTGGGGATGAAGGGAGTCTCTTTGAAGACAGGAGCCACAGTAACAGTCATAACACAAGCTTTGTATGGGCTTCTTTGAGGTTTTGCATCCCTTGCAATATATGCATATTGCAATTTATGGCTATGGGCTCAAAATGTGTTTGCAGAAGGGGTGTGTCTTTGCTCCATATGGTTTCTTTAGCACCCCAGGTTGTAACCAGAGTTGTTGAATGGAAGTCTGCTTATGCAAGGTGTCCATTGCCCAATTTCCACTTAGTCCTCCTTTGCACTCCAACCCACCCCATTCAGGAGAGTCCTCCGATTTTCCTGGGGGCACAGGAGGCTATAGCGAGGAAGAGATAGGAAAGCTGTGTTCTACTCACACTATTCAAGATCCAGCCACTGGATCCACACGCAAACACACACCCTTCTGACCATATGCTTACTATTACTCATTTGCCCAGACATCTTGTCTCACCTTAATGCAAGTGCTTGCTAAAAACTTCAAATTTGGCTCATGCTGAGTATCTTGGCATTGAAAACAAGTCTACAAAAGTTATTGATTGAGGGGTGTTTGTTTGTTGGGTGTAGATGTTTTGCTTGTTTTGTTTGATGACATTGCCAGTTTTGTTCCGTGAAAGGGGTATATTGTGGTTCCCAGGACAGTTTCTTAGATTTCCAACAACTGCAAAGCATTCTGTAATGCTGCTGTTAAAAGTTTATTCCAGTCATACCGTGGTTGCTGAATGCCTTGGAACTCATACGTATTGGCTCCCGGACAAACGAAAGCTGTGTCTTGGTTTTCGAACAGTTCCGGAAGTCGAATGGACTCCCAGAACGCATTCTGTTCGAGAACCAAGGTACGACTGTATATAGTTTTATAGCATTTTTGAGTTAGCATTTAGAAGTGCACAACATGGAGGAGAGAGAGTGGGCAAAGGAGATAAAGAACAGGGTATTGCCATATTACCAATTACATGGGTAGTCCTCCTCATGCTATGATGTATTAAAATGCTTCTTAAAGGAATGCAAATGAAAGCTTTACTAACAGCAGTAACATACATTCTCCTGTGTTGCAGGGATTCTGATAGATCACTGGATATTTTTGATGAGAAATCACATCCACTCACGGTAAATTTGATTACCTTAGTTTGACTTGATTGCTTGAGTGCATCCCATATGAACAGGAATAAACCCTGATCCCTAGGAAACTGGTGTCTATTTCAGCTTGCTTATAAGGAAAGCCAGATGTTCAGGAAAATAAGAGAGATTTCTTGTCTCTTAGCTTCTGTGCAAAGAAACATTTCAGTCCATACAAAACTAGATTGCTATTTGGCTTCTTATACTTTAAAAAGTGATGCTGCAGAGTGTAATCCCTGGCCAATTGGTCCCGTTCTACATTCTGGCTGTGGTGCAAGACAGCTGATACAGGTTTTGTTTTGTTGGAAGAGCAGTGTTGGACTTCTATAGCTTTGAACTGGAATCCAAAAAGGGGTATTTATGAAAAATATTTACCCATGCTCATGAGTCAGTTTCTCCCTTCTGGTGGTAGCTTCTTGAGTCCCCATAGAATATAGTTCTAGATTGTGTCCCCTATTTTTGAGAGCAGCTAGGGGGCTCCAGTAGGGAGAGGCCTTTAAGGAACTCCTGTGAGCCCTCAGCCATTTGGATTCCAGCCTTTGTATATAACCGACTGACCTATTCATGCAGGATATTTTCACAGTACTAACAGCATGATCCTGTGCATGTTTGCTCAGAAATAAGTCCCGCTGTGTTCAGCTTCACTTTTAAATTACTTCTGAACTGTGTCCTGTTTCAGCGTGAAGAGGTTCCAGATGACTACTTTAAACATGACCCTGATCACAAGCACATCTATCGCTTTGTACGTACCCTGTTTAGTGCAGCGCAGCTGACGGCCGAATGTGCAATAGTGACACTGGTAAGCCTTGGTGGGGAGCCCAGTTACCACCATCTTGCATTTAAATTCTGTTTAAAATCAGGTTTTGTGAGTTAGATTCATAAGAGTCGTAGGAAGGGAGGAAGGGACCCAAAGGGCATTCGAACCCAACTCCCTGCAATGCAGGAATCAGAGATGGAATTAAGTATGTCTCACGTAATGACTCCTTGTCATTTTTACCTTGCAGCAGTCAGAACTTGATACAAGAAATGCACTAGGCTGATTGCAGCAGTGTCAATAAGCTTGCACCTAGGCTGCCTGTTTGATAACTGTTAAACAAATCCATTGCAGAGGTGGGGGGGGGGCTGTTGCCTTCCAGGTGTTCTTGGACTTTGACTGTCCATTTGGCATGCCAATGGGAATTGGAATCACATGTGAAGCTACTTGATTCCCCCATCCCTTCAGTTCTCTTGTGCTGCAGAAATAGAGGGTAAACGCATTGGGTTACATCTTCTGAATTTGGAATACTTGTGCAGGTAAGTAGCTGTCCTGTAGCCAGTAAGTCTGTCATGACTCGGAATTGAGGCCCTGTTTCAGTGTAAGATTTGCCTCCTCTGCTGTGTTTTGGTTCCTGTGAAGGCCTGCAAGTGAAAAATTCCACACGGCCTTCAGGAATCTTTCAATAAACTAGAACTGCCAGAAATGGAATATTCTGCTTCCAGTGCTTTTCTGTATTGAAACAATTCCTGACAGCACTCTCTGTGTGTGTAAGACTCTAGGAATTCTTCTGAAAGCATTCTGTCGTGTAAGAAAGCAACCCTTAAAAAATTTGGTCACTTAAACATTAAAAAGTACCACTAGTTGGCACTGTTTCACCATGGAAAGGAGCAAAAGTTTTCAGTCAGTTGGGAGTTACCTTTCCCGCCTTCTGTACATGATCTTGAAGCTGAAAATATGGCAGTGCTGTGTGGTTGCTTGATTCTAATGTGTTTTAGCTAATGGAGTTCATTTTAAATTGGTGAATAAAACGTATATGTAGATGTGTATCATGAATGTACAGTGAGTGTAAACTCTCAAACACTCGTGAATAGGGAGCATATCGGTAATGAAGTTAGCAGTGATGTTGAGTAGTTTTGATTAGTCTTGGTTAAGAAAAATACAAATTCTTAAAACGTGCAATACTTTTTTTATTCATCTTCACTTTACAATGCCCACCCTTCATAGTGAGTGCATTATGTTTGGTCTGCTTGAAAACATAAACATTTCTGGTGATGTAGATGGAAGAAGTTGCAGGAAATCAGACTAAAACTACTCCTTCAGGTGTTTGACTACATCATAGATTTTACTTGATTGAAACATTTACTGTGCATGCCTTATTAGCCCTATTCTGGTGTCCTTTGCTCCCGTGTTGAACAACATGGAAGCAAGGATCAAGATCACGCCAAGTAGCCCTGCCCTGGGTTTTGTGTGTTTCTGCTTTGACGGCTTTCTGCTCAGTGCAAACATCAGTAGCAAGGGGAACCTCACACATATAACCCTGAACTGTTACAAATTCTGGGGATTCAAGCATAGTTGTGAAACCTCTTTGCTACAGATGTTAATGCTGTGTGCATGGACATCAGAGGAGACATGTACAATGTTGAGGGCAAAGGGCTAATCTAAGCAGCCCCGCTTCTCATTTCCATGTTGCTCAGTATGGGAGCAAAGAACACCCATAGAGGACTCTTGGGTCATTACAATCTTAAGAACAGTTTTCTTCATCTGCAGGTTTACTTGGAAAGGCTCTTAACCTATGCAGAGATTGACATTTGCCCAAGTAACTGGAAGAGAATAGTTCTAGGTGCTATTCTGCTAGCTTCTAAGGTGTGGGATGATCAGGCCGTGTGGAATGTGGATTACTGCCAAATACTGAAGGATATTACAGTTGAAGACATGTAAGTTGCAAGCTTTAGTTAAATTTGCTCATCTGTGTCTTAGCCCAGATAGTTTGAAAATACACCTTTACTCCATGATATATTTAGTATGTAATATGCCTTCAACTAATTCAAATCAGGTTTTGAATGGTGTGCATGTGACTTCTTGTGGTTTTCTTTGTGTAACAGTAGTTCGTGAGCACAATTTTCATCAGACCCTGTAAGTTGCAATGAGCAGTTTGACCCGGGCCTCTTTAATACTTTTTTTTGGGGGGGGGTGGGGAGACACAAATCCAAACTTGTTTGGTTTTCACTTTAATAGAGCTCTGGTCTTGGAAAAAATGTGAGAACTTCTGCTTGCTATTCACTAACTTAGGCTGAACAGTGTGGAATTTCATTGGTCTTGTTTATCCGAATGAGCCACTGGTACATAGTGCTGGGGAGGATTCGGTGTTCATGGTGCATGTTGGCACCAATGACATGGGCAAATGACATCCTGGAAGCTAAATTTAAGTTGCTAGGTTGGATGCTGATAGTCTGGATCTCCTTTGGCATCCAAGGGTCCAACCATCTCCCTAGACTGTTTCCTGCTACTGATGCATTTAAAGAATTTCTTCTTCTTGGTCTTAATGTTTTCAGCCATGTGTTCCTCAAATAATTTTTTGAAAATTCCTTACTGTCTGCTTGCATTTGGGGGAGGGAGGATGTTCCTTTTTGTTTCCTTCATTTGGACAAGGCTTGAAGGAAGCCGCCTTGCCTCCAATAGCTACTTGGACCCTTGCTTGTTAAACAGAACTGGCCATGATGGACCAGGCATGAGACCTTCACAATATTCAATGAAGATGTTGCAGCAGCCATGAAAAAGGCAAATTCCCTGCTAGGGATCATTGGAAAGGAACTGAAAATAAAGCTGCGGGTATCATAATGCCACTATAGAAATCTATGGTGCACCTGCATTTAGAATACTTTGTACAGTTCTTGTCACCTCATATCAAAAAGGATATTGTGTAGTTGCAAAAGGTTGAAATGAGGGCCTTCAAAATGATCAAGGGGATGGAGTGACTCCCCTGTGAAGAAAGGTTGCCATGAATTAAAGTTGCAGGCATCTGTGAGAACAGAATGTTAGACTAGATGGGCTATTGGCTTGACCCAGAAGGCTCCTCTTAGGGTCTTAAAGAGCCTCATGCCCAAGACTGTCACCCAGCTCCTCCAGTGCAGCAGCTGAATTTTGCTTCCATTATAGATTAAGCACAGCTTGTTTTGTCGTCCAAACCTTGGCAAATTGTGGTCAACCTTAACTATGGCTTCTTAAAACAATTCAGGTTCAAACTTTGGTTGATCTGAAATGGAAGTAGAAACTTCTGCATCCTTTGTGACTACAGCACCATATTCACTTCACTATGGTTTAGCATTATTGTGTTGTGTCTGAAATTAATTCTCAAACTTGTAAAAACAGAACACAAAATATTCAGAGGTGACCCCCAAAGTGAAATGTATTTTTGCTTTAAAAAAAACTATTCCCCCCCCCCTTGTATTTGTAAATGTTAACTCTGAATCTTGAGACAAGCATCTAGGAAGGAGTTGTCCAGCTGCAGCAAGTTGCCCTTTTTCTAGAGTGTGCATTGAGAAGCATGACTTTTAATTTGTGATAAGATGCTTAATGAAAAAGAGAAGTGTTCTAGGCAGATGAGGGAGTTAATTGGGTTTCTTAAAAGATCTGCCTCTTAGTTTAGAGAGGGGCGAAAGATGTATAAAGCTGGCCAACAGAATAGTGCATCAGAATTTTCCTTGCACTGCACTTCTGATTCTGTAACAAGAAATCTGAAATGAGGGAAAAGGAAAATGTTGTTTGTTGAAACCCTTTGCCATATAAATAGCTGCTTTAATGGAGTGTCTTAATAAGAGTGGGAAAAACCTCTAGCCATGCAGCTGCTAATCCTGTAGATTACAGTGTGCATAAAAGAGGGGACATGCTGTTCATTCTTGGGCTACATGTGATAGTAAATAAAGCAACACAAACACATGGGGCCTTTTTGCCTTTCCTAGCTTCTAAACCCTTATTAATAGACTTGTTAATCCGGCAAAGTATTGTAATTTTTACACAATTAAAATGTATTAGCGAGCTCTGTACAAAGGGGGCAAATGAAGCCCTGATCAGCTGATCATCCAAACATTATCTGATTTACATTTCTATAAGCTTTATGACCATATGAGCAGGAAATTAATTCTGGCAGGGGGCTTAGTGGTCCTCCTGCCCATCCTGCTCGAAGCAGAGCACACAAAGCTCCTATTCTCATTGAGACTTGCCATCTAGATGATACATTCCTCTTTGTTTTCTGTCTCTTCAACTAAAATGCCAATATAAAAAAGAACGATACTTCTCCTCATCTCCCCCCACCCTGCAAATCTTTGTGAGTGAGGAAGAGTTAACAAGAAATTGAAAATTTGACATGCAATTGTGAGTTATGCGGCTCCCGTTTTTTATGGGGAAAGCTCTGTTGTCTGGGGTCGATAGGCAGCTTTTGATTTGCTCAAATACGGTGATAAATATGGGCTGTCTGGGCTGGCAGCAGTGTCATAAGGCAGCACCTGTTGTCACTGGGATGTGCCTCTGGGCCTGAAGTTTTGCCTCTCCTCTCCTTTCTACACCTTTGCCTTGCGCTTCCCATCATCTCTTGGACCTCTGTGGGGAGTACTAGCATATTTCATTGTACTCTGCATGCTCAGAAGTACTAGAAAGTCCAGTGCTTTGTTCTGGTTTCTTACGCAGCAGCAAACACTTTGGGCACAGCTTTTGAAAACATTTTGTCGGGCACATGAAAATCAGCCCTTGTTAATGTTGACATTTCATGTGTTCGGGTTTGGAGACATTTCTTCCCATCCTTGTGACTATGCTAATTTGGGCTAGGGGATTATTCTATATTTCATTAGGAGATGAGCAAATGAGTTTAGTGTGCTAATAGGGTCTTAACACTCTACTGTATTTCAAATGTAAATGCATAATAGTGGGAAAAGCACACAATTCCACTGCTTTTGAATTGGCAAAAAATTAGGCACATTCAAATAAATGCACATTGTAAATCTGTATTCGACCAAAAGTAGAACCATGCCTTTTGACGTTTGGACCGATGGAGATGTTGCTACGTATCAACTCATAGTAAGATTCTGTTTGGGATATGAAGCAAGTATTACTTGTCGGTTCTGATTTTTTGCAAGTACTCTTCTAACCATTCTGAAGAGGTGCTGCCCCACACCTGAATCCATAGGATAGATTTCGGTAAAATAGTATGGAAGGCAGCCTTTAAAGAATTCCTCCTCCTGTCTTGTGCTGATATATATCCTCCCGGGAGTCTCGGGGCAAAGAACTCCTTCGCCTACCTAATGCTGCTTGCTTGCTTATTTATTTATTGCTGGAGATGAATCCATGTTGCCTCAAGAGGCTTTTTACTCCTAGATAATAGCAGCAGCAGCTCTTCAGAGATCCATTTGTTGCCGTGGTGATATGCCTACTTCTTTTGTTGGTCCGCCTCTACTTCAACAAACCCCCTTCCTGTTATCAACCTGGTGAAAATGTCTGCAAGTTCTTCAGAGCTAATCAACAGCACACATCATTCTTTTCATCTGATAACTATAGCGCAGGGTCTTGTAAGAATGAGAATGGAGTATGAATTGTGTACAGCTGTGCTAATGGAACTCTAAAGGACAGCGCTTCTAAGTCAGCAGAGCGAGTGCATGACAGAACATAACCTTTTCTCCGGAGCTGGAGGTTCCAGAATTCAAATTGCATCTAACATGAGCACATTCACTTTGTCCCATTAAAAAAAATAAAAATGTTTCAGATGCAATCAACATTCATTTTCGGGGGGGGGGGGGGATGTTGCTTGCAACACTGAATAATATTAAGATGCTTATTTTGTCTGCTTCTGTCAACCCCTTTTACCCTAGGAATGAAATGGAAAGACACTTCTTGGAGCTACTGCAGTTCAATATCAATGTTCCTGCCAGTGTTTACGCCAAATACTACTTTGACCTTCGCTCCTTAGCAGATGACAACAACCTGAACTTTCTGCTGGAGCCCCTTAGTAAAGAGCGAGCACAGAAACTAGAGGTAATGGTCCGAGACTTGGTGTGCTGGGTACTTGGTTTGCGTAACAACAGCTTCTGTCCCTTCTTAATCACATTAGTGTGGCTTGCTAAGCTTTTTTGGTTTTGTTTCGTTGGAGGGTTTAACCTCTTAGTTGCAAGAATCCTTCTTTTTAAAGGTAATCCTTTCTTAGGAGAAGAGTAAGAAAGAATGGAAATGTCAAGAAACCAGACAGAGTTGATTAAGACAATTAGGACTCTGTGTGCTGACCGATACATTCTGTTCATAATCGTATATTACTACATACAGTCTTTTAAAAAAAGGTCCAGTCGTGGCCGACTCTGGGGTTGTGGCGCTCATCTCGCTTTATAGGCCAAGGGAGCCGGCGTGCAGCTTCCGGGTCATGTGGCCAGCATGACTAAGCCGCTTCTGGCGAACCAGAGCAGTGCATGGAAACGCCGTTTACCTTCCCTCCGGAGTGGTACCTGTTTATCTACTTGCACTTTGACGTGCTTTCAAACTGCTAGGTTGGCAGGAGCAGGGACCGAGCATCGGGAGCTCACCCTGTCCTGGGGATTCGAACCGCCGACCTTCTGATCGACAAGCCCTAGGCTCAGTGGTTTAACCCACAGCGCCACCCGCATCCCGTTTACATACAATCTTTAAGGTGTCACTAATGATAGCTGAAGAAAGGATGGCAGAGCCTCTTCTTGATCCCTTCACTTTGTTAACTTAGGGAAGAAAAGGACACGTGAATTACGTTAACTCACACCCACCTGCAGGTTCCATATGTCGCAGTCCATATGATGAGCTTGTGTGTGTGTGTGTGCGCGCGCATGCGTGCGTGCGTACGTGCAGGCGCCCAGTCCAGTCCTATGCATGTCTGAAGTAAGTCCCACTGGGTTCTGTTGGGCTTATTTCCCAGTAAGTGGATATAGGATTGCAGTCTCAGTGAACTTTGGTTATCTGCTTCCAAAAGGTGACTTGGCTTTGAGGCTCGAAGAAGAAAGGGTCAACCTGTTGGAATAATTTCTGTGTTCCCTTATACTTGTTCCTGATGCTATACCTCTCTCTCTCTCTCTCTCTCTCTCTCTCTCTCTCTCTCTCTCTCTCTCAGCTGTTTCACTTATTGTGAGAAAAAATATATAATTCCATCCTAGAAAGACATGCATGAATTGTAAGGACTGAAGTGTGCAGTGCAAGTGTTTTTTCTCAACTGCAATTATACAAATTGAATGCGGTGCAGTGGTTATGCTAAGGCTCAGGACACCTTGGTTATGTGGGGCATATCTGACTCCTCCTACCTGGAGGGCTCTCTGTGCAAACAGCCTGCAGAATAATCTTCAGTTGGAGGGAAAGAGAAGATCCCTTCACATATCCAGGACAATGTGAGCCAGTTTGGAAGTCAAGTAGAAGTTCTGATGGAGTGGTGTGGCTTCTCATATCAGGATATATGTTATCAAAACAAGAACCTGAAAGGTGTTGAACATAGTCCCTGCCAACATAGCTGAATGCCCATTGCTTCTCCTGAAGTTGTGAAAAAGATATGTAATGAACTTGGCAAGACAGACTGAACTACAGTGCTGCTTTGGGTGCTAAAAATCACCTATACAGATTAAGCAAATGTTTCAAAGGGAGTCTGGGTATTGGTTCAAATATACTAAGCAAATGAAGCTTTACTTGGAAGTATATTGAATGTGCAGCTCTCTAAAGGGACAGTGAAGTTATTTGCTGAAAAGGAGTGTCTGAAATCTTCACCAAATGCAATTAAAGTGTCCATTTTCAGGCAGGTGTGGGATGCCTTTAGATATTTATGGATGCTGCTGCTTAAAGAATGTTTCCGTTTGAGAATTGAAAAAAACCTAGTTAGTAAATTGGCCTGGAGCCTGCAGAAGAAGCATTCAGATCAATATGAGCCCAGGTTTGTGGTTGTTGTTGTTTTTTGTCTGCTACTTCTGAATCAGTAAAGTGAGAGGTAATACAATTAAACAGATGCTGAGAGAGGGTGCCTGAGATTCCTGATTCTCATCCTACTGAGCTCATATTTCTGGCTTGAACATGTTTTCTAGGCTATCTCCAGGCTGTGTGAGGACAAATACAAAGATTTGTCAAAAGCTGCTATGAGACGATCATTCAGTGCTGATAACTTAGTTGGGATCCGCCGTACTAACGCCATCCTCTCTTGAGCAAGATGGAAAGCTGCGATCTTGTGGCGCCAGGATTCCTATCGGCCGGGGATACCACCTCCACTCCAAGCTCACAAGTCAACAGCGATGGCGTCTTCCAGCCAGCGGACGGGGTGAGCACAGCAAGCCAAGGGAGCTCAGAGCCAGAGGAGCATGATTCCAAGTGGAGGGGGGGAGAGATGGAACCTCTTTCCAATGGGCACACTCCATTAAAAATCAAGAGGTTAAAAAACTTTTGAGTCTTCCCCCCCTTTTCTCCTCACTGTCCCTCACCCCCCCCCCAAAAAAAAAAACCCCCACAGATGTTTGCTTACTGTGTAGGCCTATAGCTGTGAACTATGTGAGTTTTTAATAATGACTAGTTTTACATTTTATAATTTGAACATTAACACGACAGTAGTCGCGACGTTCTTCCCCCTCGCAGTCATCCAGGACCAGACTGCCGTTGCCTTTCAGTGCAGTGTTAAATGCTAACACAGTATAAAACCAGTCTGGGACTAATGCTACAGCATTGACCAGTGAAGGGTTCTTCCCTCCCTCCCCTCACCACACATTTACTAGCAAGACTCTCGATTCCTACACTGGAGTTCAGTCAAAAGACCAAGGAGCTGCTGAGCAGCAAGCTGTGCTAACTGTTTAAATGCAAAACCCGACACTTGAGATGGTCAAGGGACTGGAAACCTTTGGGGGCAGGAGCAGAGAAATGGTCTTCTGTGTTCACTGATTTGAAAGCCAGTTGGTCAGGGTCCATTTCTTGTCAACTATGGTGCTTCTCACGTTCTTATACTTCTAGTTGAGCCCTGGGAGAGACGCAGTCTGCATAATACACTTTCTTTTGCCTGAAGCGCTGAATAGAGCTGCATTGAAAGCTTAGCCTGAACAAATGTACTGACTTGGCGATGAACAGACAATAAGGCTGCTCTGCTAAACTCTTCCACTACAAACAATGGATACGGAGCAAGGTTTGCTTTTGTCCCGTGCTGCCAAAAAGCTTTAAATTCACAATGGAGAACTATTTTGAAGGTGCTGGACGTGTTGATGAGGGAGGTATGATGATCTTCAGTTCATATCACTACTCTTTTGAAAACACACTTTTCCCTTTTAAAACCTAGTATATAATGTTCCTTGCTCTGGAAGTGAACTTCTAAACATTGGCTTTTTGTGTAAATTAATTTTGCTTGTCCAGAATGGGAATTTGGGATGAATCAAGTTTTCTGCTCCTAAAAGTAGGAAGCAACCTGGATTACAAACCTTCGCCACTCCAAGTCAAATGATCTAAACAGTTTATACATTGAAAGCAGTCCCTATTGCAATCTGGTACCTTTTGCTATTACTTAATATCCAGCCCAACTTGCTTCTTGAATTGTCAGTGGCACTTGGACTGTTAGGCTCCATCTGCATTTAAAGCAATATCATCCCACTTTAAACTGCCATCATTTTCCCCCAAAGAATTCTGGGAAGTGTGGTTTGTTAAGGGTGCTGAGATTCATTAGTAGACCCCTTTTCTCCCTACAGAGCTACAATTCTCAGAGTGGTTTAGCAGTCAATCCCTCTTTCCAGGGACCTCTGGGAATTGTAGCTCCCTGAAGAGAATAAGGGTCTTCTAACAACATTCAGCACCTTAAGAAACCACAGTTCTCAGCATTCTTCGGGGGATGCCATGACTGTTTAAAGGGGTAGGAAACGGTTTTAAATGCAAAGTGCAGATGGAGCCAAAGTCTCATGCTGTATTTTAACCTACCAGCCCTAGGCAGGCATTCTACAGAGTCTGTGATTTCAGGTATTAATCACAATTCAGTTTTGAAACAAATGCTACATCTTCAGGTGGCTTTCCTTTCTCATGTTTGTATTAAAAGAGAAGCTAATAATAAACTCTATTTTAATTAAGATCAGGTGGAGTTAGTGTGCTTTGTATGTCTCGGTCCCAAGTTTCTTGCATAAAAATGTTCCTTGGGAGGAAATGTAGAAGAGCCCTGAACCAAGTCTTTGGTTCTGAAATAGTTCTTTGCACTGAAATAGTCTTTAGTGGTGCCTGCTAGATTGCATCCAATGTCTCAATGTTACTACAAAAGTTTTCTGCCTGGTTTTTCAGTCCAGAAGACTCAGTCCAGAGCAGTCTATGCTAATCAAACAATGAAATCAGTAGTACCAAATCAACGACACACAACAGCCTCTGCATAAAGCAATAAAAACAGCTGGATATAAACATTCACAAGATCTAGAAGGCTAGATCAGGATGTGGAACCTGGCTCTTCACAATGATGATGGGCTTCAGCTCCAGCCAGCATTCCCAGTTAGCAGCAATAATGGGAGTTATAATCCAGCTATATCTAGAGGGCCATAAGTTCCCCATTCATGGTCCGGACAAATAAAGCCATATTTTCTGGCATCAAAAACACTTCTCAACCTCAGAGGTGTCCTGCAGAGAGCATGCCATACATGGAGACAGCACCACTGAAATGATGCAATAGCCATCTACCACTCTCCTCTCCTCTGAAGGTAAGGGGGACTTGGAGAAAGGCCTCTGAGCCTTGTGACTTTTTAATGTTGTCTCCCAGCTTGCTACTAGGCACGAGGAAGATAGGGGGGGGAATCGTTTCGTCAAAAGCATATTCTCAGCGGAGAGTCTACTAGTTTTGCCACTGTGTGTGTACTTACTTGGGAGTAACTTCCCAAATTCATTCCTGGAATGTGAAGCAAGCTGGAATTGCCATTCCAAGGCGTCTAATGTTGTCCAGCTAGCCTTTAAGTAAAAAACTACAAAGTAAATTATTAAACTAATTTCTGTCCACCAGAACACAATCAAGCTTTCCATGAACTCTTCAAGCTGATCATAGTGCAGCTTCAAGTAATATAACTGCAACAATGTTCTTTCCATTGGGAGCACACCAGGTATTCACGTCCAGTAGGCATCCAGCAAGGCGCCGGACTTGAATTGCACTTTATTCAAAAAGTGCTTGTTCAACAGGTGGGTGTGAGTAGGGACAAGCTTAGTGAGAAAGTAGGGCTTGAAGGAAAAGGGTAGACTCCATTAGCATCTATCATAACATTTTGCAACAGCACCCTGCATGCAGCTGCAAGGGGGAGCGTGTGCATTTTCACTTACCAAATAGACGGTTGCCACTGTTTGGAGAGGAGGGTGGGATGTCACACAGTTTACAATGAAATGGTATATTCAGAAAGTAGAAACCGTACAGTAAACGGAACATCTCACACCCTGCCAAATTCATCTATGTTCTCAAAGTGCTGTAGTGAAATTCCATTTGAGTTGCTGATTCAGTGATAACGTCCTTCTGATACAGGAAAGAGCTCTTGACAGCGAATGGCGAACCAGCAATGTACGTGCTAGTTTCAGCGCAAAGTGTTTCTTGTATGCTCACTTTGCCACGTGAAGATACCTTTTTGAAGAGGAGCCCAACCTTGCCCATTCATTCATATGTGCTTAATAGGAAGTTCAGGGACTGGTCAGTGTTCAGCTCACTTGATTGCTGCTGCCATATTGCCTCTTGTATATAACCGTTTGTTTTTGTCTCCAAGGCAATTACTTATTGAAACCTCTTCAAATAGGTTTGCCAGGTAAAAGGACCTGCACTTGAACAGCAGAATAAATGTTAAGGGCTGCTGCTTGTTGCTGAGCAAGCAGGTAGGTGTCAAGGAAGGGAAAGGAGAGAGGGGAGTGTTCCAGTAAAGGTGAACAAGTACCTGCTAAAAGGCTTTGTTCTTAAGTGATGAAACTGTTGCTCCTTGTACTGCTGTGGTTGCTTCTTGGGAGAGGGGTGCCCAGTGACCAAAAGTGGCAAAAGCTTGGATCTAATTGTGAGTGGTGCTTTTTCCTGACATAGCAGGACACCTGGGTGCTGTAGACAAGCTATAGGAAAAATGGTAAATCTCTTGATGTGCTGGACTCAGCCTCCACCTGACACTTGAGTAACAACAGGAATCTGTTTGATGGTTAATGGGTCTGTATTTCTAAAGGCACTTGGGCATACGTGTGTTTGAATTACATTTCTCAAGGAAGCTAGGAGCCATTTAACGTGGGTATTGTGGTGGTCTATATGGGACTGATTCAAGGTCATCTGGAAAGATGCAGGGCTTGAGCACAGATCTTGAACTCTGGGGCCCCGAGCCTCTCATTCTTGGCCTTTTCCACTTGCCCTGCATCCTTCTGATTCGTTGCTTCCTGTGTCTGAAATTGGGGGGGGGGGGGGAGGCAGCAGCGATGCTGGTGAGAAGATTGTTTTGCCACCAAGATAATGGAAGATGGTACACTAGAACATAAACGTGTTTTAGATGTTAATCACTAATCCTGCCCCCCCCCCCAAAAAAAATCAAAAGCAGTGACTTCAGTTCGCATCAGGCGTTTCTGGGCATTTGCCGGACTTGAGAGCTTGGTGCCCCTGTTCGTAGAATCTTCATGTAATGTTAGTTTCTGAAAGCTCTGCTTGTTTTCTGGAGCGAACAAGCAGCAGAATTCAGTGTGGGCTTAAACTGGTGAATGGAGCAGGTCTCCGTATATATGTGCATAAAGGCGTAATGAGCAAGCTGGATGGACCGCCATCTATGACAGCTAAAAAATGAGATGCTTGCAGCATTCACAAGGTTGCTTCTGGTAGGGATCCAGGTTCCTGGGTTAGTACATAACTGCCTTTTTTACTTTTTCTCCCTAGGAACGAAAAGCCCAGCTCCAGATTCTTCTCCGCTTCCTAGATAAGGGGATAGCTTCAAGCTTTGCAGCTTGAAACACGCTTAGGGGAGGGGAGTGTTCTGTGTTTGCCTAGTTCTCTAGGCAATGCTGCAGCAGTAACAGCAGCAATCTTCCTTCTAAAAAAACTATAAGACATGTCTGGATCTCTCTCACACACTGTTATCTCTGTGTGCGCAAGTGCTGAGCATTATCATAAATGAGCATACTAACCCCTTCCTTCCTTGTATTTTAAGTCTCTTCCTGAGCTCTTCCAAAGATTTATGACCGAAAGAGGGATTTCCTTCAAAGGAAGAAAACTTCCAGTTTGCCTCATGTGCTGTGTTGTAGTGGAGAGACCTTTGCTTACAGCACCGTTTGTGTCTCACAGCAGCCCTGGGTGATAAAGTAGGTTCGTGGGTAATAACTGATCAGTGCTCCTTGAGCCTTACCCAGTCAGCTTTGTAATGGAGCTGACGTTTGAGCCTTGGTTTCCCCCAAACATACAATGTAAGACCCTTTAGCCGCCACAGCCCATTGGCACAATCCTGAAAATACATGCCCAAAATCTGAGTGACAGCAAAGCTACCTTCTTTTTGAATATCTGTGCTTTTTATCCTGCCTCACGCAGGGTTTCTTATCTTCCCTTGACCTGTGTTACGGCGAGAGGGAACTGTCTTCACCTGTGTGTGTTAAAAGACGTCTGATAATGCAGAACGAGGGGCCACTGCAAATGAAACAATTGTTTCTGTGCCTCTTCACTGGACTTGAGGGCAGTGTGGACGAATGAAAGACGTACGTTGTGGTGACATATTAAAGACAATGTGTCGTAGGCGAGGGGGGAGATGGGCATTATTCCTTGGATGGGAAGTGGAAATGGTTAGCTGCGATGCGGCATTGAATCCGGCATCTCAAGGCATTGCCTTCCTACTCTAACAGTCTTCTGAGCTGGTTCCAGTACTTTTAGGAGCTGCATAAACGGTAAGGACATGGGCAACAGTTCTCGTTTCTCCCTTTCTGGGATGTGAGCAAGCAGCGCACATGGTTGGCATATTAGGTTTTTCTGCTTTTGTCCTTTTTCTAGTGGCCTTTGGTTCCTTGGAATGGAACACCACACCCCAGGATACAACTGGGTGGGGAAAACACTTGCCTTTGGAATTTCGAATTCTCGTGCAATTTCAAACTCCCTACTGCCACTGGCCCCTTGGTAAAGACGTAAAGGATGCTTGCAACCTTCTAAAAAGCAGGATACAAAGCAATTTGGGGAGCCGCTCCTTTAGAATTTCAGAGAGAATACTTTTTATTCTTAAAGAAAATGACAGACCTGGAAGTTACTGAACTATGATTCCACAAGTTGAATCCCACTGTGAATTTACTAAGTGGCTCCAGTCAACTCAAAACCTTTAAGCCCCATCTGCAATATGGGGGCGATAAGACCGACATTAATCATCTTTACAAGCCTGAATACAATGGTATATTTGAAACCATTTGAATACATATATATGGTGACAGTAACAGTACTTGTACGCAGCAGCAGAGACTGCCTTGCATCCACCTAGAATGGAGGTTAGTCACACTTCATGTTTCGGAAATATAATGGTTGTCTCTGAAAAGAACTTGGGAGTGCCTTGTTAATTTTCACACTGCATTTGGAGTGGTTTGTCTGGCATGAGCCATTTTTAGTTGTGCTGCTGTTCAGTAAAGACTGCCTGCTACAGTACGTGAATTCAATATGCAAGCCTAGTTGGTTGCATAAACCAGTCATTGTGTGATGACAAATTAAAGGACTGGGGGCTCAGTGGCAGTCCATCACTCAGCTGCTGGGGGCTCTGGTATTCAGTCTCTCCACCGTCTCGGTAGCTTTTCCTCTGCTCATGTATATATAGCAGTTTCAGACTCAAACTGCTGCTGAAGTCTTGAGAAAATCATATAAACGAGGGGGTATCGTGGATCAGTTTTAGCTAGCAGGAGCTAGCTAAAATGCATGAGCTTTTTAAAAAAAAGTGTCAAGTCTATTTATAAAGTGGCCATTTGTTAATTAAGCTGCATTTGTCTTAAAACTCTTTTGGCACTGCAAGCACTAACCTCCTAGAAATGATACACTGAGGAAGGAACTCCATCCATGTTCTGTGGAAAAGGTTCTAGGCTTTTCTCCACTTCCAAGCCAAAAGCCTGTTACCGCTTAGCAGAACTTCCTTGATGGTTTTATATAATGGTTCTCTTCCCAGACAGAGAATACATTCCTGTAATTTTTGTTTTGTTTTTTCAATTCACCATAATCACAAACTGGAAAATAAAGCTATGGTTTGTCTTGGTTTTCTTGCAACTGTTTTCTTGGCTTTCTTCTTTTATTTGCACAAAATGTATGCCGCAGTTTGTTATACTTCAAAAAGATCCTTAAAGTGTTGGCCCTGGAATGAACAGGATGGAGAACTTTTCGAAAGCCACTTCTTATCGAGTTGCTGTGGCTTGGGATTCTGTTACACTATCTGTCCCTGTGTAATTTCTATGCAAAAGCTGGAAGTTTGGCACAGAGCTTTTGAAAAACCAAGCCCATCATCAGCATTTTCTTTAAAACAGCCCTGTATATCACAGTACAACAGCTAGTGGCCTGTAAAAGGTTAGGTTGCGTACTAGACACACATACACACAGAGCGAGAGAGAGAGCCTGTTCACTTTTCATATAGAATTCTTCCCTAACCTTGCTTGCAATAATCATGTTTAGGCATTTATTTAGGTGGCAGTTTGAAGTTGGTTTATTTGCTCTTAAAGCTTTTTACAGAATCAACGGTGTCTTTTCCTTTCATTTTTTTTAACATCATTTGGCATGGTATTTTCATAATCATATTGCAAGTAGTATGTAAAAGCTTCATCCCTCCACAAGGCACAACTGAAAAAAGCAGCCTGACCCAAGCATGAATCCAGTATCATCAAGTACAGCCATTTAATGCCCCGGACTTCCATCCTGTTATCTGTATCCAAAGCTTTGTCAGTGAGAATTTACAACCCTGCTTCCAACCCGTATCAAAAGTTCACTAGAGATTCAGAATATATACAGACTTAATTCTTTTAATACAAATATTTACATACTATAACTACACGGTGCAATTCTGTCTTGGAACATGCCGGTGTACACAATGTCTCAATGAAAAAGAACCCTGTAAGTGTCAAAACGAATGACAACTTGTACACTGATGTTTTCTGCATTCCAAAAGGCAATGTTATGCAATATATTGTGCCCTGCATCTTACTTTTCAATCCCTTCCTTTTATCATCTGGCAACCGTTTTAGTTTCCTTACCATAAGCAGTCATGTTCCTAAACTACTGCAAGCACAACTTTTTGATTCATCAAGTTACTGCATTAGACTACAAACGTATTAAACCAGTAAGGTTGGGTGACTTTAGAAACCACTTAAGTTGAAATTGGGCCCCTCAACAGCCCATGTTCCATCCAGCTCCCTTTCCCCAGCTATTGATTGCAGCCTACCAGGACTTTTGATAAACCTACTTTAGCTGCCTGCCTGCAGTGACAAACAGGCTGATTGTCAAGGCCATGTTTTGGCTGGGTGTTTCACAAATTGTGCAAGGTGAGCTATTTCAGACTTTAACCAGAAGGTGCCTGTACCTTCTAGCAAAGTTGCAACGAGCAGATTTATTTTCCCTGTACTGTATCGCCATTCCACTAGGTACAGCGCTGGGTGGAAATAAGAATAGTAGACACAATAGGTGAGATCAGGATTTTCAAAGCAGTCAGCCATACGTACAAAAATGATGAGCATCTGCTACAGAGAAATATCTTGTATGTTTGCATGGTTTGGTGAGGAAAGTAAAAAATATATAGCTGGTCTCTTTCTCCCTGCAAGACAGTTTAAGTAGCCACTGCCGATCTACTTAGTAAATCAGTACAGTGGTCCAGGAAACTGCAGGTAATGAATGGAAACGTGCACAGCAAAGTCTGGAAGGATGCCCTTTTCATTTTTGCACTGAGTTTGGCATAGAGGAAGCTGTAGTGAGGACCAAATCCTGGGGACAATGCTAAAATAAGTACTGGCAATTGAAACCTGCTTACTGCACAGATTATAGTGGGAGGGAGAAATCATGAATCTTGTTAGCATATGACAAATGTAAATGAAATTCAGTATTTTCTACTTCAGTCATAGCTTGGCTAGGTAGTGAAACCAGTTTGGGGCAGGGGAGACGAAACGAGCAATAAATTTGCTCAAATGCATTGCTCAGTTGGCTCAGTGTCTCTGATGAAGGTAGCGGAGCTAACGGCAGTTTAAGCTAATATTTCAAAGAACATCTTTTCCATTGTGCCATTAGCGAGAAATATTACATGATATACTTCTCCTTTGTGGGGGGAGGCAACTCAGGTTAAACAAAATATTTATTGTTCTACAAACTGAAGAAAGAAATCCCAACGCAGTTTCCAATTAAGGCCATTAATTTCAATGGATTTAAGTGTGCCCTAATGCCATGTTAGATTGTGAGCTAAATGTTTAATGCTGTCAAGGTGAACAGGTCATTTCAAGTGGTCTGCACTGTTACAGCATTTAAGCTCCCTAAAGCAGCTGGGCGGGGGGGGGGGGGGGACGGACGGACAACAAACCTCACTGTGGCACAACTGTAATAATTTCCTCATAAAGAAAACCGGAAGAAAAATTGCTCAGTGATAACGAATATGAACATGGTTTTGAAGGAGTGATACTGTGCTGGAGCATTTTCCACCAAAATCCTTTGGAAAGGAAGAATGCAGCGTAGAAAAGCATACCAAGGATGGACATTGGCATTAAATTGAGTGAGGCTGCCATCCAAAATGACCAATGCCAAGCACAGGGTTATAGCAGTAGAGTGACACCTCTGCATCGCCATTGTGGCCGATTGGCAGCTTCCAATTCAGAATCAGAAGTTCAGGCCAAGCATCCCTCTAGCCCTTTCCTCCTGCAGTACACTAGGAGTGGCAGGTCCATAGATTCTGGAAGGAGGTCATTCAACCACTGCCTTCAAGGTAGGGTCTCCCACTTAACTCCATTACACCCAGCCAACTCTGTGCTAAAGAAGACTGACAGACAGCACAACCAGAAGGAAGGAAGGAAGGTGGATATGCTGCAGAAACAGCCAGAGGGGCCGTGGTTAGATCCTGGTCGCTGCTCTCTTCTCACTGCTTCCACCACAATGAGGCTCACTAGGAGGCTGTGGGCAAGTCACTCAACCGACCTCACAGGGTTGCTTTGAGGGTAAAATGCTATTTGCTCCAAGTTATGGGCTTCGAGGAAGGATAGGATACAAACCCTTTTAAAAAAAGAGTTACTAAACTTGTCAAGGAATGAAAGCCCCTCCTCTCCCCCCCCCCCCACCTCCAGAGGAAGTTATGGTCTAGTCAGTGTTCCCCAACCTTGGGCCTCCAGCTGTTTTTGGACTACAATTCCCATCATCCTTGACCACTGGTCTTGCTAGCGAGAGATGATGGGAGTTGTAGTCCAAAAACAGCTGGAGGCCCAAGGTTGGGGAACACTGGTCTACGTCAACCCGCATCCTGGCTATTTTAAGATGCCAGATCCTTGTCAGTTCTCTGACAAGAGAAGCCGAGTTAAGTGAACCCTGGAATATTTTGGGTAGTGTTAATTTTTAAAAACAAGAGCAACTCTTTAACTCAAGCTGGAGCTACTCTGTCCAATACTTAAAAACTGCCTGTAGAAGTACAGCCAAATTCCTTCAAACAGTTCTGCCCCTGCACTTTTCCTCTGCCTTCCATGGGCTCCAGAGGAAAAGGGGAAGGTTGCTAGTTCCTGTCCAGGCCAAGTTTCCACCAGCCCCTCCTCTCTTGCCTCCGCCTGCTGCATCCATGTGTATGCTTAACATTTGACACCACACAGCCATCCGGTCCGGGAACTGGATGTGTCCTTTCCCAGGTTGCACACTCCCTCCGGCTAATGCCCAGCAGTAGCAGCAGATGTGGGAGCTGAGCATCCGCGGGAGAAGGAAGCTTCTCTTGCATCGTCTTGCAACCCTCCTCCCCACATTATCTTGGCAGCAGGCGGGGAGAAGGGAGCTCCACCAGCATAGCTGTTTCCTGTGCCGCTGGGCTAATGTAAGAGTCCGATCCTGTTCACACTCTTCCCCATCCAGTAAATGAGATGAGAAGAAACCATCCTAAAGGAAGGCACTGGAGAAATGTTCCAATTGCAGCCACTGCTGGGCAGGTGCGCTTGAAGAAACAGAGGCTGGAAAGTGATCCTGGAAAGAGTTGCTTTTGTTCAAAGTGACCCGATAAGGCCTACATGCCTACCTTAGTAAAAGAAATGCATTGGCAACTGGACGGAAAAGATGCTGTTTTATTTTGAGAGGTGTGGGCCAGCCCCGCTTAAGTTCTTTAAACCATGTGACGTCTACTCAGACATAAAAGCTCAATGAGTTCAAACGGTTACTCCACAGTAAGTGTGCGTAAAGGGACCCCTGACCATTAGGTCCAGTCGTGACCGACTCTGGGGTTGCGGCGCTCATCTCCCTTTATTGGCCGAGGGAGCCGGCGTTTGTCCACAGGCAGCTTCAGGGTCATGTGGCCAGCATGACTAAGCCACTTCTGGCGAACCAGAGCAGCATACGGAAACGCCATTTACCTTCCCGCCAGAGCGGTACCTATTTATCTACTTGCACTTTGACATGCTTTCGAACTGCTAGGTTGGCAGGAGGAGGGACCGAGCAACGGGAGCTCACCCCGTCGCAGGGATTCGAACCGCCGACCTTCTGATTGGCAAGTCCTAGCCTCTGGTTTAACCCACAGCGCTACCCGTGTGTGTGTGTGTGTGTGTGTGTGTGTGTGTGTGTATGTATGTGTGTACATACACATATATATATATATTTGTAGTCTGACATCCTTTTGCTTTTGAACAGAGTGAGTTAAGCACATACTTAACTTCCCCACTGAAATTGGAAAGCCAAAACCATGGGGGGGGGGAATGGTTTGGGAAGTGATGTGGAAAATTATACCAGTAGCATTTAAGCAGTCATGGATATCCTTCACAGGCCCAGGTCACACATAAACCATAGTTGTGCACATGGAAACCAGCACTTAGAAAAAGGCTTTTTTTTCTGGGTTAGGGTGGTAGCATGGGCAGGATCAGTGCCAAAGCTCTAGCTAAATGGGTGGGCGGTGGATTGGCCTCCCCACAAACCTAGGTGGTCATATCCACACCACACTTCAAAAGCACACGGCTGCCTCCAATAAACCCGGAGAACTGTAGTTTGCTAAGGGTGCTGAAAATGGTGGCTCTTTGGGGTGTAAGCTACAGTTCCCAGGGTTCTTGGGGAAAGCCATCTGCTTTAAATGTGTGGTATGAATGCCACCCTTGTATGGAGGCCAAAGAGGTCTGGATTCTCCTGAGGATGCCCGTTCACAAACTGAGCAGTCGAGTAAATCAGAGTTCAGGAAAAACTCACCAACCTCTTTGTATGCAATATCCCGCACCCCCCAAAAAAATCTTATTACCAGAATGAAGTTTTTTCCATATAGAACTGAAGTGCTAACACTTTTCACTGAAAGAGGACTGGCTCCCTCGACAGAAACACACACACACACACACACACACACACACACACACACACACACACAGCGCTAGGGATCTACTGCCATACCTAATATTGTTTCGGGTTAATACAGAAGTATCAGCATTTAAGGTTTAAAAGCTGAACAGCTTTCCTTAGAAGGTGACTTTTGCCACTGCTTCAAAGGCTAGAAATGGAGGTGGCCCCTTCTGCAAAGAGGGAGGGGTGTTGATTGTCGTTCCCTACAGTTGCAGCTGTTGGGGGGGGGACACACACAACACATTCAGTCTTAAGGGGATTGCGCTAGGGGCAGAGCTCTACTTTCTAAAGGGGGGCGGGGGGGGGATTAGCATTAACAATACCTTACCGGCCTCACTCAGGGCAGCCATATGTTAAAAACCTGTTATCCAAGAACCATTGTTTCAGTAGATGGGGGGGGGGAGAGAGTAGGGAATCAAAACATGCCCAGTACCTTTTCAGGTAAGTCCCCTTACACTCAAGAAGACATACTGCTGAACAAACTTGCAGAGGATCAGACTGCTAGTGTGCCAAGCCATAAATCGATTCTTTGTGGTTCTTTATAGCTTTACCTCTTGAGTAATTCTTCATACCTTGTGTCAACTGATTTTTCAGTCCCTCGAGTCAAAAGAGAATTTGCGGTGAAATGATTCTTAAGAAAACTTGTTGCTGTTATCTATCACCCCACCAGGGCAGGTGGAACTGGAATAGGAGAGACAGAGAGACTAACATCTTTGAAAATGACTATGGGGCTGAAACTACTTTCCTGGGTGCAAGCCCCATTGAGTCCAATGGGACTTAGTTCTGAGTAAACATGCACAGGCTTGCAGCCCCCAAGCACTTAGAGTGAAAACACAGTAAGAAATGCACAGTCCTCATTTGCAAAAGGAGGTGAAATCATGTACAGCGCTTAACAAGCACTTCTGGTCTGCATCTGAATTCATGCAGCCCTTCCTACTTTCATTTTGAATGCTGAAGAGAAACTAATACTCACACCAATGGCTTTATGAGTCCGCCTGGCAAAGGCATGCGTAAAAACTGATGATGGTGGACTTACACCATCCAAAAATAAACCTGAAACCAGACTCTGCTCAATCTCAGCTCCACAACTCACCCATTTTGAAAGCAGAGCCTCCCTCCAAATTGATACGCCTTTATATCCGAAAACTTCAGTAGCACGTTTTGTTGAAACAGACAGCGTAGTGTGAGAAAGTTCCGCTACCAGGAAACTTAACATTTGCCTGCCTGCGGCTGCCCACCCCAACCTAGTGGAAAGGACTCTAAAATTATCATTTCACCAATTAAATAGTAAGTGTCCTGAGGACCAAACTAGATTGTGTGGGAGACACAGAATACAGGAGACACTTGGATGGAGTGTAAGCTGCCCTCAAAGGATGTTCCCAGCAAAACTAGTTGCTGGGAATCGCACGGGGCTGGGCTGTTCTGGCTGCACTCGGGTTCTGCTTGGCCACTGTGAGAGCTGGTGCTGGACTGCAGGTGCCTTTGGCCTGATTCAGCAGTGCTGTTCTTATGCTCTTAAGCACACACACACACCGACCTCAATGGGACTTGCTTCCAAGTAAACATGTATAGGATTTCACTATCCTGAATAGGAATGCAGAAGCCAAAGAGCAGTGGATGTTCCTTTCCCTGCCATTTCCTCCTCCTCAGCTGCTTTCCCAGTGGTGCCAGGAAATTGATTGGGATGGGGGGGGGGGACTCATACTGAGCGGATAAACAGCAGGAAGAGAAAGGCTAAAGCAGCCCCTGCCCTTCAGAACTGCATCCTCCAAGACTGCTTTTTCATTATACCTGGAAACTAATTCACACATACCCCACGTAAAGTCAGAGTTAGATCTTCGCTTGCTCCTTCCACACTTCCCCAGGAAGGACAATATGCATTCCCAAGGCGGTAGCGTGCTCTTAGTAAACCCCTGCAATCTTGCAATATGGGCAAAGCAATGTGTCCATTCCCCCCCGCCCCCATGAACAAGCCCCTCTTTTGTGTCTCCATCAGGAGATGGAGCAAAGCGTTTCACAACAGGCAGACCAAATGACAGGTTAAAAACAAAGCTCCAGGGGTTATTTCAAAACCTTTTTTGCAGTTGGGAGCTCAAGTCACACTGTGCTTACCTGCTCCCAACTACGACCAAGTAAGGTGCTTTGGGGTTTTTTGCTCCCCCTCCCTTTTTTTCAGACGTGGGACAGTGGGACTTGTTTGTGGTAAGGAGCAGGGTTGGGGAGGCCACTCCTGGCCGTCAGAGCTGCGCTCGCTTCGCTGTACATGCCGGTGCTCCCAGGCTTCCCACTCCGGCAGCACCTGCTAGTGAAGCGCCTCCAAGACTCGAGGGTCTTCCCCGACCAAATCCAGACCCCCGAGGTGATGCCCACCACCAGGCACATGAAGTACTTCAGCATAAAGACAGCGTAGTCAGGCTTGACCTTGGGCTTCTCCCCAGGGCAAGAGCAGTTTTGCGCCGTCTCCCACCTTTCCCGGTAGTGCTGCTCATAAATGTAGCAGGCCACCACTATGGTGGCCGGGACCGTGTAGAGCACCGTGAAGATGCCAATCCGGATCATCAGCTTCTCCAGCTTGTCCGTTTTGGTGCCCCCTTGCTTAATCACACTCCGGATCCTGAAGAGGGACACAAAACCGGCCAGCAGAAACATGGTCCCTGTGAACAGGTACACCACCAAGGGAGCCAGGACGAAACCCCGCAGCTTGTCTAGGTTCTGGTTGCCCACATAGCAGATGCCGGCCACCGGGTCGCCATCCACCGAGCTCAGGGCCAGCACCGCGATGGACTTGACGCTGGGAACGAGCCAGGCGGCCATGTGGAAATACTGGGAGTAGCTAGCGATGGCTTCGTTGCCCCATTTCATCCCGGCAGCCAAGAACCAGGTGAGGGACAAGATGACCCACCAGATGGAGCTGGCCATGCCAAAGAAGTAGATCAGGAGGAAGACCACCGTGCAGAGGGCAGGGCCCGTGGTCTCGTAGTGTATGTGGTTGTAATCTTTATTGCAAGCCACGCTGGCGTGGCCCACCACCAGCCGGATGATGTAGCCGATGGAGACGAAGAGATAACAGGCCGACAAGAAGATGATGGGGCGCTCCGGGTACTTGAATCTCTCCATGTCGATCAGGAAGGTGGCCACGGTGGTGAAGGTGGAGATAAAGCAGAGGACAGACCACAGGCCTATCCAAAAGGTGGCAAAGGTCTTCTCGTCCTGGGTGAAGTAGGGCTGGAAGCAAGGGACGGCGCAGTTGCGGACGTGGCCCGTCTCAATCTTGTTGTAGAGCGGGTGGGACTCTTCGGAGATGAAGACCAGGGGCTCCCGGCACTCGCACGCCCGCTTGCAGCCGGCCCCGTTTAGCGGGCTCAGGTTCCTGTGGGCACCTTTGGAGGGGCGGGTGGGCTTGGTGAGGAAGGGGGCCAAGGTGGTGGCGGCGGCCTCGGTGCGGTTGTAATCCATGCACAGCATCTCGGCGTCCCCTAGGACGGGCAGCTTGTCGCAGTTCATCCTCTCGGGCCAGGCGAAGCCGTACTGGCGCATCAGGGGAGAGCAGCCCGCCTTGGCTCTCTCGCAGACCGAGCGGCAGGGAGGCAGCGGCTTGGCGTAGTCCAGCAGGCAGATGGGCGTGTACATGCTGCACAGGAAGAACTTGAGGTCCGGAGAGCACTGGATCTCCACCAGGGGCCAGAACTGGTGCACCTCCAGCCCGGCCTCGTCCTGCGTGTCGTGGTTGAACTGGTTGGGCATGTAGGTCAGGTTGTAGCCGATGCCTTTGCACATGGGCACCGTGATCTCCTGGCACACGATGGCCTTGGAGGCGGCCGCCGACGGAGCGGGACGCAGCAGCAGCAGCAGCAGCAGCAGCAAGAGGCTCAGCCACGCGTCGCGGAGGCCGGCCATGGGGAAGGCGGCGCTGCCTCCCGGGGGGGGGGGGAGCGCGCTGGGTTTAGCTCTTCGGACCGAGTCCCGGGAAGGAGAGCCGGGGGGTCCCCGTAGCAGCAGCAGCAGCAGCGTCGCCCAAGGCGCACATGATACGAGGCGCCCCCTCGCAGTCCGCTCCCAGCCCCGCCAAGCCAGTCACCCCAAAGTCCTTCAGCGCCGGCTAAAGGCGCACCTGGGCGCTTCTGTTCCCCGGCCGGCCGGGCGCCTTAAGGCGGGTAAAACCCGGAGGGACGCAACCAACCCAAGAGGCGAAACTCCATGGCAAGGCGGCTCCGGGGCGGCTCTCTCCCGGCTCATGCTCGCCAGGCGCTGGCTCGGCTTCACAGGTCCCCCGACGGGATCGCCAGGGAGAAAAGTTTCTTCGGCGAGGCCACGGGCGCCGCGCTGCCAAAGTCCCTCCGCGCGGAGCGCACGCGAGCCATGCAAGCGGGACGCGCGTCCCGGCCCGGCCCGGGGGCCGTCACTCTCCGACGGGCAGCGTTCGCCTGCGGGGCTGGCCGCGTGGAGTCGCCGAGGAGCCGCCGCCGCCGCCTGCCATGCCGCCCTGGCTGCTTCAGCCGCGTCCGACAGCCGGCTCGAGGCTCCTTCCGGCCGGCTCTCCCGACGGGGCGCTGCGGGCGGAGGCTCCGGCACCAAGCGCCACGCCGCCCAGGCTCGGCTCGCTGTCTGGACGCGCGCAGCCCGCCGAACGCGCCACCGGCGGCGAATGAAGCGCCCAGCCGGAGCCACCTGCGCTCTAGTGCCTGCGCGCCAAGACCGCCCACCCGCCCCGACGGGGCCCGCCCACCCGCGCCGGAGGCCGGCCGACGCACTGGCCCCAGAGCCGCCCCCTCCCCGCGCCAGAAAGAAGCCGCGTCGGGGCCGGCCGGGCCGGGGAGGGAGACCGAGAAGGCTGCGCCGAGACGCCCAAAGACGCGCGTCTCAGCGCAAAGGGGCCCGGGGCACCCAGACGCGGAAGGGACCCTCTCCCCCTGACCCGCCACGGAACTGCAATTCCCAGTCCCCACGATGCTTTATTTGAGGCAGGGGTCCTTTAACTGCAAGAACAACACCACGGAGGGCGGTAGTCACCACGAAGTTTGCCCCAGAGTAGAGCCGTCAGTATTCATGACTATGACAGAGTTCTTGGTCCATGGACTTCCATGGGTCTACTCAGCTTGGAACTTCGTTGAATGCCAACCACGCGGAGACTTCACCCCGTAGTAAATGGGGTTACTCTTTAAAGTTCCACTAACTTTGGGCACTGGCTGCTGCCACCAGATGTGAAGAAGACATGCCGGCTGTAAGGGAGAATTAGGAAGGATAAGTAACTCCCCCACTTAGCCAACGTGGCTAAATGAAACCTCCAGGTCCAGAGCAGAGGACTGCCAGCGAATTGCAAATAGTAATACTATAAAATGCAATGCAATAAAAGGAGCGACAACAATATGACTAACAACCAACTGCATCTAGCACAATGACAATGCATTAGGATTGGAAAGGAAAGGGAAAAAAATCACCAGGTGCTGCACCAAGACCATTAGTAATTTTCAAGTGCTCCATCAGGGTGGGGAGTTTGGGAACCGCCGCCATAGATTTTTGCTGGTCTTCCAATGTGCCACAAAACTCTGACTCTTTTCCCTTCAAATTGTGTTATTGCTGCTATTTATGCATTTGATGTTAACTGGCACCCATAGCACTTTGCAGAGGCATTTAAGTAAATAATAATAATAATCCCCCCCACCAGTGGAGAACAGGAACTGCCTCTGCGCACGGCCTTGATGCTGACTTGAAATCTGGCAGCATGAAGGCAGAGCATAGGCACCATCCTTCAAAGTGTACAAAACCAGAAAACTGCACAAGCAAACTATACCAACAATCTGAAAAGTGTGTGCTGTGAGTTTATGGTGGCTTTTTGGTGTGTGCACAAACCCAGAAAACCACACAAGCAAAATTTCAGCTGCCTGACTGTGAGCTTTTGCACTCTTCTTGGGTGTGGGTTTTCTTTCTAAATGTGTGTGCACAGGTATCTGTGTGTGTGCCACCTCATGGGCACAATAGAATCAACAAATGTGGCAGGGGCAAACAGAAAAGGGGATGCCTGCTTGCAGAAACAGAAAAGACTGGAGTTCCTCCTCTTAAGGTAAAGGTAAAGGTACCCCTGCCCATACGGGCCAGTCTTGACAGACTCTAGGGTTGTGCGCCCATCTCACTCTATAGGCCGGGGGCCAGCGCTGTCCGGAGACACTTCCGGGTCACGTGGCCAGCGCAGCACACGGAAACGCCGTTTACCTTCCCGCTAGAAAGCGGTCCCTATTTATCTACTTGCTTCCGAACTGCTAGGTTGGCAGGCGCTGGGACCGAATGACGGGAGCGCACCCCGCCACGGGGATTCGAACCGCCGACCTTTCGATCGGGCAAGTCCTAGGCGCTGAGGCTTTTACCCACAGCGCCACCCGCTTCCCGTTCCTCCTTTTACCCAAATTCAAATACAAGCAGGTGTGAACTGCTCCAGTCTATTCTGAATGGAGGAAGTGGATTAACAGATACCGTAAATTGTGCTCAGTCCACCCTGTCTTGTA
Source organism: Podarcis muralis (assembly GCF_964188315.1). Classification (NCBI taxonomy): domain Eukaryota; kingdom Metazoa; phylum Chordata; class Lepidosauria; order Squamata; family Lacertidae; genus Podarcis; species Podarcis muralis. The sequence goes on from NC_135655.1 coordinate 130,227,035, forward strand.
GTACCAAATTCCGTAAGTTAATTTTGCCCTTGGTGAGCAAGTTATTATTTTTTTGTTATAGGAAGGAACACAGGAAGCTCCTTATACTGAATCAGACAAATTGATCCATCTCACTCAGCAATATCTACACTGATTGGCAGTGGCGCTTTGTGATTTCAGGCAGAAGTCCCTCCCAGAGAGGCCACGATGGAACCTGGGACCTGCATGAATAGCAGGAGCATCAGCACTGAGCAAGAGCCTTCCCACAGTGCCTCCCAGTCTGGGGAAGCTCCTGCCCATTGATTTCAAAAAACAAGGCAAGAGTTATTGAGGTAACATCAATGCACGAACTATTAGAAATTCTAATGACTTTTTTGTTTATGCTTTATGCTCTTATCAGTTTCTGTAAGTTCTCTGAGACCTTTTTGTGTGTAGCAAGCAACTAATAGCGGTAGAATTTAATAAGAAATGGAAGATGGATAAACAGAGAGGGATTTCCCCATCCTTGTGATTTTGTGGGGGTGGAAGAAGCATCTTTCAGATATGCGCCACTTTTTGAGACTGACGGAGCCTTTTCCGCCCTTCGGTTAGTTCAGAGCATGCAATGTATTCAAGGCTTTGCACACACCTGGCCTCAGCCTGTGTTTTGGAAGTGGTAGGAGGAACCTGCTAGGATAATTGGAGGATGAAGTATTGAAACTTCATATTCTCTAGGTGGTGAACTGGGGCAATTGCCAGCAACACAGATCTAGGGCAATTTTCCTCCTGTGGCTCCCCCTAGCAACAGTGGGGGGCTGTCCTCGCATTGTCCAGAGAAATCAAGATCCATGAAGAGGTGCTAATAATCCTCTTCAGCTTGCAGCACTTAGCACCCCTTGGGTAGGTGCTAAGTGCTGCTAATTAAAGGGCTGTTTGGAAATGGAATCACCTGTGGAGTCCATTGAGATGTACAGAAACAATCTAGGGCTTCTAGTTCGCCCCACACACTGTTCTTCACTGGTCCTCCTCCTCCTTTCTGGAGAGGAGAGTGATTTCCTCTGCAAACAAGAGGATATGAATGGGGGGGACGACCCCCATCAATTGGCATCTTAGTTTGCCATCCTCTTACCCATAGCAAGCAATATAAAAGGTAAAGGTACCCCTGCCCGTACGGGCCAGTCTTGACAGACTCTAGGGTTGTGTGCCCATCTCACTCAAGAGGCCGGGGGCCAGCGCTGTCCGCAGACACTTCCGGGTCACGTGGCCAGCGTGACAAGCTGCATCTGGCGAGCCAGCGCAGCACACGGAACGCCGTTTACCTTCCCGCCAGTAAGCAGTCCCTATTTATCTACGTGCACCCAGGGGTGCTTTCGAACTGCTAGGTTGGCAGGCGCTGGGACCGAGCAACGGGAGCGCACTCCACCGCGGGGATTCGAACCGCCGACCTTTCAATCGGCAAGCCCTAGGCGCTGAGGCTTTTACCCACAGCGCCACCCGCATCCCCAGCAAGCAATATAGGAGACATATATAGGAGACAGGAAGTGGATGGATACTGCTTGGCAGTTATCTAGTGCTATACATTATAGAGGTTCCCCCTCCCATATTCCTTACCTCATTAATGAGAGAAGAGAAATGCTAAATACCTGTAAGGATGGAGGACATCCCAGCCCTGCTCATTGGAGCTGGGCCACAATCCAACAAGGAGACAAGGTCAAACAAAGGGTGGCTGATGCTCTGAGCAACCCCACAGACACTGTGTGGGGTCTGCTTCTGAATAAACACGGGCGAGATTGCACAGGAACGCAGCAAGTTCCTAACAGGTATGGGGAGGATATTCAGATGAGGAATCAAGATTTAATTTACAAAGGTTCCAGCTGCCATAATACACTGATTGTAGCCTGCATGCTTTGTGGGGCATTACATTTCATCTGGGGACATGGGTGGTGCTGTGGGTTAAACCACAGAGCCTAGGACTTGCCGATCAGAAGGTTGGCGGTTCAAATCCCTGCGACAGGGTGAGCTCCCGTTGCTCGGTCCCAGCTCCTGCCAACCTAGCAGTTTGAAAGCACGTCAAAGCGCAAGTAGATAAATAGGTACCGCTCTGGCGGGAAGGTAAACGGCATTTCCGTGCGCTGCTCTGGTTCGCCAGAAGCGGCTTAGTCATGCTGGCCACATGACCCGGAAGCTGTACGCCGGCTCCCTCGGCCAATAAAGTGAGATGAGCGCCGCAACCCCAGAGTCGGTCACGACTGGCCCTAAAGGTCAGGGGTCTCTTTACCTTTACATTTCATCTGACGTCTTTCTGTGCTCACCGTACACACGTAGGTCCAGATTTTGATTCCAAACTTGTTTCTGAGGTTCCAACCATGGGAGACAACTCTCTGGATCTGGATCTAAGAGGTTCCAGGGCTCTTTTTGTGGGGGGGGGGGGCGGGCAGTCCTCTGGACCCCCCTCCTCTGTTAGTGATGTAACCTGGTTTTGGTGGCAGCTGGCTTTAGTTCACACATTGAATTTCCCATAGAGCCACAGCAGAATGATCTATCTAGCATTGCACTGTGGGATTGTGGGGCTGAGGGCTGGGGGGAGGAATGTAAGGGCCCCCCAGAGAGACATCAGATGTGAGCTCTTCCACGGCCACAGTGATCTGATTCTAACCCTGTGGCCAAGTTTGGGTCATATCTGAACTGAATTTAGACCTTACTACTGCCGTGATGACCACTACTGATGCTCTCTTCATTTGTCCAAGTTAATAGCTATTAGGCTAGAGGCAATATGTGCTTATTTTTATCCATTAATGTTCCTGTTAGGCTGGGTTTTTTGTTTTTTGCTTTTAGCATATGCAAGAGGAAGGGGCACCTACTCACCGAAGACCCACACCTATTGGGTACTATCCCACTATGTTTTACTGCAATTTGAGTGGGTCTGCTCTATGAACATGACAAGCTAGGTAGGTTTATTAATTGCAGTGGGTCTACTCTGAGTAATGCCATGTTGCTCACGTTTCCATGTAATTATTGTTCTGGGAGATATGCCTCTTGTTCAAGAGAAGGTGAAGTACCGATCTGCAACTCATACACACCAGGGATGACTGAACACAGACATGACAGAATTATCCCCACCTGATTCACAGGTGGTAAGACCCATGCAATTAATCCTTCGGCCTCGTCTGTGGGTGGCTACCTTGAGCCCACAAGTCGACTTTAACTATTTAATTAATGTATTTCTCACAGCACACTAGGAGTTCTCTCATCGCACACTCAGTTTAAGACTCACTGCCAGAAAGATATCTGCATCATGCCCAGTCAGATCCTGCTCACTGCCTGGCTTGTTTATTGACTTTGATTTGTAGGTTGCCCCAACACTTGGGGTTGGTAAGGTTGACTTTTCCTTATCTTAATCCATGCAGTAACTCCCATTTTACAGAAGGACAACTGAGGCGGACTTGCTGAAGGCCACCCATCAAGTACATGGCTGAGCCAGGGTCTCAGAACCACAAATATTCAGAAAACGTTACACATCACTTGGGAAGACAGGCGAACCAATGACAGTGTACTGGAAGAAGCAAATATCATTCTTCAATATCAACTTTGTTGGACTGGTCATGTTGTCCAGAGGCCTGATTATCGTCTTCCAAAGCAACTACTCTATTCCCAACTTAAGAATGGAAAACAAAATAGGTAAAGGTAAAGGTACCCCTGCCCGTACGGGCCAGTCTTGCCAGACTCTAGAGTTGTGTGCTCATCTCACTCTATAGGCCGGGAGCCAGCGCTGTCCGCAGACATTTCCGGGTCACGTGGCCAGCGTGACAAGCTGCATCTGGCGAGCCAGCGCAGCACACAGAACGCCGTTTACCTTCCCACTGGTAAGCGGTCCCTATTTATCTACTTGCACCCAGAGGTGCTTTCGAACTGCTAGGTTGGCAGGCGCTGGGACTGAGCGACGGTAGCGCACCCTGCCGCTGGGATTCGAACCGCCAACCATGCGATCGGCAAGTCCTAGGCGCTGAGGTTTTACCCACAGCGCCATCCGCGTCCCTAGGACAACAAAATACCAGTGGACAATAAAAGAGGTTTAAAGCTGCTCTCAAGGCAAACTTTTTAAAATGCAGTATGAGCACTGATAACTGGGAAACACTGGCCTGCGAGTGCTCCAATTGGAGAACAGCCTTTACCAAAAGTGTCATGGGCTTTGAAGACACTCAAACTCAGGACGAAAAGGATAAATGTGCTAAGAGGAAGGCACGCTTGGCAAACCCTCACCGTGATCCACTCCCGCCCAGAAACCAATGTCCCCACTGTGGAAGGACGTGTGGATCCAGAATTGGCCTCCACAGTCACTTATGGACTCATTGTTAAAACTGTGTTTATGGAAGACAGTCTTACTCGGCTAAGAGTGATCACCGAAGAAGAAGGAAGCAGCAGCTCAGAACCAATCTGCATGCCTTCCTTCTAGGACAGATGGAGCTCTTTGGCCCACTTTCCATTGCACCTTCTGCAAAGCAGCTCAGCACCAAATCCTCTGGCTTCCGAAACAGATTTTTAAAAAACGTCCCTAACAAAAACCCCACACAGGGCACACCCTGATGCAAAAGCACAGTTGCCAAGACAGACCTGCTTGCCATAATCTGTACAGAACCGCGTTACTAACATGTTTTTTTTAAAAAATAAAACACACACGAAACAAAGCAAAACAAAGTGCCAGTCCTAATTCACCTCCAGAGTGTAAACAGCTTGAGAAAGGCTTAATGTTACATCAGTCTGATTTTTATAAACATGCTGTCTATTATGCGGGGAGGTTGGCTTAAAGCAGCCTGAATGGGAGAGAAGGAACACATCAAGCTAGTGAAGTGGAAAGGTTAAGGTACTGTATAACCTATTAACCTTTCAACATGTGCCTTTGTCCTTCCCAGTCTGCTCCAAGAAACTTAACTCTTTCCCTCTTGCCCACCACTTCCGCTGTCCAACAGTTGAGTTGTCACTTGCCCTAGATAGAAATGATTCTGTTTTCACTTGCTCACACATGCCAAGCTACTCCAATCCAGTTGCCCGTAGGAAGGAGTGTTCCTCTACTTATTTATCTTTCCCGCAGTAACATGTGTTTGTTTAACAGCCCACATTGTTCCTCCAGCTCAGAACAGATAACATTTCATTTCACTTCTGTTAATGGCAGGGGCGGCCCAACATGGTGCCCTGCAGATGCTGTCGGGCTCTGACTCCCATCAGGCTCAGCAGGGCCAATGCTCAGGATGATGGGAGCTGTAGTCCAACAACGTCTGGCTGGAGCAATGTTGGCTATTTCTGAGATCACCTCACCAAAACCTTGTAACTTCCCACCTCTCCAACACCCTCCCAAAAAATAATAAAAATACAGTGGTACCTCGGGTTAAGTACTTAATTCGTTCCGGAGGTCCATTCTTAACCTGAAACTGTTCTTAACCTCAGTGGTGTAGCATGGGTTGTCAGCACCCGGGGCAAGGCAAGTAATTTGCGCCCCCTAACCCGTGGATTTGCGCCCCCTAACCTGTGGATTTGCGCCCCCTAACCCATGTATTTGCCCTAACCCCCAGATGTTGCGCCCGCTGTGTCCGGCCCCCCCTGCACCCCCCCACGCTACGCCACTGCTTAACCTGAAGCACCACTTTAGCTAATGGGGCCTCCTGCTGCTGCTGCGCCGCCGGAGCACAATTTCTGTTCTTATCCTGAAGCAAAGTTCTTAAACTGAAGCACTATTTCTGGGTTAGCAGAGTGTGTAACCTGAAGCGTATGTAACCCGAGGTACCACTGTAGAAGAAAACAAGTCTTCTGTTCCTTTAAGAGCTTGCAAGAAGGGCAAAACGAAACAGCATCTGGAGCTTTCTCTGGCACTGGAAGACATTTGTAAAGAAGGCTCCTCCTGTTAAATTTCTGCTTTTTGACTCAGGTGTTAAAAGACACAAGAGCCCAGCCATCATTAAAAATAACAACCCCAGCTAGTGATCTTTCTCACTTTACAGGGAGAAGAAAGCTGGTGAGTCAATGGAGGCGCAGACAGCAAACTCTCAGTATTTGGAGCCATGGTGCAACATCCAGGTAGGAAGAAATGGGCTGGAATTGGTGTCCTGAACTAAGAACTTAAGAAGAGCTCTGCGAGGATTTGCACAAAATGGCTATTCCAGCGCCCTGTTGCCAGACCCTTCCAGAAACCACCAAGGTAACAGCTATATTCCCACTTGGTATTCAGAGACCTCTGTGCATGTGCGGTTAGCTGTGTTCTGTGAATTTGTACTGCTCTGATTGTCATGGTTTCCTCTCAAGGAATCCTGGGAGCTGTAGTTTGCTAAAGTTGCTGAGAGGTTGGTAGGAGACGCCTGTTCCTCTCGCAGAGCTACGATTCCCAAAGTCCCCTTGGAAGGAGGATTTATTGTTAAACCACCCTAGAAGGGGTCTCAAAACAACCCTCAGCCCCCAGAACAAGCCTCATTTCCCAGAACGCTCTGGGGAAGCCATGACTCTTCAAGTGGTACAACAGTGCTTTAATGTATGGTGTAAGAGTTGTGAGTAAAATGACAAGGACATGCAAAAAGCACAGTTCAACTAGAGTTAAATGTACAGTGGTACCTCAGGTTAAGTACTTAGTTCGTTCCGTTCTTAACCTCAAACTGTTCTTAACCTGAAGCACCACTTTAGCTAATGGGGCCTCCTGCTGCCGCCGCGCCGCCGGAGCACAATTTCTGTTCTCATCCTGAAGTAAAGTTCTTAACCTGAAGCACTATTTCTGGGTTAGTGGAGTCTGTAACCTGAAGCGTATGTAACCCAAGATACCACTGTATGCAAAATAAGTCCCAGCGGTCACATTTCAAATTTTGAGACAGGGTTGGAGGCACCAGTCAAAAAATAGCTGCCATGGGGTGGGGCATAACAAAATTAGAGAGACAACTACCCCCATGCTTACCATGATAATAATAATAATAATAATAATAATAATAATAATAATAATAATTTATTATTTGTACCCCGCCCATCTGGCTGGGTTTCCCCAGCCACTCTGGGCGGCTTCCAACAAAGACGAAAAATACACAAAAATGTCACATATTAAAAACTTCCCTGAACAGGGCTGCCTTCAGATGTCTTCTGAATGTCAGGTAGTTGTTTATCGCTTTGACATCTGATGGGAGGGCATTCCACAGGGCGGGCGCCACTACCGAGAAGGCCCTCTGTCTGGTTCCCTGTAGCCTCACTTCTCGCAATGAGGGAACCGCCAGAAGGCCCTCGGTGCTGGACCTCAGTGTCCGGGCAGAACGATGGGGGATGAGACGCTCCTTCAGGTATACTGGACCGAGGTCGTTTAGGGCTTTAAAGGTCAACACCAACACTTTGAATTGTGCTCAGAAATGTACTGGGAGCCAATGTAGGTCTTTCAAGACCGGTGTTATATGGTCTCGGCGGCCGCTCCCAGTCACCAGTCTAGCTGCCACATTCTGTTTTTTTTTTAAAATAATATTTATTAAAATTTTCAAAAGTACAGAAAGTAAAAATTAAAGTACGTTCAAAGCCTTATTTTCATACATTAACTTTCCGGGACTCCCCCCTTCCCCCACCCCCACCATATTCCCCTTTCATATTGTTGGCTCCACAAGTTCTCAGCTCTAATTAAAACTTAATTTGTTTAAACCATTATTCAAATTTAAATTTAAATTTATACAATCCTCATATTGAAAGACAAAAGTTCTCTCCCCAGGGCCCACCCCATTTCCATTCCACAATTTCCCCTTTTTTTTTTAATGATACAAACACCCCACACAATAGAAATATAAGAAATAAAAAAATAAAAAGTATAGTAGATAAAAAGAAACCAATTCAGAAAAAAGTTGGCAAGCCTTTGGATTCTAGTTCTCCCCCCGCTGTCCCCGGTTTAATTTCCCTCTGATCTCCAATCCATGTTGTCTGCCTGGAATTGTTAAAATCCATAAATCCCATTTTTCCCCCAACTCCTTGCTGGCTTTTCTTTTTATAATTATTCTTAAAGTTATTTTTAAACCATTTAGCTTCAAATCTTTAATAGGCCTCCCCCCATTGTTCTTTCCAAGTTGTAGTCCAGTTTCCTCTTATTTCTGCTTGTTTCCTCTTGTTCTGCTGCTAGTTTCCTCTTGTTCTGCTGCTAAAACGTTCTTGTTCAGGAATTTGGTAAGTCTGCAGGGATTATTGTTATTCAGGAACAAAAACTTGCGTTCAGTCCCTCTTCAATAGAAAGTTCTATTGTCTCTTTTAGCTGAACACCCTGTAGACACAATATTGCAGCTTTCCCAGAAGATAACCAGTCCTGTAGAATTCCGATGGTATTTTTCCACTCACGACCTTCTTTGTAATGTCCCGAAACTCCTCTAGGGGGATTGTTGTACAGTGGTGCCCCGCAAGACGAAATTAATTCGTTCCGCAATTTTTGTCGTCTAGCGAATTTTTCGTCTTGCGAAGCACGAAATCCCATAGGAATGCATTGAAAATCAATTAATGCGTTCCTATGGTCAAAAAAAGTCCAAACAAAGCCAAATTTGGTACAACAACAGTTTATTAACTGCTCTTTAAAGTCACACATACTGTAAAGAGCAGTTCAAAAATTGAAGGGAAAATAAATTAACTTTATAAACAAAACATGTCTTTGTTTTTAGACAAAGAAAACAAAGTCGCGAGACGTTTTCGTCTTGCGAAGCAAGCCCATAGGGGAAATTCGTCTTGCGAGGCAAATCGAAAACGGAAAAACCTTTCGTCTAGCGAGTTTTTTGTCTTGCGAGGCATTCGTCTTGCGAGGTACCACTGTAACTTTGTTTTCTCTAGTCCAAAAGTCCGATTGTTATCCCTGTTTTCGCCATTTTGTATCCAAGTTTTAACAGATTATAAAAAATTGTAACAAAATTAACCAGCAAAGTCCTCATAATAAAGTCCTCTTTGTATTTCCGACTTTGACAGCTACTTTGACAGCTGTCAAAATCTCCTTCGCTTTTCGCCAGGCTCCCTCCTTAATCACCCCGGTTCCCAGGGGGGGGGGTTACGTTTTCCTTCTCCCTCAATTCTTCCTCCAGCACAGTTCTTGTAGTTTCCCATCGTGGAATTCTTAGTTTAATACAATTCTTTTTAGACCTTGGTTTCCCAGTCCTTGTTTTGGAAGGTTTACAATAGGGAGGGGGACTGACTTCCTTTTTGGATCCCCCCCCCGATCGTATCAAATCCGAAAAAAATTTCTTTTTTTCTCCTTTTAAACCCGGTTTCCAAATTACTCACGGGTTGTTGTTAAAAGTCCGAATTCTCAATGGAAGAAGTCAGCGCTCTCCGCCGGATGGCATGCGGCTTCGCTCGGCAGGGATAGCGAAGGACTCAAGGCACCACGCTTCTCCCCGGCACCCGATCCGTAGCCTTTAAAAAGGCTCCTTCACGAGTCGGGAGGGCGCTAGCGGTGCCAGCCGAGTCTCCATGTCCACGGCCTCCGTGGCCGTGGTTTTTAAGGGTCCCCGCATCGCCGGTGCGGTAGGACCCAGCCCCTGCCGAGCAGGCTCCCTCCGGAGCTCGGAGGGAGTCCGCCATTCGGCGATGGCGCCAACCCGGAAGTCTCTAGCTGCCACATTCTGGATTAGTTGTAGTTTCCGGGTCACCTTCAAAGGTAGCCCCACGTCAGGTATGTCCTGCTAGTCTTGATTGTGGAGATAACACAATATTGATTACACACACACACACACACACACACACACACACACTTATGTTGTCTAATGACAACAGTCCTAGGAAAAATGGTCACCTCACACACAGTTGAATTTCACAGAGAAGGTACCTGCACATTTTGCCCCACAATTCTCTTCCTAGGAGGGTTTGAGACTTACTTTTTTTAAAAAAACAAAAAACTCATTATCTGGGGCACCTGTGAAAGCCTTTGCAGGCACCCGCAGGTGACCCCTGCCTTTTACAATAGCAGTAACTGGTGATAGCATAATCATCTTAGCATGCTAAGTGGGACAAGAAACTGTTATCTCTATTTAGACCAAATGAATAGAATCAAACATCAGTACTAGATTTAATTCAACTGATACACCCTGAAGTCTCCCTTTGAAACCTCCTTGGCAAATGATCATTCATTCATAATGCAGAACACTTCTATATCCTCGGATGGTACCATTCTTTATCAGGGAAGGGTCAAAGGGAGATTATTAAACAGCCAGGAGTCAGAAATCCTTGCGTATCTTCAGCAAATCTCCCAGTTGATCCAGCTCTAACTTCTGTGTACTGCTGCCTTAGATTTTAGAAAACTAAGCCACACTTCAGGAAAGACAAAGGAATAAGCAAGGGGGTGAGGGAAAGTGTGTGTGGTGACATTTCTTAACTCCTGCCACAGTTAATATTTTACACACACACACACACAAACCCTAAGACAAGGACACAGCCATTGTTGGGCGGGGCCGAAATGAGCAAGGGCTTATCCCAGCTGAAACCCACAATCTGTTTTCAGTGACATGGAAACTGCTTACTTTGTTTGTTTGTTTGGTGTGTATAGTACTTCTTAACAGGAACTTTGTTTTATCAGATGTAGAGAGTGTTCTTGCTGGCCATCTATCATGCTTGCTCAGTTGAGATTCCTGCTTGGCAGGGGGTTGGACTAGATGGCCTTCATGGTGCCTTCCAACTCTACAATTCTACGATTCTATAATCTTAAGAAGATTTTCTTAAGGTAGAGCCTGGGTAGCAGTTGCTGTTCCTTCACCTTTTATATAAATAATATTTATTAGTTCTACTTGCATTGTCTGTTTTTTCAAGTTGTGTTTTCTACAGATCAGTTCCATTGGTTGTGAGACATTAGTGCAGTGGCGTAGCGTGGGTTGTCAGCACCCGGGGCAAGGCAAGTAATTTGCGCCCCCTAACCCGTGGATTTGCGCCCCCGAACCCGTGGATTTGCGCCCCCGAACCCTACCCCCTGATGTTGCGCCCGGTGCGGCCGGCCCCCCCTGCACCCGCCACGCTACGCCACTGCATTAGTGTTACAAACAATGTTATGTTAGGAAGAAAAGGGGGAAAGAGGGGGAAGGGGGAATGATGAGTGGGGTGGGGTCAGGTGGCAATGCTTCAATTTTTCTTCTTGGTGTATGTGTGGGGTTTTTGTGTCAGTGTTGCTTGTGCGGGTTCTCTTTCCTATTCGCTTGTATTCCTTTGGTGGTGAGAGAGGTTGGAGGTGGCCTAGGGTGTGGTTGGTTGTCTTTGGTTGGCTGTAGTGAAATTTGTTTTTGTGTGTGAATGGGGTGTGTGTGTGGGTGTGTTTGTGTGGGTGTGTTTGGATCAGGTTGGCCAGCTTGATTCGAATGCTGTTGGCGGGTTCTTGTAGTTGTCTTGTTGGGCTGTGTATGTGATAAAGGGGAACCAAACCGGGGTGAAGGCATCTTCTTCTATTTATCCCTGTGTCAGTTAATAATAATAATAATAATTTATTATTTATACCCCGCCCATCTGGCTGGGTTTCCCCAGCCACTCTGGGCGGCTTCCAATAAAACACTAAAATACAATAACCTATTAAACATTAAAAGCTTCCCTAAACATGGCTGCCTTCAGATGTCTTCTAAAGGTTTGGTAGTTATTTTTCTCTTTGACATCTGGTGGGAGGGCGTTCCACAGGGTGGGTGCCACTACCTAGAAGGCCCTCTACCTGGTTCCCTGTAACTTGGCTTCTCACAGCGAGGGAACTACCAGAAAGCCGTCGGTGCTGGACCACAGTGCCTGGGTAGAACGATGGAGGTGGAGACGCTCCTTCAGTTTATTGGTTAGTTTTTCTAATAAGGCTGTTTCCCATACTATTTGGTACCATTGGTCTATGCCAGTAGTGGCCAAACTTGATCCTCCAGCTGTTTTGGGACTACAATTCCCATAATCCCTGACCACTGATCCTGTTAGCTAGAGATGGTGGGAGTTGTAGTCCCAAAACAGCTGGAGGGCCAAGTTTGGCCATGCCTGGTCCATGCTTACTCCTGACAGCTCTCTCCAGTGTCTGGCTATGATGCTTCTGGCTGCTAAGAGTAGGTGGGTTATGAGTTCTTTGTGTTGTGAGTGGGCATTATTGTCTTGGGAGATGTTTAGTAGGGCCAGTTCTGGGGTGACTTCTAATACTTGCTTAGCTATTTTGCATATTTCATGTATGATGGAAACTGCTTACTTCAATACTCAATTGTTGCCAGGGAATGGCATGCGATTGGACACCTCAGGTGGGTGGCCACAACCCTGTTATTTCTTTCTTCTTTGCTTCTCCTTTAGACTTATATCCTTGCCTTTTGTTGGCAGCTGGCTCAAAGTGGCTAACGAAATTAGCATTCTACGAAACTGCGATGACAATTCAGCACCAAACCAATCCTACTGGAGAGTTTTCCTGCTGGAGAGCTGGATTTGGTACCTCAATTACCCACCTTGACTAATGCCATTTTTAGAGGCCTTTCAGTGGCAACATGGGTAATGGAACATGGAAGGCTGTGATTTGTCTGTCACTCATAGAAGCTGGTGGTCTTCTATGAAAGCAGTGAGGGAGGGCTGGCACTCTTGGCTCTGGTTTTCCTTAGCTGTAGCCAGAGTGTGGCATCTCTGACCTGTGGGACTAATGAGGTCGCTTTGGCCAAGCCATGCCCAGCTGCAGGACCTTGCAGGCACCACTGGTCAACTGATAAGTGGCCCCTGCAAAATCCTGGGCTTGCAGAGAGATATGCAGGGCTAAAAGAATGGAAATGGTTTATTGAATGTCTACAGACAAATGGTAAACAGATAAGGACATTGGCAGGATTATTGTAATAACCTGCAGTTTCGTAAGAATATCTATTTAAAGTAGATGAATAAAAGAATAAGTTAAATTAGGCTATGCAGGGAATGTAAAACAAATTTAAGGAAATGCAGAAAGAGAAGGAAGGAAGAAGTTTTTAAATGTTAGAATGATTGTAAAACTATTGAAATACTTATAAGTGAAAACAATTTTAATTTTTTTTAAAAAAGAGATGTGCAGGGCATTTTGAAGTCCAGACAATCAGCTGATTATATGGCCTTCAAAGCATAGCACCAGGCTTTATGCAAGCATCAACAATTTGATGATCAATTTGATTATTTGGTGTGTGTTTTCTAATGGGCCAAGGAATTGCAAATGTTTTTATAAATAGACAAATTCCATTTGAAGCTTTATTGAAGTCAATTTCTCTTGCATGTTCACATTTAATACACAAAACAGCTTTTGCTTCTTTTATCTATTAAATTATTATTTATTAAATTTATATACTGTTCTTCATCCAAGTACTACAGTTCCCTTTGCTTAATTTCCTTGCATTTTTGGCTGCCTGATTTGTATTTCATAGCATGGTTGGGGTGGGTGGGTGTGAACCAGATTTTTATTCTCATATATTTTTTGACCCAGTGAATCAGCAGCATTGACTCTCCCTGTGCCTAGAATCAAGCCCTTTCCCGTCACTTGAAACATCCATGTGTGCTTCAAGGAGGGGCTTTTTAAAGACATCTGCCCACCCACCCCTAATCCACACCTCTGTCAGGATACTATAAGCTGTCTGAGCCTCAAGTAAGCCAATTCCCTGCTTCCATTTTCCTTGGGGGGAAATGAAAGACGCCCTCAACATTCCATGTCTCAACTTACTTTAACATTCCATAGGTCCTTGAAGTCACTAAGCACAAGCCCTTCTGGGACCATTAATTTGAGGTCCCGTCCCCCCCAAATGTGTTTTTCATTACAAAGTTAGTCAGGTTCTTCTGTGCACCCTAAGTACGCAGAAACCACAACCTTATTTTGTGATGCGACTATTTCCGCTTCCAAATTGATAGGCACCAGATTACCCAAATCTGAAATTAGAAGGAATTGTGAGGATGCAGATTCTTACACTGGCACACTAGGGAGTTCGGGCTAGAATTGTTCCATCAGCAGTACCCACACCCTCAAATAGCTGTCTGGCAGTGCTGTTTGGAGCACAACGTCAGCTGCATGTTCCCCTGAGCGCCCTCTGTGTTTCCATCGGTGTTCTCCTGCCACCGTAAACAATAAAACGAAGTATTTGTATACTGCTCCCTGCACGTACAAGCACTACACAAATATTGTTTCTGTAATCCTTACAATGCCTGTGTAAGGGAGATCGGTGTCATCGCTCCCCTGCTGGAGACAAAGTACCGAGGCTTGGAGATTGTGGCTTTCTTAAGGCCACCTGGTAAGTTCATGGGAACGGCAAAAAATAATATCAGCCAGAAACGTTGTGGTTTTTTTATTCGTATGGTTTTGATTATTAATTGCATTTGCAATTAATTCTTCAAAAAAATGTCTCAAGGTAACGTAAAACAAAAAAATGATGCCAAAAGAAAGCCAGATAGGTAGAACTAAAAGCTGAGAAAGGAAAGGAGAAACAGGGAGCACAAGTTCAACATACTTAGTCACTGTGCTGCGCTTTAAGAAAGAGCTGTCCTTAAAATACTAATAAAAAGGATGGACATTGCTAGAGTGTGTGGTAGCTGTTCTTCACACGGACAGCTTGAGATGAGAATAAGGTCTCTTGCTTTATTTCAGCATTGTCATCTCTTTGGAGAGCCGTCAGAGGACAGACAGAGGATGGCCCTCCATTTGAGGGAGTCCTCTGTTGGAAGGGCTGCCTGGTCTAAGTCCATCTTAAAGATAAAGACCCCTAAGAAGGGAATGCAAGGACTCAACCACAGCAGTCAGGTCACCTGTGCACAGGTGTATGGTACTGAATATATTTCTAAGTTGGTATCCATTTAAATGAGCAATTGCAAATTTTGTCCAATTTTTTTCCAGGTGATGCTTTTCCCTTTTCCCTGGAAAGTTGTCACCCGGAATTTGAACCACCCGTCAGGTTGCGCCAGGAAGAGATACCCATCCATCTGCCTGCATGTGTGAATCAGACCTAATAATCTTCCTTAGTACTTTATCCTAAACTGATTTAACTCACCCACCCCTCCCATAGCAGCAGCCTTTGCAGGGACCAGAAAGTAAGTGCAGAGCCTAATTAATGCCCCAAACTGTTGCTATATCTAAAGCAAGCACACACACTAAAGGTAAAGGTAAAGGGACCCCTGACCATTAGGTCCAGTTGTGGCCGACTCTGGGGTTGCGGCACTCATCTCGCTTTATTGGCCGAGGGAGCCAGCGTACAGCTTCCAGGTCATGTGGCCAGCATGACTAAGCCGCTTCTGGTGAACCAGAGCAGCGCACGGAAACGCCGTTTACCTTCCCGCTGGAGCGGTACCTATTTATCTACTTGCACTTTGACGTGCTTTTGAACTGCTAGGTTGGCAGGAGCAGGGACCGAGCAACGGGAGCTCACCCCATCGCGGGGATTTAAACCACCGACCTTCTGATTGGCAAGTCCTAGGCTCTGTGGTTTAACCCACAGCGCCACCCGCGTCAGCACACACACTACTGCACCTTTATTCAGCAATTCATCAGATAACTTGGAGAAAGGAGCAAAAATGCTTCCTCCAGTAAACACGTTCCACTAGCAATTGAACTGAGTTTATATCTGCATTTTCCAGGACGATTCACATTTCCATATGATGAAACTGAACATATATTACTAGAAAAACCAGAAAAAACAGTGCTTAATGTAATATGAGATAATTCAGCGCAGCAAATTTTAATCAAAATCTGAGATGTAGTAGTTTATATATATATATATATATATATATATATATATATATATATATATGCAGGTTTTGGTGTCCTCGGGTGTCTTCCCGTGTAAAAGTTGGGGTGTCTAGGCGACGTTTCGACGAGGTCTCACTCGTCATCTTCAGGCTGGTGCTTTCGGCTTCTTGTTACTGGAACAGAGCAGGATCTCAGTGTTTGAGTTCCTATAAATACTGTTGAGGGGTGTGGTGTATAGCCTCCAATGTTCTGGGCCGAGAGGAAGTTCCCAGGCTAGTGTGCCTTTTCTTCTTTTGTTCCTTATATAGTGGACTTCTGCCATGGAACAACACCAGTGAAGAAGGTAACCCTGGTTACCCAGGCTTTGTTGCTCTTTGTGAAGGTGCCCCCATAACAGTTCAAGCTTCAGGGTCCCCAAACTGTAGGTTTGCCACTGCCAGGATGGTTTCAGATTGGAGGGGGGGGGCTGTGTGTTGAGATTTCTGCAATTCAAGGGGTTGGACTAGATGACCCTGGGGTCCCTTCCAGCTTCTATGATTCATTACCCTCACCACCCCTGCTTTCCTACCCTCCAACATTTCTCTGATGAAAATAGGGATGTCCCATCCCATAATGATAATTTTACTATTTATACCCCACATGCCATATTTTTCGCTCCATAAGGCGCACCTAGTTTTTAGAGGGGGAAATCAAGAAAAAAAAAATCTTATTCCCCCCCCCCAGCCCCAAAGCTACTGGGGCTGCCGGGGGAAGCCCGGATTCCCCCACCCCCAGCCCCATAGAGCAAACAAGCCAAGACAGCGAGCCGGATCCATCCCGCTGGCTGTCTTGGCTTCCTCTTTAGCCGCGCGCAACCTCTCCAGCTGAGAGAGGCTGCGCTGGGCTAAAGAGGAAGCCATGCGCGGCTATGGCGGCTATCCCTGAAGCCTTCAGAGCACAGCGCAAGTTCACGCTGCCTATCAGCGCTTGCGTGCAAGCAGGAGGGGGCAGGGATCTCTCAGTTAGGCAACGGGAAGCCTCCCTTCCTAGCTGAGGGATCTCCACCTCCTCCTGCTTGCACACAAGTAGGAATGGGATTGGGGCTGCTTTGATGGGAGGCATCGCACTGCCCGAGCCTCACAGCCGCTCTTGGCCCTCCTTCTCTGCCTTCCATGTCTGACCCACTGCAGACCACTTCCCCACCACCACCACCAACTCAGGGGCTGCCCAGGCTCATGGAGAAAGGAGGTAGAGGCCTCGAAGGAAGGGGAAACGTGGCAGTTGAGGTCAAGGCGGTGGCCTCCTCTCTGCCACCGCCATCGCTGCAGCATAAACGTCCCGAATGTGTAGTAATTAATTAATTAATCGAAGTGTCCCCAGATTCATTGAAAAAAATCTGGTAACTTTATACTTTGAGTATCTTTGCTTGGAGGGAAGTGTTCCTGAACTCCGATAGCGCTTCTCACTCCCCGGGATGGAGGGTCGAAAGGGGTGTCTGAATTTGTGTGCAAACTAGCCTAGTGTCCAAAGTTCACGTTTGTTGCCTCACCCCACTTTTCCCTCTGCCCCCCCCCCCCAAAGCACATGGCTCCTGGAAAACTTTCCAAAAAGAAATGTGGTCCTCAGACTGGAAGAGGTTCTCCACCTGAACTGCAGTCACTGATTTACTCCAAACTACGGTGGTGTTTTGTAGACGGTAAGCAAGCTCTTTGTTTTCTGCCTCCAGTCTTTGCAGTCTGAATCTCCCCTTCTCTACTTTTGGACTGTCAGATGTGACTTATTGCAAAATGTCAGGGCTGTACATGTGAGCACAAGCGTGTTTGGTTAAGCATCGCTTTTCTAAAACAGTAAAGTGACGTCCCGTTTGAGAAACAGCCATGATGAATGATTTTAGGTCAAGGAAAGTCATTTAGTATTTGTTGTGTAAATATCTATCTATTATGGACTATGAGTCTGTGAATTATGCAAGCGCATGTGAAATAACTTTCTCCCTTCCCTCTCATTTATTCAACAGAATATAAATGGGTCCTTCAAATCAATTAGGGCCCTTTGTGTTAGAAGCTATTGTGTACTTAAAAACATTTTTTTTTAAAGGGAACATGCATTATTTACTTAAAATAAGCTGATATTCAAGAGTTGTGTTAGCACAGATGCCTTTTAGGATTGTGGCCAGACGGCTGAAATCTGTTAGGCTGCATCCAACCAAGAGATACTCCAAGTAGACCTGTTGGAATAGATAGCTTCAAGTTAGCTATCTTCAATGGGCCTCCTCAGAGATTTAATCATATCATAGAATCATAGAATCATAGAGTTGGAAGAGACCACAAGGGCCATCGAGTCCAACCCCCTGCCAAGCAGGAAACACCATCAGAGCACTCCTGACATATGGTTGTCAAGCCTCTGCTTAAAGACCTCCAAAGAAGGAGACTCCACCACACTCCTTGGCAGCAAATTCCACTGTCGAACAGCTCTTACTGTCAGGAAGTTCTTCCTAATGTTTAGGTGGAATCTTCTTTCTTGTAGTTTGGATCCAAACAGTGTATAACGCACTGTGTTATAACCATCAAATCATAGGCAGTCTTTTTTTTTTTGCCTTGATTCCTTGTACAGATAGATGCTTAAGACACTCTCTTCATAGGCCCTGGACTGGAGACTAACGCTGATGCCTTTTCATGGCTTGTGGCTTGCCTGGGCAGGCAAGTCTAGTTAGGTCCTCCAGGCCTTCCCAATTGGCTTGCGAGGCCATTTTGACCAGCCCACACCCACCAAGCCCTACATCTGAGGTCATATATGATGTCAGGCAAAAGCACATCTGGACAGAAGGAGACCTGCAGACCTCATCACCTGCCAGGCCGTGTGCAAGGTGCTTTGACTGTCAGCTGATTGCTGGGACTTGCAAAGTGCCACGGGTGACATTTTGCAAGTTCTGATGATCAGCTGGTTGCCTGTGCAAAAGCAGGCCACCTGACACTATTGGGGTGTCAGGTGACTAACAAGTGTGAGGCCCTGCCCATCTGTCTAACTTGGCCTTGCAAGGGGGAAGGAGATTGGATCTGGCCTGTTTTAGGAGTTGGAAGGTAGTCAATAAATAAGACAGGAGTCCTGAATTTTGGGCATTGGCTGCCTGTGTGTTGTTTACTTATGGAGGAGTTGATGTGGCCGAAACCCTAACCCTGTGTGTTTGCCTAATAATTAATAATAATAATGTTATTATTTATACCCTGCCCACCTGGCTGGGTCTCCTGAGCCACTCTGAGCGGCTTCCAGCACATATAAAAACATAATAAAATGCCAAGCATGAAAACCTTCCCGATACAGGGCTGCCTTCAGATATCTTCTAAAAGTTCTGTAGTTCGGAGCCACTGCTGAGAAGGCCCTCTGCCTGGTTCCTTCTTAACTTCACTTCTCACAGTGAGGGTACTCCATCTATTCAATTTACATTATTGTAAATAAAAATATTACAAATAAGCCTCCATGTCCCCAGTAAACTTTCTTTGCAAGGGGCACAGGCTGCCCTAGAACTTCCTACCACTCAGGGAAGTGGGAAGCATAAAAAAAAACTACTAGTAGTAGCCAACTACGTTTAACTCAGAGTAGTTCCATTGATATGAATGAACATGGCTAAGCTAGGTCCATTCATGTAAATGGGTTTCCTCTGAGTAAAAGCATGCGTCACGCTTTTCGGGAGAGCCAGTGTGGTGTAGTGGTTAGGAGCAGTGGACTCGCAATCTGGGGAACCGGGTTCGCGTCTCCGCTCCTCCACATGCAGCTGCTGGGTGACCTTGGGCCAGTCACACTTCTCTGAAGTCTTTCAGCCCCACTCACCTCACAGAGTGTTTGTTGTGGGGGAGGAAGGGAAAGGAGAATGTGAGCCGCTTTGAGACTCCTTCGGGTAGAGATAAAGCGGGATATCAAATCCAAACTCTTCTTCTGGATGATCAAGACTAATGCCCGTTTGTATTTTCACTAAATGACAATGATTATTATATAATGTAAAGTTCCTACTGGCCTTCAGCTTTACTTTTGACAAGGTGGGCCGATGGGGAAGAAACAACGAAATCTCTCTGCCCCAAACAATCCAGCCTCCAAAGTGCCGTCACCTGGCAGGCTGCTTGTTCTGCAAAGACACGCTTGCAATGATAATCTTATCTTGGGCTTATCAAGAATGGGAGGAGGCACAGGGCTACCCCAAGGGGAGCAGGGCTGGCCCTGCCGTGAGACAAGGCGAACGCTTTGCTTCAGGTGGAGCCAGGGCCCACCAGCTGCCACCTGTCTCCTAAATGAAAAGGTGACTGGAAGACTTTCTCTTGCACCTGAAGGGAGCTCTGCACTGGCAGAGAGAGGCAAGTTCAACATTAATCCAAGATCAAGGCTGGCAGCGGCTACCATGATTTCAGATCTCACCCAGAGCCTCCCTCTCTGGGGATGGACAGAGAGAAAGAAGCATTTTAGGGTGAGCGGAAGCAAAGCACTGTGTGGAGCCCCACCGACTTCAGCGGGTGAGAGCTGCGCTCGTGCTGCACAACTCCCCCCACCCCTTAAATCAAGGGGCGCTAAAAGTGTCCAGAAGTTTTGGCTGAACGCCGAGTCGCCAATGTAGCCTTGCAAAACGTGCTGACACATTGACTGCAATAATAATAATAATAATAATAATAATAATAATAATAATGGGGGGGAGAGATGGGGACCTTTTAAAGATTCCCGAAACAAGGAAAACATTGACTCCCCAAAATCAGACCCCCGGATGTCACCACCGTGCCAAAGTCTCCACTTGCGTAATTGGCCCCAAGATTTCGGAGAGAATAAAATCCAATTTACCTGTCAAAAAAGTAGGTCTGAATAGGTCGCGGCCAAATGGGCCCCGGGAATGGAGTGCCTCTGGCTGCCTCCAAGCCCCCGTTTCGCTTCTTTTCACTCTCCTCTCCGCAGGCCGCCCTTTTCTCGCAGAGCAGAGAGAGGAGGAAAAGTTGGAACAATCTGCTAAAGAGGCACAATGTTCTTTGCACAGTTAGTCCACTAATTACTATTAAGCTCTAGTTCCCTTTTGTGTTCCAATGGGGAGCCTTCAATGAGATGCTACCTCTTGGGCCTTTCATGGGGCTGGCCTACCCCTTGAATAGCAGACTTCTCCCCCACGTCTTTTCCCATATTAGTTGTCCCCCCTCCCCTCATTCTTCCCTCCCCTCCTTCACCCCCATTTTCTTCAGATGCCTCTTTCCGCCCCCCCCACCTTCTTTACTTTTCCTCTCTTTTTTTGTCCATGTTGTGTAAGGCCCTAAATGAATCTTGACTGCCCCCACGGCCGACTGGAGACGCACAAAAGCGTCCCGTTCCCCCAGCTACAGCGCCATTATGCGCCCTAACAATGTACTAATTGGCAGTGACAATCGTGCTGTTGGGGGAGGAAGGGATTGTAAGGGGGGGGGGAGCTTGGTTCTTTTCTAATCAGCAAGCCCACTAAATAATAAAAAATAAGATAAAATAAAGAAAGGAAGGAAGGAAGGAAGGGGAGAGAGAGGCAGAGAAAGGTATGGGCTGGAGGGAGAGCAACACTTTGCAAGACATGAGGTTATTTTGTTTGGGTCAGAAAAAGAATTAAATCATTTTGGTAGGGGGGTAATGTGAAGCAAGGCGTGGTGGTAACGACACATAAATCGACATTCTCTCTTTTCTGCATGGGGGCGTTATTCTGTCAAGAAAACTTGAGGAGAAGGTAGCGGCGCATGCAGGTGTAAAAGGAGCGAATGCTTCGCAAATGATTTCCACATGAACCTTTTGGCACAGATCTGTTTTCCCTACAGGAACGTATTTGGGGAAGAAGTAACCTGTAAATGTGTTTCCCACACCTCAGGACCAGTATCTCACAGAGAAACAATTCTCATTCCATTCACTTGAGGTGCTTCCAGCCGGTTGTGATATTGTGGGTCAGATTCAATAGTGCACCAGCGAGCTCTGGTTGCGCAATTCAAGTGGATTTTTGCGCTCTCGCACCATAAAACCACATCTTCCCTCTCCCTGAAAAAGAGAACAGTGGCAGCAAAACACACCTGGTGGCTTTAATTAGAAAGATGCAAGTGTCTGCTTAACAGTACAATTAACACCCCATGTTGTCGATACACTTCTTTTTATGCCTCTTAGCAAAACATATCACTCAACTCTGCCAACTCTGGAACCCCAAAGGCTTATGAGGACACAGTGACTGCAGTTCTGGATGGGCAGTGAATATGCATTCATATCCATATTGTGAATTTGCTGGATTCCATTTCTTGTTATGTGTGGCTTGTTGTGCATGACAGGAGCAAGGTCGTGGCTGATATCTGCTTATTCCTTATTGCCGATGCTGCCTTGAGCCACAGCTAGATTTAACCCAACACTCGCTCCTTCTTTGACTGACAGGGCTTCTCTTGCTACCAGTGCTTGAAACCGAACTTGAGATGTTATGCATGCCAAACACGTGATCTTCCACTGAGCTCTAGGGCCCTCTCCAAAGACTTTAAGTATCAAAAACTTGGTGGCATTTACTTTTTTTTTTTAAAAAAATAGCACCTATTCACAACATGTTGTTGAAAAGTACATCACAAAATGATTAAGCTTTGTAATACACCAGCCATTGCCTGCCTAAGCCTTCCAGGTGTGTTGGGCTATAACTCTTTAGTCGTAGTCAAAAACATATGGAGGGTACCAGGTTGTTGAAGGCTGTATCATAGGAAGACTTGGAAATTCTACTGTGCTGACTTTTTTTTTTTAAGGCAATAAGAGGTTGTCCTATTCCAAATATTTCACAATGGGGATTCAGAGGCAAAGGGAGTACATAATATTACCTGCGCAAGATCTCACCCTACTCTCCGTAGTAGAGAAAGTTAATGGAAATAACCCAGATAATTATATTTTATGAACATCTAATCTACCAAGACTCTGGCCTCATTCAAGAGATGCAGGGAGCAAAGCATTGAATGTTCTGTGTATGCAAATAATGATCTGGTACAGGGAAACATATTTTCACCAAGTATCAGGACTGATTGAAAACTTTGCCCAGTTCCCACCTTTACAAGACCAGTTCCCAGGTTGCCCTTTGTCCTGGGATCCCATAGCAGCCGCAGCAGAATCTGTAATCACCAGATCACACAAATTATGCCAGACGTGTCTGTAGTTGGGAAATTAGAGAGAGATGTGCTCTGACCTAATCTGAAGACACATCTGGTAAGTGCCACGTAAATTTTTTTTTTTGATGTAAAGCTGGAAATATACATAAAAACAACAATGTAGGCAATGTTGCCTTATTATTTCTGTCACCCAGCCGTGAAAAGACTGCTGTGAACCACTTCTTTTTGCCATAAAGGTAAAGGGACCCCTGACCATTAGGTCCAGTCGTGACCAACTCTGGGGTTGGCCAAGGGAGCCAGTGTTTGTCCGCAGACAGCTTCCGGGTCATGTGGCCAGCATGACTAAGCTGCTTCTGGCGAACCAGAGCAGCGCATGGAAACACCGTTTACCTTCCCGCCGGAGCAGTACCTATTTATCTACTTGCACTTTGAGGTGCTTTCGAACTGCTAGGTGGGCAGGAGCAGGGACCGAGCAACGGGAGCTCACCCTGTCATGGGGATTCGAACTGCCAACCTTCTGATCAGCAAGTCCTAGGCTCTGTGGTTTAACCCACAGCGCCACCCACATCTTTTTGCCATACACCTGCGTAAAATTTTGGACCTTGTACTACAATGCTTTCTAACATCTTGTCCTTCCTTAAATGCTTTTCCCCATTTGCCTTGTGCCCCCTTCGGGTCCTAGGAGCCTTCATAAGGGCTCGGTGGCTCTTTTAACCTGACCTGTTGGTAAGCTGTATGCTCACTTAAATGTTCATGTATCCTAAATTAATGGTTAAATGTTGATTGTTACTATTTTAGTATTATCTTGTTGTGATGTTTTATTACATATTGTTATTGTATTACTGTCTACACCAATTTCTGCGTGAACCACTATAAATTCCAGTTCTGGGAAAGCATGAATTCAGCTGTGTGGCAAGCAATTCGAAATGTGACAATGGTAGGTGGGGAAAGGGATTTGTGCCCCCCCCCTTCTTCTGTCCCATGCGCCCCACTGGAAGTGGCTTTCCCTGACTCAAGGAATGTTGCATTCATCTTCATGAGGTGTCTAGTTTGGCTTTGAGATTTCGTTTTCTGCATTTTTCTTTTTTTAGCAACATGATTCATGCAAAATTGACCATATTCTATTCAGCAAAACAAACAGTGGTCCCCCCCTTTTAATATAATTTTTGGGATGCAAAAAACTTATTCAAATTACATAAGCATCTACATGTCCATAAGCATATATGTTTCGAATCAGTTCCACTTGCTACTTTGCCTCCCAACAGATCCATGAACTGGAAATCATAGTAGGTGTTCTAGAGCCGAACGCAAATAGTTTTAGTTTTCAGTTGCATGTAAACCAGGAAGTGACTTCTGAAAAGCGTGTGCTTTTTGCCAAAAAAAAACAAAAAACAAGATAATACAATCTCCAGGGATAGAATTGCCGGGAATGGCAGCCTGTCAGTTCTCTTGGGGCAACTCCTAAGGGGGACATGAAGCTACTGCTTTGCTCTGTTGTTTGTTCCATTATTGGGAACCAGAGGCAATGTGTTGTTGAACAGAGATGTTTAGCTGCAGAGGTGTCTAGGGTGCCCGTTTGGCCAGGTGGGGTGGAGGACTGCACAGCTATGGGGGAAGGGAGGAGCCACAGTAAGACGCAATACAGCAGCAGCAGCAGCAACTTTGCCAGGACTCCTTGCTGGGCACAACCCACCCAGTGGGAAATGCAAGTAACTGGATGGGTTCACCTGTCTTAGATGAATTCATCTCATCTTTTTTGTAAGTCACCTAAGCTGGAGGCTATCGCTGCATGCAATGAGTGCTGCAAGTTAATTACACGTATGGAGAAGTTCTGACAAATCAGTTACGCCTGCTCAAAAATGTTTCTCCAAGCCTAATTTTTGTTATGAAGATGAGAAGCAAAGAGTTGCAACAAAGGCCAGGTACAGCAAGCGAAGAGGAATCATCCCATGAGTATCACACATGGCTTTTTTGTTGTTCTTCTATGAACAGGTTACTTTTCAGAGAGGCTTGTTAAGAAGTATTCTCTCGATGCTGGCTATGGTACAGCGTGTGAAATATTGAATTATTTTTAATACGCTATCTTTCCCCTCTCGTGGCAAGGGGCAGGTGTCTTAACGTTATTTTAAAAATTGCAAGCCTTTTCGCCTTCCTTGTAAACAGCTAGGCTCTAAAATATACAGCTATTCTTGAACCACCTGTCTAAACAGTAACTTTAAAATGTGTTTTTTCAAAAGCATGCAAAATCAGCATTTTGGGAGGCCTCCCTGAAGGAGGACGTTCCATAAGGCCAGGGCCCTGGCTTTACCCTTGCAGTCATTATCTGCTACATACAGTGGTCGGATCTGAAGCAAGGTTGCTGCAGAAGATTTCAATGATCGTGTGGTTCAGGGTTTTTCTGGTCCACTTACACTCAAGAGGTCATGCAGAGACAACCAATCCATGCCATTCTGCAGGGCAAGTCTGATCTTTTCTCGACAGAGGCACGCTGTCTCCTCTTCTCCATGTTATGGAGAACAACAAGCCCCCTGTTTCTGTACTTTCTGGCGGCACACACCACTCTGCTTTGTGCCTTGATTTTGTCCAAGTAGTTAAAGCAAAAGGATGGCTTGCCCTGGTCCTCTCTAGATATTGTGGGATGCCAGCTCCCAGATCTGGGAGGGTACCAGGATAGTTACCTCTCAGTTACAGCAGCACTGGGAATGGAGAGCAACAATATGCAGCTCTGCCCATGTGTTCAAGCTTGCATTGGAGAGATTCCTTGAGCCATGGTTCTTGTTTCTTGCAATGGGTTTTCCCCGCATAGTTTGAATGCACAGCATCTGTAAGTTGTACTTCCATGGAAAACCTTCCCCCGTGAAAAGGCTTGGGAGAGACAGGTTAGATGCCAGTGGAATAATCCATGGCAAGAACTCACATCTGTGGCACTGTGGCTTTGCAGGAAGAGGTGCATTCCTCCCTCCCAGCCCAGTCAGTGCAAAACTGGGCATTTGACAAATCCTTTAAGCCTCTGAAAAACCTCAGCTGCTGCAAACAATGGATTCGTTTAATGCCAACTGTAATGGGATTTTTATTAGGAACCAGAACAAAACCAGGACTTCCTTTCACAGTAGGCTCAATCAACACTCATCAGGTGGTAGGAATTTTTAACTGTACTGAGTACCAACTTGGGTTGCCTATGAACAAACTGCAAAAACAACCATTTCAATGTCAGCTGCCCCTCTTCTCCGCCGTTCACCAGGTCTCTTGCTAATCATTCCCAAAGTGAAACCTGACATTAAGAAGCCTATAAATCCACCTCTTCCACGGTCAATTGGTGGATCAACTAGATGCCAGGAAAAGGAAACCCCAATGCTTGTTATTAATAAAGACTGATAGTCTAAGCATTGTGCAGCAATGAAAAAAGATAACACTTGCCTACAGACACCATAGCATCTGGAGACCTGCTACAATTCATTGTAGACATGAAGGACTGATAGTCTTCCTCAGTATATTAATAATAATTTATTATTTACACCCTGCCCATCTGGCTGGGTTTCCACAGCCACTCAGGGCGGCTCCCAACAGAATATTAAAAACACGATAAAACACCAAACATTCAAAACTTCCCTAAACAGGGCTGCCTTCAGATGTCTTCTAAAAGTCAGATAGTTTTTTATTTCCTTTTATATTTCTGATGGGAGGGTGTTCCACAGGGCGGGCACCACTACCGAGAAGGCCCTCTGCCTGGTTCCTTGTAGCTTCACTTCTCACAGTGAGGGAACCGCCAGAAGGCCCTCGGAGGAGGACCTCAGTGTCCGGGTAGAACAATGGGGTGGAAACACTCGTTCAGGTATAAGCTGTCTTCTCAACAGTGAAAAAGGATGGGGGAAAGCATTAGAGTAGCTTCTGCTTCTCTCGACAATGGATGTTCTTGCTGTGTGCAGCCTCCGTTAGCTATTTGACGGAACCAGAGTGTAGTCGCATCCTGCTCTCCAAACCCCAGGCAACTGGCAGTTGTGGGACCAAGTTTTGGTGTGTTTTTTTCTGGTAGAGGGCAATGAAAAGCAAGTTCTCTGCATCTGCTTCTTCTCTGGCTGATGGGCGAGGCCAATGTATTTGTATCACAATCCGCTGAATTTCTAGATTGTTGACAATGCATTTATTCATTCCACATGGGGGAATGGCCACAGGAAGGAAAGCAAAAATGAGTCCAGCAACTGGTTGCAATTCACTGAACTGACAAGAGGAGCAGAGGCAGCCCAAGACATTTTGTAGCCTGAGGATAAGTCAAAATGGCACCACCCTCTCCATGATGGTATGCATGGGCCAGCCCAAAGTTAAAGCATGTTGAAACCCCACTGACTTCATTGGGAGAGCTAAGCAGGCGCTATAATCTTGCTCATTAAAGTCAACGGGACTTCAAAGAACTAAATTTCATGCTCGCTGTTTAAGAAGCACCTTGCACTTTAAATGCTTTCAATAAAGACTATTGTGAAGATACCCATTTTATATTGAACTGTTTATTGAGTGTTGCCTTTTGTACAGTAGGGGTCAGTCGCCCTCAGCAATGTGTTATGGACCACTTAGGCTTACCTGGGAACAAGTGCCTTTGAACTCAAGGGATCTGCCTCACTGTAGAGGAGGTTAGGACTGCAGTGTAAGAGATCAAACCCAGATACATTATCAACACATCATCTAACTCATTTGAGTGGAACTAATAATATAACATGTATTATTCATAAATTAAGCACACTGACGTGATAGCAAATAATTTAAAACATACAATACAAAACAATACATGTAATTGACAAAGGTGTTGGCTCCATTGCAGTTTAAAAAAAACAAACATGTTTCACACACTTACAACAAAGTAAAATTAAAAATAGCAAACCATCTCCAGAAATAAACAAGCAATTGTCAGGTTTAGATAATGCTTGGTTGTATTTCCCTCACTCAAACTGGGGAGAAAAAGCTTTGCATTTTCCAGGTTTGTAGGTAAAATGGCTGAATGTTAAGTAAAGAGGCAGGGGATGGACTTAGATCCCTGAAACACTACAAAAGTACATTTCAGTACAGCTTCTCCTCATACTGGAACTGGGTTGTTTTAGCAGGGCACAATTTTAGAGCAGCTTATTTCTTCCAAAGCAAATGAAATAACTTTTATGAGAAGTTTTGGACTGCCAATCTGACCAACCAATGAATTATTATAGAATGTGAGGTTAAGTTAATTAGATACATCCATTCCATTTGCTGATCCTCTGCTTTTATTGACTATTCAGTCAATCGATGGCTGCTAGCAGACCAAATTATTTAGCTATTTGGGCTGGATTAGCCAACAACCCGTTTAACTGGATAATTCACAAACATACTAAGATCAAATAAAGTTAAATAATACTAACAATCTATAACTGCAATGCCTCTAAAGTAAAAGCAGCTTTATTATTCTAAGACACAGAAAAATTCACGGACTGTGTGGAATAGTGACATGGATCATTTGGAATTAAGCTTTTCAAAAAAAAAAAAAAAAAAAAACCACAACACCACCCAATGGGTGGGGGATTGTGTTAGTGAAAAGGCTGCTGAGCTAACTATAAACTGATTAACAGCTTCATAAATAATATCAGCAAAAAGCTGGATGAATTCGGAGCATTCATCAGAGGGGCAAGTAGCAACTTGCAGGACAGGAAATGGGAGACAATTCAATTGATTTCTTCTTTTTTTAACATTTGGTTACCATTTATAAGTGTTAATCAAAACATGACATGAATGTTGCTTACCCCTACTTTAGATAGTGAGGGGAGCAACCGTACAAATGTTACTGGACTACATCACCCCAAATCATGGATGTCTGAGGGTCACGGGTTGTTCCCTCCTGCTTTAGATAATGACATTTTTTGTATATCACAATTTTAGGAAACATTGCTATTTCAATTATCAGTGTTACCAGCACACCTTTAAAGGTTTGTTGATATTTACTGCAATTCAATTGACTCAAATAATAATGAAATACACTGATAATTAAATCCATACAGAAATGGTCATATTCAATGGTTAGTCACCTGATTGTTTTTAAAAACACATATTTTGTTAATCCATGATATCCTTCATCTACCCATGCAATCTAATGCCCTTCTTTTCTTAAGAGTAACCAGCTAAATTCAAATACCCTGGGCGGGATTCAACATTGTGCTCAAGCTACCAAAGATGTTGACTTGTTATTCATAGGGGTTGACGCTGGCTTCAAAATTACCCTCTTTTCTGTGAGCCAATAATTTGCCCATGTCTCAAATTGGCTCATAGCTACTCTAAGTAAAAGAAAAAAGAAATAAATAAAAAGTTTACATAAAAAGTAGGAAGAGATGTTTCCTAAAGGCTGTTAGAATGTGTTTTAAGGAAACCAGTAATTTGAAATAACTCCTTTCCCTCGTAGCATGGAAGTCAATGGGGCTCAACACGGAAACTCAATAAACTCAACACGACTTGGCACTTTCTCATGCAGAGACTCAGAAAGAAGGGCAACTGTCCTTGGCTTGGGAAACACATGGCTACAGAATCTGAAAGTTCCTGCTGACAAAGCAGGAATTTAAGAACAGCAGATTTGTGGTGCACCTTTTTATATTAAGTGCTCAAGCATCCCTCGCTGCCCTATTCTATTCTGCCATTGCAACCCATGTGACAGTGGCGACTGCTGCCCAGCTCCCAGCTTCCAAGGGAAAGAAGAGGCATCCCATAGTATTGTGCTGCAAACACAAGAAACAAAATTCTGCTCTCTGCCATGTGGACAGGACACCTCCAGCATAAAAGTCCACCAAGGACAGACCACTACTATCAGTAACAAGCCATAGGCAGTGTGAAATGTGATGCATGCCTATTCACTTTGGTTAGTCTTTCCAAGTGGCATCAACAGTTGGCAATTCAATGTTAGGTTAGAGCCTTTGGAGCTGTTGACGGTGCCACAGTCAAGAATTTACCTGGTGTGTGCTATTTCCTTCTACAAATGGCTGCTATTCCCTTCCTTTCCTTTCAACAACATTATACTGTTTTCAGATGTGGGCCCCCCCTTTCTCATGTTACGGTAGATTCTCAGGTCACATATTTCAAGCAGGGGACAATTCTCACGTATCACACCTGTATCTGAATACATTTGCAGAGCTCTTAAATAAATGAGTAAAAATGTTACTAATGGACACCATTTTACAGGTGTGTCCTGGAGCAAGTTTCACAGGATAACATGTTTGTACATGTGCACATATGCAGATGCAGGAGTGACTTACAGAAAAGTAATGTGGACAGCAGCTCCAAGATCCTGCCATTCTTTTCACTAAAGCTTTTAGCTACAGAAGCACTCTATATCCCTACCCCTGCTATTTCTTATGTAACCAGCCTTCCCACACCTCTCATTTATAAAATTCCCGTTTCAGACAGAAGTTTTTAATTTCCTGTTTAAAAGGCACGTTAAGGTTTGGCTTACTCAGCATCCTCCATTTTAAATATATTTGTTGCCTTCAATCTGTAATCTATAAGATACCGGATTAACCTAGTACTCTCCAGATGTTTCAGACTAGAACTCCCAAAACACCCGACCACTGAGCCTGATGGGACCTGTAGTCTAAAATACCCGGAGGGTACCACAGGGAAGGATGCATTAACAGGTAGGTATAAATACAGCTATGCATCATTTTCACAGAACAATGCACTTCCTACAAATTAGTAACCACATTTGCATCAATATATATGCACTGGAGGAAGAACAGGAAATATGGAGAAACTGCACTGAATAATAAAAGATCTGAGAGACTGTGAGCATTTGGACCTAATAATAACCTAAGGTTTACTGCTGCTCGCTACAGGAACAAGCCTAGGGAAGCCTCAGGCTGCTACCTTTGATTAATCTCAGTTTAGTGTTTACGCCCAAACCCTAAACTATGGTTAAGCTTAACTGGTTTACTGAAACAGGTTGGCAGCATCAACCAAGATGTGAAGTTGGCTTGTTTCACTAAACCATTGTTCAAACCAACAAAGGCCAAACTGCAGTTATCCAAAAGGGGAAGCTTCCAATCTCCTCCGTGAGTAGGAAGCACATGAGCCTGAGATTCTCCTAAGCATGTTGCTCAAATGATAAACCATAAACCTCTGAGCACAGCCTCAAAGTGGCTAAAAACAAAGAAACAAAATCAGGCTCAGAGAAAACATTTATGAGTGCCAGTAAATTCTGCTACCTTTTTATGACTCTCTGCCTTCAATGTACAGACTCAATAAGAATGAAGGCTGGAATTCTCCATTGATCTGGCTGGGAAAGCTTACATAAGCTGCCAGTAGGTGAATCTAGGTGCACAAGACTGGTCTGGATAAGGGCAAAATAAATGCAGCATCCGCAAACTTCATTTGACATATCTTTAAGTACCAGATACACAGAACTGGGAGGATTAATGGGCCTCACTCCAAAGAGAGATGAATAAGTGGGCAGAATGTTATGTATTACTAGGATCCTCAGGCAAAAGACAAGGAAGCAAGTTCCAATCTCTATCATAAGACACACGGAAAGTGCATTGCTATTCACAATCTGCTGTGTGCACAGTGTGTGTGGATGCACACCTGACAATCTGCAGCCACCATGTGCCGTGTTCTGTACATGCACTTCCTTATGCAGAATTAGAAACTGCACAAGTCCCAATTTCTCAGCCAAGGTATTCCAAGATGTGCCGCCTCCTCACTGCGCTGAAGCATTTGTCCCCAGCAATTGCTCAGGCTGCTATTCCGGGTCCCCATATAAATTGCAGCCAAAAGGATAGAGCAGCAGAGAGAGAGAGACGAAGCAGACCCCGGCCCTGCGAAACCCTCAGCTCACCATTTCAAAGTGTATGAAGGTGGAGAAAGGTGCTTAGAAAAAGTGGTCAACTTCCAAAGCAGCAGCAAAGCAGTGTGTACATTGTTTAACATCAAAACAGATGCATTTTGGTGTTTAATCGTGCTACATGTGAGAAAAATCACAGGGATTTGCATTGTTGACTTAGTAGGAGATTGGAATGTTGTGCAGATGTAAAGCTGTGCATGTTCTACAACCATGAGCTGCTGTTCCAGCAGTCAAGAACAGTAATGCAAGAACTAAACAGCATTTAGCACTTGGTTCATATAGCGTACAAGGATTGCTATTCTAGTCATCTAGATGTGGATCTATAATTGAGTTTACTTTTTGAGAGGTGGGAGAGGAATGTAGTCTTAAGGACGGTTTACTAAGACATCCTTCTAAGCTGGAAAACCCCCCACAAATACATCTCATAGGCCTCCTGTGCAAAGTACTCTGGGGCCTTTAGGTTCCAGTGCCACCTTTGCTATTTCTGCAAAATAGTTCACCTGGAAACGTAATAATAAATAATGCACACAATATTTCTATTTCTAACAATAAATGCAAAGAGAATAGGAAATATTTCAAGTAAACTACATTTGGCTTTAGACCACCTGGTTGACCTTAGACTTCATGAACGCGTTCTGCCTTCAATCTTCTTAGCAACATTGGCCCTTGCTATTCAATAACCGAAAAGGTGAATATTAGCCAATCTTTCTGCAGGAAAGGATTCTTCCTGGCAGTGGAACGTTGCCTTGTAAGCATTCATTCTACAGTAGGAAAGGGATCTCTGCAGGTTGCCAGCTTCCTCCTTTGAGTCAAGTGTTCTGATAGGACAGTTCAAACATGTTGCAGGCCTCTTCCAGGCTTTCATCCATGTTGAGTCTTCTCCAGAAAGACTTCTGCTTCATCTGAAGCTCCCTTCGCACACACCTGGGGCATGGCACCGACTTCACCTTGCACTCTGAATGGAAGACGGCACCACAGCTGTCACATCTGTGAGAACAAAATCAGATATTTGTATATGAATATGTAGGTTCCTAGCTTCTCTTCCCCACCCCACTGTGCAGAGGAAAGAAGTTCTGTGCTGGCTGTATTCTGACCTCTGAAAGCCAGCCACACCGAGAAACGCTCAGAGGATTCTCAGACATCGTGGAGTCCCAGTGAGAAGGTGTCTTATAGCGTCGGAACATTGAGTTGCACTATGGCAGTGGTTTAGCGAGGCAGTTAGGGCACAATGCTATGTGCAGTTAATGAAGTCACTGGGATTTAAGCAGCCTGACCGGATGCAGGGTTGCAGCTGTTAGTATTTCCTTTAATCTCAAAATCTCTGGAAGATTTTACAAGCTTAATTACTTAAGCATGTTACCCATTCTTTACTGGATTGGAGCACATGCAGGCAACCCAAGTGGGAGCCAAGATGACAGCCAAAGAAAACAGTTGTGCCTTTAGAAATTTTAAATCATCCACATCTGACACTAATGCTGACTTTATCAAGCTAATTCCCCTTTCGTTAGTGATTTACAATTCCTTGGGAAACGCTGGAGACCAATGATTGATGAGAGTGTCATTTTGCATTCATTCATGGCCTCTCCCTTTCCCCTCTTTTGATCACTCTTCTCAGTCAACTGGAGAATGTAAACGCTTATCAGGAATTTCTGTCGAAATGGACGCCGGCAGGATTATGGAAGAGTGAAACACACCTGCCGTTGCTACCCAGATGCATTAAATCAGGGGGCGGGGAGGGAGAAGAGAAGATGGATGATTTCAAAATTAAGAGCAAATACATCATTCAAGCCATTTGAAAAAGTTGCAAAACACAAAAAGACCCACCCACCACCCAAAACTTCTGTATGATCAATAATCAACTTGTTCCTTGATAAAAGGGAACAGATGATTACAAGCAGGAGGACAGGGAAAAGCAGACATGAATGACACTCTTCACGGGCTTTGCTTAAAATCCCACCAGCACTTACGCTTCTAGCTCCCAAAGCCTTCCATAAATCAGCTTCTTCATTTTAACCAGTTATCCCACACTACGGGACGCGGGTGGCGCTGTGGGTAAAACCTCAGCGCCTAGGACTTGCCGATCGTCAGGTCAGCGGTTCGAATCCCCGCGGCGGGGTGCTCTCCCGTTGCTCGGTCCCAGCGCCTGCCAACCTAGCAGTTCGAAAGCACCCTCGAGTGCAAGTAGATAAATAGGGACCGCTTACTAGTGGGAAGGTAAACGGCATCCGTGTGCTGCGCTGGCTTGCCAGATGCAGCTTGTCACGCTGGCCACGTGACCTGGGAGTGTCTTCGGACAGCGCTGGCCCCCGGCCTCTTAAGTGAGATGGGCGCACAACCCTAGAGTCGGACACGACTGGCCCGTACGGGCAGGGGTACCTTTACCTTTACCTTATATCCAGTCATTCCAGAACAGTAGCTGCATATAGCACCCTAATCCCATTCATAGATTATTTGCTCAGAAACAACTCCTACTGCTTAATGGGATTTGGTTCCCAACATGCATACAATTGTGGCCTTCATTAGGGACGAACTGAATCATTGCCGCATAAGCTTTTGCAGGAAAACTTCACATTTCCTATGATAACTGTTGCATGCAGAAACAGAAAAGTGCAAACAGAGAATCCCTCCTGGACAAAGACAGCCTGGTCACTGTGACCCATGCCCTGCTAAAATCCAGATCAAACCTTTGCTCTGTGTTGTACACGGGTCTGTCTTTCAACACCACATGGACATTTCAGCTCAGTACAAGGCTGAATTCCATTACCAAATTGAATCCCCTAATTTTAAAGCAGCTCCTCATTAACTTGCCCTCTTTGAGTCTGCGGTCATTAGAAGTCTTTCTCTGGATAACTCTGGCAGCACAAGTTAAAAGGATGGCTACTGAGGAGAGGCACCTCTCTCTGGTGGGGTCCCAGGTAGCTCTTGCTAGGGCTACCTGCCTGATGCCTCCGCTGCTGAGCTTTGGGTCCCAGATCAATTATCATCATTAGCAGAACTTGTTACTTGCTTGTTACACAAAAAGGTCTCTCCATGACTTAAAACCTATTTAAGATCATAGACCAAAGTAAAAATGCATTATAATAAAAACCCATTTACACAAAGCATGTGCAATTCATTAAAATTGCCAAAAGTAACCTCCAGGAACAGCAGCATAAAATTTTGGCTGCACAACCAGCAGTAAATAACAGCGAACCAACATACAAGACCAAGACTTTTCTATCTGGCCAGGCTTTTCATTAGTATTTTTACTAATAGGGTCTATACTAAGTTGTCACCATCTTCTATGTTACACAATAATTTGGATTTAGCTTTTTGAAAATCTTTCTTAGAGGCTAAACACTTGTTACCTAGTACAGATTTTCAGGTACGGGTTGTGGGACAAAGTGTTAAGGGTGAGCTGATGGTAGAGAGAACAGTGACAGAGAGATTGGAGAGAACACGACTGCTTCCTTCCCACAATGTTAGCACTCAAACGGCAACTTTCCAATGCAGTTTTCAGGTTCTCGTGTGACCCAGATGGAGGGAAACGTGAGGTTCCTAATAAAAAGCAGGTAGTGTTCTGGTCTTTCCCCAAAGGTGACTTTTGTGGGCTGGAAGTTCCACAAGGCCAATTCAAACCTTTTTTTTTTTTTTTGGCTGGTTTGCCCAATTCTATTCCAGTAATATATGGCAACGGTGATAACTTAGGTTGAAAATTTGAGTCAAGTGCATTGTGAAAATCCATTGGATCTGCTGTGCTCTGTTTGCCAGGAGCTATTCTGACTGGGAAGTAACACTTCAATTGCTCAGACATCTTAATTGCTGAGACAATGAACACAAGAAATCCAAATCAACTAATTGGCCAGAGGGTCCATGAATCTGCCTTGCACCTAATTACCATAGCTTTATTTTCAGGAGAAGGAGGTGGGTTTCAGTGTTGTGGTTGTGTAGAAAAGCCAGGAACACCTCTGAACAGTTTCTGATGAAAACTTGTTAAGACACAAGGATCTTGATGAAGCAAATATCCAAGGAATGAAGCCCACAAGTTCCACACATTTCCCCATTTTGACGGGATTTTAATGTGTGTTCCTGAATACCCACTGCAAACCAGCATTTCACGAGTCCGATTTCTCTTTCCTATTAGGATTATTTCACACATTCCAAAAGTGGTTTGCCACCAAATGTACACTCATCAGCTAGCTGCAGTCAATCAAGGCTCTTATACGCATTTGCAGGTGAATATTTGACACAGTGACACGTAACACTTAAAACATCGTTGATGTCAGGCCGAGCACCATGGGTTGGCATCACTGGGTATCTGCCCAGGTCCATGCCCCAGCAAGGGCCCACCACACACCAGATTCTCCTGACACATGCAAATTGCTGCTGGACAATGGAAATGGCTCTACTTTCTGCTCTTCTTGCAAACATGGACAGCTCCTTCTTCCTTGCCACTTCTGCTTGCTCCCTTCTTCAGACCCAGTGGCAGCAATGAGGTAGAGGAAATGTTGTTGCTGCTGCTGGTGCTGCCATTTACATTACTTACCTGCTCCCAATGGCCCCCCCCTCCCCGCAGCCACTCATGCCATCTCATTGGGTAAGGAAGAAGAGACTGCAGCTACTGTCTTCCTCCCCACTTCCAGATTGGGCCCAAAGAGGAAGAGAATAGAGCGGAAGTAGTGGGTGATGGTGAGATGAATGAGGAGGAGCTGCCAGTGCTGGGGTGGACCAGAGTGAGTCCTGGCTAGCCCTGCCAGCCCACTTAGGACCACCTGCACATGTGGTAGAGGACCTGATACACAAAGGGAATGCGTGAAGTCAACTGCAGCCTCCCCAAGGGACTGACAAGTGAAAACGAAATATGGCACTTAAGCACTCTGTTGATTTTGTGTTGTGCAATTCACTATACGGCTTAAGGAGAGAAGGAATCACGAAGCTGAGATGAACCTGCAAAACTTAAAAGCTGAAATCTTTCCCAGCTGCAACCTACTCTAACTTCCATGGAAAATTACAAAGGTGTATCTCCTGGCTGTGGCTGCAAGACCGCTCAGCATTTCAATCAAGCGATCAAACACCTGCTTCTTATCTGGCCCAGGCCACAGCTCGATGCTGCGTCACCCACTTCTCTAACATCTGAGGGCAATGAGAAGCACCTGTGTTGGGAAAGAGGGTGTTCCTTTTATGGCACTTATTTACAAAACAGTCTCATTATGGCTAAGCCTTTATTCTCCTTTTCTCAGATCCTTTTGAGCACAAATACAATGACATTGTGGAGAAGACATTTGTTGCTTTGAAGATGACAAAAAGATGAGACCTTAAAAACAAGCAACTGTGGACTCATTCATGTCTTCCGTTTTGCCTGCAGCAGTCCCAGAGGGGGAAAGTCCACTTTTCATGTTCGGCTGCCTATGGTCACAGCTGCTGTAGGAGTGCAATCGTATGGCTCAGTGCCTAGATTATGCACATAGCGCCAGTGCCTGAAACACCTCTGAATCGCCGTGAAGGTTTTTGCATTTTAAATGATCGGGCGTATGCTCCTGTAGGGCAGTCATTCTTAACACGGGAGATTTGGGGTGGGTGAAATGGTGGGTGGAGGTGCTGGAAACTGATAGCGGAGGCACATATTTCTCCTTAAACTTGTGTCCCAGCCAGCCCCATCCTTAACCAACTTCCTCCCTTCTAGCATTCTTTCCTAGAAGCCACAAGATAATTTCAGCTCTGAAGTGCAGAAAATTATACTTGTTTGCATGCCCTGAAACATATAACACAATAACACATTTCTTTTTTTTTTAAGCAAGATGATTCATTAGTATGGTAGCCAGTGAGATGCTTGAGCAAGTTATTTCATTTTCTGCATAGGCTGGAGTCATGATTGTACAGAAGGGTTGTTCTTGTGTTGTTGTTTTACAAAAAAGTAACACTGAAAGATTAGTATTCCTATGACCCACTGCATGCAACAGCATGTGGGGCTTAACGCTTGTGCAGTTTATGGGCACATGTGTATATAGGCTCAAAAGTGGTAGGCAGCTATGCACAGCGACCCTGCATGCTCACAGCTGTCCTTAGGTCCATGTGTTAAGGTTCGCTAAGATGCGTCAAGTGATAGCCAGGGTCAGGAGCAAGAAAGTTTTTAGCTGGTGGGGGTCAAAGGCAAGTGGTATGATCTACAGCGGGCAAAAGTCAGTTCTCAGAATGGCTGCTAGCAGGCAGATGGGACAGAGGTAACCAGTGTCATCTAGAAAAGCAAACGGTCAAGTTGCAGAGGCAGAGGGTTCTGTGAAGGAAGGTGAAGAGCAGAAACTCAGCGTGGCAGGTTCTTCTCAATGGGAGTCAGGTTGTTTAGGGTGGGCCGAAGAGGATATCCTGGGGTAAAGGCTTCACAAGGCCAAGTGGAACTGCACTGATTCCACCTGACTGGGTGATGCACCAGCCAGTGGGTCTTCTAATGCTTTCTAGGTCTGTATAGTAAAAGCTATGGTTTTCCCAGTAGTGATGTATGGAAGTGAGAGCTGGACCATAAAGAAGGCTGATCGCCGAAGAATGGATGCTTTTGAATTATGGTGCTGGAGGAGACTCTTGAGAGTCCCATGGACTGCAAGAAGATCAAACCTATCCATTCTGAAGGAAATCAGCCCTGAGTGCTCACTGGAAGGACAGATCCTGAAGCTGAGGCTCCAATACTTTGGCCACCTCATGAGAAGACTCCCTGGAAAAGACCCTGATGTTGGGAAAGATGGAGGGCACAAGGAGAAGGGGACGACAGAGGACAAGATGGTTGGACAGTGTTCTCGAAGCTACCAGCATGAGTTTGACCAAACTGCGGGAGGCAGTGGAAGACAGGAGTGCCTGGCGTGCTCTGGTCCATGGGGTCATGAAGAGTCGGACACGACTAAACAACTAAACAACAACAACAACAGAGGACACCTCTGGGTAAAGCAAGAGATTCCTTCAGCAGATGGGCTGCGTTGGTGGCAGAGGAAGAAAGGCACTGGGTCTTGGTTGTCTGTGTGGAATACCAGTTTGAGACCCCTATCCCTGAAGTTGATCTGAAAAACCAGATCAACAATGACCCAACAACAAAATGTTTCCCAGCGCTGACAGGTAGCAGAACCTGGAATTTCGCCATCAGCATTTATCAGCATTTTACTTTGCAAGGAAGAACTCGTTTTTTGAGTCCTTGCAGTAAAAGGTGAAGGAGATCTCAGCGACAAGAGCTTGTATCCGAAAGCTGCGAAAAATTCACAATGCAGTATCTTCAAGCATGTGCAGTGCTATTCCACCACCACAGTGAGTAACGACCACCTGACACTCTGCCCCCTGGAAAGTGAAGCTTTCCTGAGAACACTGTTTCCAGCAGGCTTAAGTCAATTTCCATGTCTATTTAAAAACTAATTGCTGGAGCTGACAGGAAAAAATCAGAAGACCCAACTATTACAACATTTCCACTTGCACTTTACTATTCTTCTATTTTTAGTTTTCATTCCAAAACCCGACACCCAGGAAATCCAAGGAAGGGGAATACTTTAACTAAGCAATGCAAAACCAAGCAAGAAAAAAAAAAAAAAAGAGAGAGAATTATTTGAGCATTATACACCAGTGCTAAGACAGCAGACTTGGAAGTTGTGCATTGTCGGACAGGATGTAAGGAGCTTGCCAGGCACAGCCCACAAAACCCTGCTAATTAACTGAAATGATTGTGTTTGTTTTGGAACCATTTAGCCAACAAAGGAATGTGTCACACCGATTAGCAAGAAAAGGGTATGTAATATATGTGCATTCAAAGCCAGATGAGTGCATTATCCAGGTATTTGCTCTGTTTGCTCAAGGACTGACAAAAAATGAATGCTGAGCAAACAGCCTCCATGCAAATGGAAACGCCAGCTCTTTAAAAGCGGGCGGGGGTGTCCTTCTGCCCTGAGATTTATCTGTCTCAGTAAGAGACAGGCCTTGAGAAATCACATCTGGAAATGGACCCACAGAAAAAACTACTTTTCTACCAGAACTTGTTCTCTCCCTCAGCCCCTGTGAGGATGCCATTATATCAGGATGGTCGTCATCCAGTGCTGACCCTCTGGCAGGTCTTGGCAAGGGCACCTGAGACTCATCGCTTTGCTTTCTTCTTTGTCAAGCGGAAAGGTCAAGGCAAAAAGGCAAAGGGAAAATATATGCAAAGCAAGGTGCAAACACACTTCAATTCCTGGTCATCCAAGAATGCCGTGAATGCAGGGGAACTCTTTCACAAAGTACAAACAGCTTCTTATTAAGGCAATTTATTGTTGGGGGTTTTTTTATATACCACTCTAACAGAGGCTCAAGATTTATTAAAAGTCTAGTTTTGCACTCTTTTAAAACACAAGAGGCATTCATTTTGTTTAGATTTAGTGAAGCTGAACACATGCAAGTGAAGGAGCAGAAACAAAGACATTAGGATAACGGTAAGTTCATCACAATGCACATGTGTTAATATTTATTTTCATCTCCATTTAGGGGCAAAGCTTTAGAAAACTAATTTGTGGATCTACAAAACTGTAAATGTTATATATCCCTCTTAGATGGTTGTGGGAGGGGGTGTTAGTGAAACTTGCTGAACATGCCAGCTTAAATTACCCCGTCCTCCTTCCCGAAAAAACATCAACCTTCTCAATCCGTTTTGGGCACCTACTCCAATTCAAAGGCTATCCATTGTTTTTTGCTGCAACGGACTAACAAGGCCACTCCTCTGAAATTCAACGCCAGGGCTTGTGTTTGCTGATATGACGGTATAAACCTTTCAGGAGAACTACCAGCAAGGGGACGCGGGTGGCGCTGTGAGTAAAAGCCTCAGCGCCTAGGGCTTGCCGATCGAAAGGTCGGTGGTTCGAATCCCCGTGGCGGGGTGCACTCCCGTTGCTCGGTCCCAGCGCCTGCCAACCTAGCAGTTCGAAAGCACCTCTGGGTGCAAGTAGATAAATAGGGACCGCTTACTGGCGGGAAGGTAAACGGCGTTTCCGTGTGTGGCTCTGGCTCACCAGATGCAGCTTGTCACGCTGGCCACGTGACCCGGAAGTGTCTCTGGACAGCGCTGGCCCCCGGCCTCTTGAGTGAGATGGGCGCACAACCCCAGAGTCTGGCAAGACTGGCCCGTACGGGCAGGGGTACCTTTACCTTTACCAGCAAGGGGAATATCACTGTATGGTATTCTTTGCCTACTCAAAAGTGGAAATGCGGAATCAGGCGCCAGGGTCCAACTTGTTCGTAACTCTGCCATCCTAGCAGGGGCTCAGGGTACAGAGGGCTATGAAAATCCTAACAGAGTAATATAAGAACTAGAACAGAACATATGAATCCTAGTTAAACGGGGCAAACATTTAAGGCAACGATTACCTAAATAAGGGAATGCAACCCTACCAACAGAAATCTCAATATATTGAAATATTTGTGAGGTTTTTCTTTGGGGCGGGGGCAGGAGCACGTGAGCCCCTGACTCATACCAAGTTGAAACACCCCACCTCCCCCCCCCAAAAAAAATAGAATGGACAAAGAGGGTTATACTTTAATTCAGAGTGAAACATAGAATCTGCAATGACTGGGGCTGCCAAGACCTGGCTTGAATTAAAAGGCAGCCCACTTGATTTCTTTTAACAAACCTAAATTTAAAGCATTGCCTATGTGGCAATCTTATGAATGAATCCTATTTTAAAAAGAAATAAACTATTACATCTATTAATGGGCAACCTGCTTTCTATCAACACAGTGCCCCAACAAAAGAACATTATCCAATATGCAGACAGATAATGTTCAAACTAATTGCCAAAATAAGAATTAACTGATCAAACTAATTCACTTTTGTTACTGAACCACAACTTCACTGGTACAGCAATATTAAATATTATTTGGAAAATGATGTGGCTATATCAGTGTCATTAAATCTGTTTTTGTATTGAACATGTACACATATATATTACCTGCTGCCAGTGTAATAAGCACCAACAGAAGTCATTACACCCAGATATCACTGACCTGAGATGTACTGCAAATTCTCTCAGGGCATTTAAGATTTCAGAATTCTAAGGCATTTAACCTGTGATTTTAATGCACAGCAAACACTCAGAGTAATCAAATCATTCTGCAGAGAAACTACATGCATTGCACTGGGAAACCTTCTTACATGAAGTATTTTGCCCCTTTCATTATCCTCACGAGTCCCTTGCAGATATCTTTGCCTTATATAGCCATGATCTTAGTTCTCCACAACTTTCCGTCCTAGAAATTACTGTTTTGCAAGTGTTCTCTTTCCTTTCTTAATCAGTGTTTGCACAGATGTGCTCCACACCTCATTTAATATACGTTCAGGGCTTGGACCTCATACTAAAAACAAGGTACTGAAACAAAACCAGCGAAAGATGGGGCAAATATTAGCAGTAAAAGAGGTGCCAGTCAAAAATCTCAGTAAAAGGTGGCACTGGCACGGAACTCTTCTCCCAGCTGGGAAGAAAAACAACTCTCAACAAATTACGCTAACAAAATAATCCTGGCCATCTCACAAACTGCCAACAATGCCCAAGGGAGGATCAACATCATGAATATACAAAACTTAGTTATTTATGACTCACTCCTGGACACTCCATTGAAAAACTCAACTGGGGTGACATAGATGCTTTATCTGTGCCTGAATGACACAGGCATGATATGCAGTCAGATTAAGGGATAAGCATGCATGTGTGAAAAAAGGGACGCGGGTGGCGCTGTGGGTAAAACCTCAGCGACTAGGACTTGCCGATCGCATGGTCAGCGGTTCGAATCCCCGCGGCGGTGTGCGCTCCCGTCGTTCGGTCCCAGCGCCTGCCAACCTAGCAGTTCGAAAGCACCCCCGGGTGCAAGTAGATAAATAGGGACCGCTTACTAGAGGGAAGGTAAACGGCATTTCCGTGTGCTGCGCTGGCTTGCCAGATGCAGCTTTGTCACACTGGCCACGTGACCTGGAAGTGTCTTCGGACAGCGCTGGCTCCCGGCCTCTAGAGTGAGATGAGCGCACAACCCTAGAGTCTGTCAAGACTGGCCCATACGGGCAGGGGTACCTTTACCTTTACCTATGCATGTGTGAATCAGCCCCAACATGCAGCCTGGTCAGCTCCTTTATCTAACAATCCCTGAGTCCAATATGCAGGAAGATGATGCACTCAGTTGCCAATAGCACAACTACTTACAGGCTGATGAAAGACAAGTGTCAAATGCCTGTCTCCTTTTCTCCTATCCTCAGGCTTCCCATACATACAGGGGGCCATGAGAAGGGAATAGACAGTCTGGATACTGACCCCCACAAAAGCTAAATATTCTTGAAACTTGTCGGCTTGGGATAGGCAGGTCCCATTAACCTTACCTTGCCTAGGGCCTCTAAAATATCAGACTTGCATTTACAATCTGAACTGCTTAGAAATAAATGTCTTAAGGAATTTTAATGGTCAGATTGTGAAAGTCCCTCTTGAGTTCACAAGTCCCCTGAAGGCCCCTTTGTGTGTTATGTACACTGTTGTGCTTGCCGTAACTACACGTGTCTAGTGCTTTGCATTTACACACCGCAGGGAGCGGTGCTGAACTCCAGTTCCTTCCAGTTACAGATCTCCCAAATGAATCCCTTTTGACTACAAAGGCTGCAGTTGTAGACATGGGAAGTGGCAAATTTGCATGTACATGTGGTGAAGCAGACCAAAGCATGATGGTACATACCCCATGAATATGCACACTTTCCACTTGTACTGGCTACAAATGCAAGTAGCAGCTGCGGTGGGTGATTACTGGTGGTGATGGTGAGAGGGAGTTTAACTGTAGTCCACATGAAAACCACTCCTTTGAAGCTGCTATTTGCACGGAGAGGAAATTCCTCCATTGGTATGAAGATGCATTTAATGTTGCGCCTCGTTTGGCCTTCATAAAAGGTTTCCACATAGAAAGGAGGTAAGCTGAACTCTTGCTCACGTTTGCATCAGCCCTCTCATCATTACTGTAAATGTGCACACATGCAAAGCAACACATGAAATCACCGTCCTTTACCTGCTTGTAGAAATGTCCTCAAAGGGGTACAGGATCTCGCCGTTGTTACAGATCTCGCAAATGAATCCCTTTTGGCTACAAAGGCTGCAGTTGTAGACATGGGAAGTGGCAAATTTGATTACCTTCCCAAGGAAAGGGGCCAGCTTCCCTTCAATAACCTGCAAAGCAACAGAAAAGAGACCCCATCACCAAGAATCAGCAACAGAAATGACTGGACATTATTCGTGTGTCTCATTACCAAACTAAAACACAATTCAGAGTTGATTAAACAGTGAAGGGCTTGCTGCAGGATGGGGTGAATCAGGCAATTCCGGCTGAAGAATGCCAAATAAAACCCACCTACAGCAACAAGGTAACAGAACATTAAAAAGGTAATTTTACACCTGTTTGGAGATGGGTAAAGTTAGATTGTTTAATTCATTTACTTACAATGCTTGTCTGTTTTTATTTTACTAGTGTTTTTCTTCTATTGTTTTACTCAACTGATAACACTGGAAGAGAAGGGCGAGAGCCTGATTTCACACAGAACTATGGTGTGAGAAGATACTATCATTCTTTCATTCATTCATATATAT
Organism: Podarcis muralis; assembly: GCF_964188315.1. Taxonomy (NCBI): domain Eukaryota; kingdom Metazoa; phylum Chordata; class Lepidosauria; order Squamata; family Lacertidae; genus Podarcis; species Podarcis muralis. The sequence goes on from NC_135655.1 coordinate 130,271,132, forward strand.
ATATATATATATATATATATATATATATATATATATATAAATTTAAGAGGCATGCAATGGCCCTAGTATGTGAAAATCCACATTTGAATGTTCGCTTAAATGTGCCGGTTCCCTCCACCACGTGACTCAGTACTAGCAGTCTTTCTGTTTACTCAAAATGTTGAGTATCCAATTACCAATGCCAAAACAACTGTTTTAGTAATGATTACTGGTAATAACATAATTATCACTGTGTCTGTATTTATTGTGTTCCATTTACCTCTGCCCTCACTATCTTCAATCTCCTCCCGAACCTTGTGTGCGTGTATATTCTGCTACTCACTGTAATATTGTGTACTGTAGTCCACAAAAACTTAACACTGTAATAAAACTGTTCATCTTTAAGGTGCCGCTAGATTCAATTCTTAAAGCAAAATAAGAAAATGCAGATTCCATAAGAATGCTCACCTCACTTATGCTAAATGTATTTCTTATTCTAAATGTATTTCTGAAGGCCTAAACTGCAGCACATACACTAAATGGAAAAATGTAGGCAGGAAAGGAAGTTCATGGGATGGCTTGGGTCGCTGCCACGGGATGGAAATGCTGGAAAGCCCTCGTTCTTGTAAGAACATCTGTGGCAGCAGGAAGCTGAAATGTTATTGCTAGCCATGCAGACTCGACATCTGTTTGTACTGCACGGAAAGGTGATGCTTTTATTGTGTCCTGCTATAGAATGATGGCCTCACTCTGGACCTTAAACAATTCACAAAGGTCACTACGGGAAGGTGCGGTTCAAGGCCAGGGATCTGATACTGCTCTATTATAACAGACGGTCAAAGTCAGTACTATAAGCAACTTTTTAAAAATCTCTTCCTTAATTAATTTTGGTAATAAGAGTCAAAAGTCTAAACTGGTTAAGGGGAAATGATGTCCAACAAATATGAGGAAACGCAAGGAGCAGCAGATATGTTAGTGATAGAGCATATACACTTGCAGATTAATGTAAACAAAGAAATGCAGGCCAGAACAGAGGAAAAGCGAATGATGCACCAGGATCAGTAATATCCAGCATTAAACAATTCAGTCTCAGCCTTACCGTATAGCCAATAGGCTGCAATAATAAGTTCTTAAAATAATAACACGCAAATTGATATACACAGAAGTGCACAATCTCCATGCTTTACTAAGAAACCAGTACTGGAGGTTTTGCTGGATCTGGATTAGTTTGGAAAGGATGTTTCATGTGAGGGGTAGAAAAGGGGGGGGGGGTTAAGAGATATTAAGACAGCATCTTAAAAAGCAGAGACATCACCTTGCCAACAAAGGTCCGTATAGTTAAAGCTATGGTTTTCCCAGTAGTGATGTATGGAAGTGAGAGCTGGACCATAAAGAAGGCCGAAGAATTGATGCTTTTGAATTATGGTGCTGGAGGAGACTCTTGAGAGTCCCATGGACTGCAAGAAGATCAAAGCTCTCCATTCTGAAGGAAATCAGCCCTGAGTGCTCACTGGAAGGACAGATCCTGAAGCTGAGGCTCCAGTACTTTGGCCACCTCCTGAGAAGAGAAGACTCCCTGGAAAAGACCCTGATGTTGGGAAAGATGGAGGGCGCAAGGAGAAGGGGATGACAGAGGACGAGATGGTTGGACAGTGTTCTCGAAGCTACTAACATGAGTTTGACCAAACTGCGGGAGGCAGTGGAAGACAGGAGTGCCTGGCGTGCTCTGGTCCATGGGGTCACGAAGAGTCGGACACGACTAAATGACTAAACAACAACAACAAGAGATATTATTTATCTATTCATTTATGAATCACTTCCTGTGAGGCATCTTGAGGTACCTGGTGGGTAAGGCTGCATGCTACTGGCTGGGAGGCAGAGACCGGCTGACAAGCAATTTATGAAAATTCTGGCCAGAGCAGAATTTTTTGCAGACAGCACTTGTACCCTTGCAGCCAATTGTCTCTAGTCAGAGGCTACTTGCTGGTACCTAAAAAGAAATGCAGTGCCACCCAGTTGCAAACCACTGAGTAGAGAAGGACTGCGCCATGACTTACATAGTTGCAGATGTGGACAGGATAACGCACTGCAAAGCTGGAACATGCTTTGAACATACAAAACAGTCGTGCTGATGTGGTTCAGCTGCATTAATGTGTTTAACAGGTGGTTTCTAGAATTCTAGAATGGATGCTTTTGAATTATGGTGCTGGAGGAGACTCTTGAGAGTCCCATGGACTGCAAGAAGATCAAACCTATCCATTCTGAAGGAAATCAGCCCTGAGTGCTCACTGGAAGGACAGATCCTGAAGCTGAGGCTCCAATACTTTGGCCACCTCAGGAGAAGAGAAGGCTCCCTGGAAAAGACCCTGATGTTGGGAAAGAGAAGGGGACGACAGAGGATGAGATGGTTGGACAGTGCCTGGCGTGCTCTGGACCATGGGGTCACGAAGAGTCGGACACGACTAAACGACTAAACAACAACAACATTCTAGAATTCAGGAAGACAGGATTTGGAGCAGGCACCCCCAACCTTCGGCCCTCCAGATGTTTTGGACTACAATTCCCATCATCCCTCCTGTTAGCTAGGGATCATGGGAGTTGTAGGCCAAAACACCTGGAGGGCTGCAGGTTGGGGATGCCCAATTTGGAGGCTTTTTGACTTTGTGATTTTTTTGTTTTGAGAGTCTGAAAGATGGATAATGTGACCTCCTTCGATTTGTAAGGCAGACTAGGTAGTCAGACTATATCTAGCAACAGAGGGCTTTGAAGTTTTTTTGGTTTGTTTTTAAAGCAAGTCTGTGATGATGAGAGTTGTACGGTTGATCATTTTACCTATGTGTGTTTGCGGAATGGCAAGCATGCGGTGTATTACTTCCTGGAAGTTTTGCATAGCAGGGAGTGATAGAAATATATAAAACAAAAAACCTGAAATACAACCGCATTAGCAGAGCTTTGAGTTAATGATTGTACGCTGTAGCGGGGCTTCCTCGTGCGCAAGCACCCTTAGGATTGCACTGCTAAATAGTTTTATTATTATGAATATATATAATAACCTGCAATACAGTCTTGAATGTATGTTTTATATTATCTTGCAATGTAATGTACCGTATTTTTCGCTCTATAAGACTCACCAGACCACAAGACGAACCTAGTTTTTGGAGGAGGAAAACAAGAAAAAAAATATTCTGAATCTCAGAAGCCAGAACAGCAAGAGGGATCGCTGTGCAGTGAAAGCAGCAATCCCTCTTGCTGTTCTGGCTTCTGGGATAGCTGCGCAGCCTGCATTCGCTCCATAAGACGCACACACATTTCCCCCTTACTTTTTAGGAGGGAAAAAGTGAGTCTTATAGAGCAAAAAATACGGTATGTTTTACATTGTAAGAATGCTTTAGTAATGTTTAACAAAGGTGTTTTGCACAATTCTGTACCCTTTTCAGTACAGTATGGGATTTCCTTGCCTTCCGGTCACCATGGTGTGCTGTAGTTTGCTGTTCCATTTATTCAATGCCTGCAGAGAAGAGGGAACACTTAACAGCCAAAGTTGCTCTTTACAAAAATAACGCACTGGGGAAATGAGTACAAATAGCTTCTATAGAAAAGGCCTTAAGGAAGTCTCATTGAAAGCTGTACTGTACAAAGAATGTTATCTCCGTATCTTCACAATGTATTAGGCATACGCCTAACATAGTCAAAGTACAACTAGAGAGCTAAATCAATACATGGTGAGAACTTCGCAGGGGAGGGGTAGGGAAACATTGACTCAGCAAGCAAATATTGTGCCTATATTTTCTGAATGTGGTGGCAACACTGTCCATTGTTACTGTTCTATGCCAATGAGGCACTCCCCCAAATAACTGGGCAGAAATGCACCCCAAACTAACTTACTAAGCCACTAGCTTTGTTCATCATGACTGGCCTCAACAATATATTCAGAGTATGCTAAATGCTTACCATTGTTAAACACAGCCAACTGAAATGTTATAGCAGGGAAGTGTCTCCATGTTGTGGCAGCTCCACATGGGACCATGTTGCATGAAAGGAACTCAGCAGCATGGGAAAGTCTCCAGGCCAGCACCAGCAGGCCACCAGGAATGTGTGCTGTTCTGAAGAGCAGGACTCTCTGTGGAGGGAAGGAGTCTCCTTCCCTCTTTCTCTCTCTCATGGGACAATCCATGCGGAGAGCAGCTTTCAAATCTTAGGTGGAGTCAACACCACAGAGAAGCACTTTCTGTGAACTTTACACATTGATTCCATCGTGTTTGAACTGGCCTGCATTTGACAACTCTTCTCTGAGTTAAGGGGAGGCAAAGTCAAGAGATATGGCGGTTGCTCAAAACTACCCAAGGAATGTCATGGCAGAGCTGAGAGCTTAATCCAAATCACCCTGTCCAGTGAACTAATGTTTTGAGTGCTAGGCTGGCTGTCCCTCATGATATCACCTGAAGGGCCTTGCCTGCCTCCTTCCATCTGGGCAGAGAGGGCTCCGTTTTTGTTTTTTAAATTGCTTTTATTTTTTATCTTTGTCATTTTAAATTGCAATTGATATTAAAGCTGTGTTCTTAGTTTTAGATTTTATGATTTATGTGGAAATAGTTTTCCATTTGGTTGTGTACTTTTTGATGTGTTTCATTTATTGCTTATGACTTTTGTTGCATTGGTAATTATGTAAATCTTGTCATGCTGTAAGCCGCCTTGAGCATCGTTTTAACTATGGAACGGCGGCATACAAATAAAATGGTTATGATGATGTTTAAAATTATGGAAGCTTAAAAAGAAAATGCCCCCAAAAGGTCTGTTCAAGGCCTGCCATTTAATGAGAAACGCACAAGCAAAGAAGAAGAAGAAGAAGAAGAAGAAGAAGAAGAAGAAGAAGAAGAAGAAGAAGAAGGAGGAGGAGGAGGAGGAGGAGGGTAGAAGAATATTAGTAGGTAAAATATAAAGTTTCACAATGTTTGATCATTTTACTGAGCCTGATTTGCTAGCTCACCGATACTTCAAGGCAGCTAACCTTGAGCTGGGCATCTCCAGGAAAAGGCAAGTGGAGTTCAACAAAGAGAGGTTAAGCCTGCATTTACCCTCTTTAATTTTAACGAGGGAGCATTGTGTTTTGTGAGGTTGCAGGTTAGGGTTAATAATTGAAGCTAAAGAGGCGACAAAGCCTACATACCAAGGTGCTGTTGCCACTGGGAAGACAGTGCAGAGTCTGCAAATATCTTGTGACCCCACCCTTGTAAATCAGCACGTTAATCATTATCATCATACTGACGATAAGATTCTTTGTAAGTCAACACAGAGGCTGTAATTTCAACCGTCCGTTCACAATCTGAATTATTTCCGTTAAGTTAGCTTTTATTAAGAAAGGGCTCTCCTGGAAATTCTGGTTGGCTGGTAAATTTCTTTTGACATTCTGGGACTTTCAGATTTGAAAACGTGTGATTTGCTTCCTAAGTAATGCACCAAGTTAAGCAGCCGCAAGCACTGGCGTTTTGCTAAGTCTAGGAAAAAGGAGAAAAATGGATTATGGTAGCAGGCCACACTTTTTCCAGACTGGAACTGGAAATAGCGGCTGTAGGTGGCAGAATAGTGTGGTGTTTATAGAATTTAGCAAAAGAGGAAACAGAAGGACTGGACAGTGTGCAATGCACAGCCAAAGACCGTGGAGGACTCTCCTCCACCAGCGGGCAGTGTCAAGAGTGAAAACATTAAGACACAAAGGTTTAGTTTTAAAAACACCACCAATGTTTTGAGCTATTTCTTCATCCACCACTTTTACAGCATGGTGGTGTAATTTTCTAGATCCATTTCAGTTGGGGTTTAGGCCTGGTTTTGGCACAGAAACTGCCTTGGTCACTTTGTATGACCTGTATAGGGAGAGAAACAGAGGGTATGTTGTCCCTGTTCTCCTTGACCTCTCAGCGGTTTTGGATAACCACAGTATCCTTCTGCAACGCGTCATATAACTGCAACGTGCTATACGTAGATCTGCCTTTGAAGACAGTTCAGAAACTTCTGCTAGTGCAGAAATGGGTGGCACGGTTGCTCCCTAGGGCGAGATGGCCTGAGCATATTATACTGATGCTGGCCTGACTGCACTGGCTACCAATTAGGCCCCAGGCCCAATTCAAAGTGCTGGTTTTGACCTATAAAGCCTTGAATGGCTCAGGACCGCAATACCTCAAGGACCGCCTCTCTTCATATGAACCTACCTGGACCCTGAGATCATCCTTTGAGGCTGTTCTTTGTGTGCCTCCTCCATGAGAGGTCTGGAGGGTGACAACACCTGTTGCTCTCCACTTGTGGGGTGCTCTCCCTAGAGAGGTTCGGCTGGTGCCTTCATTATACTTCTTTTAGGTGCGAGGCAAAAACATTTCCTCTTGATAGACATCCTATGCCCTTTTGTGTTGTGGGGGGGGGGGATATTGGTTTGTTGTTGGTCTTATTTTTACTATGTATTTTGTGATTTTCACGTTGTGATTTTATTTTGTGATCTGCCTGGGGATCTGTAGATGAAGGGCAGCATGCAAATTCAATTAACAATGATGATGATGATGATGATGATGATGATGATGATAATGATGAAGATGAAGATGAAGATAGATAGATAGATAGATAGATAGATAGATAGATAGATAGATGACAAACAAAATGTTGTGTTGAGACAGACAAAATGTTGGGCCTGGATATGGGAAGTTCACCTTCAGTTTTCCACCTGAACCACAACACTGGTTGGAGCAAGTGACTATATAGCACCCTCACTCACTGCACAAAAGAAATGTTGCAAGGATAAAACGAGATAAGGAATGTAAGGCACCTAGCTCGCTCCTATGGGCTAAACCAACCGTAGCTTAAAATATTACGCAAACTGCCAGGCCTCTCACAATTGTGCATTAGAGCAAAGACCTGATTACGCAAGATTGCTTTTCTGGGCTTGTTGCCTTCTCACAATATTTAGTTTACGGTCTTAAAAGGATTAAAGCGACACCAAATGCCAATTAAGAACTGGCCCACCTCGTGGCAGCGCTTTCCTCCTATCTGGCTGGAGGGGAGCCGCACCCTTAGCAGAGGCCTTGGATGAAAAGAAAGCAGGGTTCAGTAGCACCTGGGCTCGCTTCCTTGACTGCTGCCTGCTGCTCGTTTCCACTCCGCAAGGTGCTGCTGCTAGGCCAGAGGCAAGACACCTGGAGCCTGTAGAGCAGAGGTAGCCAATGCAGCGCCCTGCAGAAGCGGCTGAACTACAGTTCCCAGCATCCCTGGCCACTGGCTAGGCTGGTCAGGGCTGATGGGAGTTAAGAGTCCAATATCATCTGGAAGTCATAATGTTGGCTACCTCTGCTGCAGAGGTGGCAGCAGCTGTGCCCACATCGTATTGTAGGCCTACGTAGGAAAATAAAGAAGCGTTTAGTGGGATTGTGTAGCTGGACCAGCTGTTGTGCTCAGCACATGATAAGAGAAATGGCTTTATTTCATTTATTTATTTTCATTAAATCCTATGTGTGACTAACCGCAGTTTCTTTGGTTAAAGATCAGACCTGCTGAGCCATTCTTATTTGCACCCACGGTGCTTTCCAAATCATGAAAAGAATAAATGGCATTACTAGTAGTTTGACAACTTTACCAGAATTACGTTCCTCCTGCTTCACACCTTCCCTTTTGTGCTACACTATTCTGTTCATGGAGCACAGGAGCATTAAAGGCTATTATGGAGTGGATTTGTCTTCGATTGTCCTATAATTACACTGCAACAACCACCACCTGGGGCAAAACACCTGTCCATTCAGCAGCTTTTAAAGCCACCTTGCATATCGCATTCACACAATTCCACTCGCACAAGGAAAACCTAGTTTTCTTGGTGCTAAAATGGAACCAATGTGTGGCGTACAGCTAATACAAGGTTTGTTCAACACAGGTTCACCAGGTGCAAATGCATGGAAAGCAGCATTGCTATTACCTGGGAGTAAGCCCAATTCAACTCAATGTGACTTACTCCTAAGTAAACACGGTTTATCATTTATTAGCAGGACAAGCCTAATCAGGAGCTGGTCGCACTGAGTTAAATGGGGCTTTCTTCAAGGTAAGCGGGTTTAGGACTGCAACCTAAATTCATGTGCATTATGGAGTGCTAGCATCAGGCACCAGACCTGTTGGCAGACCAACTATGAGTTATACAGGTGTCTACAAACATGACATAAAGGCTGGCAACATTAACCCTGCCACGTGAGAATCCCTTGCAGATGACCACAGTGCCTAGATACACTTCTTTTCTAATAGAATCCATTCAAACTGATTTTCTTCCAGGGATATGGTTTCAAGGAACATGAGGCATTTTGCTCAAGGTAAGCAGGTCTAGGGGTGATCAGTGCCTGGATGTGAGACTTCCTGGGAACCACATGTACACTGATTTGGGTCCCATGGATGTTAGACAAATCAAGAATGTCACACTTCCTGAATAAGGATCTGGCTAGGACATCGCTAAGAGCACCTAAAGGGCATAGCTGTCAACGTTTCCCTTTTTTTAAGGGAAATTCCCTTATTCCAAATAGGATTCCTCGCAAGAAAAGGGGAAAGTTGACAGCTATGCTAAAGGGTCCCGATCTTCTTCCAACCTTATCATTTCACCATTTTGACTGAAATGGCATGGCAGTTTTCTCACTTAAGAAGAAAGGAAATTGTGGAAGGGGAAGGAGAGAGTGAGAGAGAGACTTTCTGGGCTGATAATAAGGATCCAGCCAGATTAAAAGCAGAATCCAATTTAACGCACCCGAGCCACAACTGTAATTGAATTACATGATGAAAAGTCTGGGATGCAGAAAGGGAAGAAAATAATGTAAATGTGTATCAGGACAAAGAAATCTGTCAGAGTAGCAGCTAAATAAATGCGTGCAGTATGACTCTTGCAAGCCTCCACCCCCTTAATGACAACTCCCCATCCCTCCCAAGGAAAGTTTGATAAGCTACTGATCGCTTCTTGAAAGTCCGCTATCAATACTTGGCGCTAAGCAGCTTGCAAACTATGGTTTTCCCAGTAGTGATGTATGGAAGTGAGAGCTGGACCATGAAGAAGGCTGATCGCCGAAGAATTGATGCTTTTGAATTATGGTGCTGGAGGAGACTCTTGAGAGTCCCATGGACTGCAAGAAGATCAAACCTATCCATTCTGAAGGAAATCAGCCCTGAGTGCTCACTGGAAGGACAGATCCTGAAGCTGAGGCTCCAATACTTTGGCCACCTCATGAGAAGAGAAGACTCCCCGGAAAAGACCCTGATGTTGGGAAAGATGGAGGGCACAAGGAGAAGGGGACGACAGGGGACGAGATGGTGGGACAGTGTTCTTGAAGCTACCAGCATGAGTTTGACCAAACTGCGGGAGGCAGTGGAAGACAGAAGTGCCTGGCGTGCTCTGGTCCATGGGGTCACAAAGAGTCGGACACGACTAAACGACAACAACTTGCAAGGCATTGATTACGAAACTGGCAACTGGGGAGACTGACACCCCAAGTTTAGGCCACTTGCTCTTCTGCAGTTTGATTATCTGAAGAACGAGGCACTTACAAAAAGCTTCACGAAGACCTCTGCTCTCTGGCTTTTCCCTTGAACCGGTTTGCTTGTTCCTATCTCACAACTCCAGGACGCAGGTGGCGCTGTGGGTAAAAGCCTCAGCGCCTAGGGCTTGCCGATCGAAAGGTCGGAGGTTCGAATCCCTGCGGCGGGGTGCGCTCCCGTCGTTCGGTCCCAGCGCCTGCCAACCTAGCAGTTCGAAAGCACCCCCGGGTGCAAGTAGATAAATAGGGACCGCTTACTAGCGGGAAGGTAAACGGCGTTTCCGTGTGCGGCTCTGGCTCGCCAGAGCAGCGATGTCACGCTGGCCACGTGACCTGGAAGCGTCTCCGGACAGCGCTGGCCCCCGGCCTCTTAAGTGAGATGGGCGCACAACCCTAGAGTCTGGCAAGACTGGCCCGTATGGGCAGGGGTACCTTTACCTTTTATCTCACAACTCCGCCAGCAGACAAGTCACTTCCGCGATACAGGCGCTCAACAGCTTTTAATGATTATTCAGCATTTTATGTAATGCTTTTGGAACATTCAAAATCAGTTCACACACATGAAATCTTTACAATAGCAATGTAAGCTAGACTAGTATTTTAAATCTCTAATTTACAGGTGGTGTTCTGAGCCTGACAGAAGCATGGCCCATTTAAAGTCATTTATGGAATTCATAGATTAAGTCAGATTTAAACTGGGGTCTTCTTGGCTCACAAATAACCCCTTAACCACTTATATCGGCTCTCATTCATGAGCTTCTAACAAATGTACGAGCTCCTTTGCCCTGTATCTTTACATCCATGTAGGCTTTATTCCGGTTAAGGACATAAAAGGTATCAGCTCATCTGCCATTAACTGCATTAATGGCAATAAATCATCATCACTGATATTCTGGTTATAGATAAGAAGAGAAGAGTTTGGATTTGATATCCCGCTTTATCACTACCCGAAGGAGTCTCAAAGCGGCTAACAACCTCCTTTCCCTTCCTCCCCCACAACAAACACTCTGAGATGAGTGAGGCTGAGAGACTTCAGAGAAGTGTGACTGGCCCAAGGTCACCCAGCAGCTGCATGTGGAGGAGCAGGGAATCGAACCCGGTTCACCAGATTACGAGTCCACCGCTCTTAACCACTACACCACACTGGCTCTTAAGCAATCTATGTTTAAGGCATTTCTCTGAGTTACCATTTAGGAAAGCTTCTTGGTCTGGAAAGGCTCACCAAGACATAGCTTGACAAAATCTGTATTCACAGTATGTATAAGGCCCAGCTTCTGGAGAAACTAAATTCAATTACCTGCTGTAGGTCTGCCAAGGAGTACAGGTGGATCTGCTGAAGAAGATACTCTCTAGGGAAAATTCTTGGTGAAAAACAAGAATAAAAAGTGAGTATTTGTATAATTTTCAGAGTACAAAATCTCATACAGAAACTTCTTATAAGATGATATTAAAAACACTGAATTCTTCAACCTCCACGAGAAAAAAACACCCTTCCACCATCAACCCAATTTTTAAAAACATGATTTAGAGAATCTGCATTACTTTCACTGACCACAGCATTTCCTGCAGGCCTACCATTTCCTTCTCACAAAGGAAGGTCTTCTTTAAAACTGGCTGGCACACGGTATGATCACAGGCCACAGGATGAAGACTGCAGAGGAAAAACATGCCTCTACAGATGGTTCCAGCTGCATCTTCCTAGAACCCCGTCATTTCCATTTTATCCCAAAGTTTGGAGAAAGACTGGCACAAAATCTGAACCATCCTGGAGACTGGTTGTTGTTGTTTTTTAGTGCTGAATATTAAAGATTTTTACCCATTCACAAAATTCCACACAGCTTTAAACTAAAAACCAAATGACCTCATTTTAAATTGAGAAGTAACAGTGGCATCTTAACAGATCTGTCGTTTTGTATATGCCCACATACAGGGCTTTCTTTCCGAGCCGGAACTCAGTTCCAGCACCTCTCAGGTGGGCACCATTGCCATTATAAGAGAATGCGGGGGGGGGGGCATTCATGGTGAGTTTGGGCACCTCTTTTTCTAGAAAAATAGCACTGTGCCACATGTCTGTTGGTTTTGCCTCCTTTTTCTCTGAACAGTTTCTTGACAGGACATGGTTCTCTAACAACGTTAATAACATTCAAATGACAAATATTAAATTTTTGTTAGGGACATACGATTCACTTTATGATTGTAAACTGCTACAATTAATAATAATAATAATAATAATAATTATTATTATTATTTATTATTTATACCCCGCCCATCTGGCTGGGTTTCCCCAGCCACTCAGGCATAGAAGTTCATCCTAGGTTTTTACCACTGCAAAAATATGTACAATGTACTTCTTGATGAAGAAAAACATTCCAGACCGGTATTCAAAAGTAATTATGTCTAAATCTATCAATCATACAGTGGTGCCTCGCAAGACGAAATTAATTCGTTCCGCGAGTTTTGTCGTCTTGCGATTTTTTTCGTCTTGCGAAGCACGGTGTCGGGAAAGTTTTGGAAAAGCTTCAAAAATCACCAAAGTCTTTAAAAACCTCAAAAAAGGCTACCACACCGCGTTCTATGAGTTGCTCCTCGAAGTCAAGTCGCAACTGTATTAACGGTGTTAAGAAAAAGGAAACAAACTTGCAAGACGTTTCCGTCTTGCAAATCAAGCCCATAGGGAAAATCGTCTTGCGAAGCAGCTCAAAAAACAAAAAACCCTTTCATCTAGCGAGTTTTTTGTCTTGAGAGGCATTCGTCTTGCGAGGTACCACTGTACCTAGGAAAGAAGAGTTGGAAATATCGTTCAAATATAACCAACACACACACACACACACACACACACACACACACACACACGGATGTTTGGGGCAAATATGCTATGAAAGCAGCTTCTCAAAGTGACATTGGCAGAGACGTCAAAAGATATCCCACCTTTTTGGTTCCATAAGAAAGCACTCTATCAGGGATGAAACGCAACAAACACATATTGGAAGCAACAAAGCACATGACCAGTAAGTGAGAAACCGTAAGAAAAGCACACTTATTCCCATTGCCATGGAAACTGGGACAGGGAAGGAGCCTTAAAAATAAGGTCTGCCCAATTTTGTTGACTTTTTATTTTAAACAAAACTCCTATTACTGCAGAAACAGGTCTTGTTCATTTGCAATGGAAGGAAGCAGCAGAATAGCCAAAGCCCACTTCTGATGACAGCACTCCAAGTGCATTAAGAAGCTCTCCTCGTCAAAATCAAAGAGAGCAGAAGGCACTCAGTGGCACTAAGATCATGTGCCTAATGGATGGAACCAGTTGCATCCAGGGTCTGAGTGCTTTAAAGGCAACCTTATGAACATCTGCACAGTCAGATGGAGGTCAATTCAGCCAGGACATCTAGTTCAGCGCAATATTTTCTTTGAAGAAGCACCAGCAAACATTGTCATTTATTCACATTGAGAAATCAGTTTAGATCTTGGGGGGGGGGGGGGACTGCATTGCAAAATAGTTTGGTTTAGAAGAAGAACTAGCACGCTTAAACGAATGTTCCTCCTTTGCTGCAACTTTGGCACAGATTTTTTGAAACGCTTTGAGAAGTATAAAAGAAGACTGAAACAAAAATCACCGCAGCAGGGAGCCAGCAGAGGTTGTGCCTCTGGGTTCCTTTGGGAGGAAAGGCAGGATATAAATTCAATAAATACATAACAATAATAAAAAGGTGCAGATGGGCACGGCAATCCTTTACTCAGACATAAGCCCCACTGAGTTCAATACGACTTACTCACAGTGTGTATATAACTGCAGCCTAAAGGTGAAACGTCAGTGGGATGCAATATTCTCAGCAACAACAATGGAAGGCAACACCAATACATTCAGAACAACAATAAAAATGGTGCAAGCCAAAGCTGTTTCAATCATTCCAAGACTTCAGGGTTAAGGACGTTGGTTTGTTTACTTAGGGCAGGTGTGGAGAACCTGAAGACCACATTACAGCTGTTGGAAAGGGGTGTGTGCCCAAACCTACAACCACACAACCTTTAAACACACAGAGAGCTTTTCCCTTCTCAGAAGGAGGTTTGGTGATGGGGATGTGTACTCTGAATTCCAGACACATCCCATCGCAATCTGTCCGCTGGTGTGGACAGAAAATAGTTCAATCAAACAAAAAGAAATAGAGTATTTTTTGCTCTATGACTCACTTTTTCCCTCCTAAAAAGTAAGGGGAAATGTGTGTGCGTCTTATGGAGCGAATGCAGGCTGCGCAGTTATCCCAGAAGCCAGAACAGCAAGAGGGATTGCTGCTTTCACTGCAGAGTGATCCCTCTTGCTGTTCTGGCTTCTGAGATTTAGAATATTTTTTTCTTGTTTTCCTCCTCCAAAAACTAGGTGCGTCTTGTGGTCTGGTGCGTCTTATAGAGTGAAAAATATGGTAAATAAAAGCTTAATGATTGCATGGAATGGGCACTGTAGTTTTGCAAGCCACCAAAAAGGGAAAAGAAGGCGGCTTCCGTCTGGAAGCAACCTGAACCTTACTTTTAAGATGGAATGGTGGGAATTCCTTTTTTTTAAAAAAAAAAAAAAGGGGGGGGGGGAGGAAGAAAAGGTGAAGCCTCTTCTGGGTGAACAACTTAAGAAGGTACAGAAATAGAAATGTAGGCTTTTGCCTGTTGGTTCAGGGTGGGATTAGAAACATTACATCTAAGTGAGGAACTCGGGCACCGTGGGCAGTTTTTCGTGTGTTTCCATTTCTTTTTCACTGGCAATTAGTTTGAAGCATAACCATTGTGCAAGATCGAACCAGACATTTCATCCATCCTTGGCTCTCAGCCTTATCAGGGATGTATCTGCACAAACAAAAGGTTATCTGGGACTTTTTGACTGTAAACAGAACCCAAGATAAGGCTTTGTTTTCTGCATTTAGGGCGAAGTTGCAGGGTTTGTAGCTATGTCCCTTTGTTAAGAATAAACACTGTCCAAAGGCATTTAAGAGATGATTTGTCATCAGCTCAGAGTAATTTTTCTGCACTGAATTAAGCACTCTGACAGCTAGGCTAAAACAACTGCAAACAGACCTGCCTAAGACCTATGCGAAAAGCCAAAGTACAAAAGTGATAAGCGCAGAGTAAATTCTGAAGTTCACAGTCTGCAGCTCAATGAAATCGAGGCAGGTGGGCATAAATCAAGGAACTGTTCTTATGAGGATATATAAGAAAAGGATTCAAATACCTTGGTTCTCAAATATTATCTGTTCCAGAAGTCCGTTTGACTCCCGAAACTATTTGAAAACCAAAGTGCAGCTTCCGATTGGCTGCAGGAGCTTCTCGCACTCAAGTGGAAGCCGTGTCGGACATTTGGCTTCCAAAAAATGTTCGAAAACTGGAACACTTACTTCTAGGTTTTCGGTGTACGGGAGCCAAAGTGTATGAGTACCAAGGCGTTCGAGAACCAAGGTACGACTGTACTACTGTATGCAAAAAACAGTTTGATCAAGTGCCATTCTCTTTCAGAACAAATAGTGCTGCTCTTGATCTACCCACTTTTAGAAGTTTATGTCCAGAGTAGATTTAAGCCCAGATCCTTTAAAAAAATCTGTCTGACTGTTCAGTCCTATAGACTCGATTGTCCTGCAGCAGTGCAAACTGATTTTGTTTCAATGCTGGACAACTAAAACAGAGCCGCCCAGCTGCTTCCCCCGCCCCCTTGCCAGACAAACAACTTTAGAGTGAAAAAGAAGCACCAGGCTGTGCCGATGAATTGCATCCTAAGATGACCAAAAGGCTCTTAAGATGTGGCTGCTGGAAGCCCCTTCCCCACCTCTTCTGTGCAGCTTACTTCTTCTTGCTTTTTAAAAAAGATTACTGTATTAAACATTTTGGCAAAAAAAGCAAATAATCTAAAGAAGAGGTCTGCACAAAAATGAAATGTCAATGTCAACAAAGTGAATCCAGAAAGCAAAGTAGTTATAACACAGAACTGCTTAATCATCACCATCACCATCATATTTATATGCCACCCATCTGAATGGCTTGCCCCAGCCACTCTGGGCAGCTTCCAAAAAAATATAAAAACACAATAAAAACATAAAAAAAGTTCCCTACGCCCGGCTGCCTTCAGATGTCTCCTAAAAGTCATACACTTGCTTATCTGTTTGATATCTGGTGGGAAGGCACACACCACTACCAAGAAGGAACCTGGAACCCCACTTTTTGCGGTGATGAAATTGCCAGAAGGCCCTCAGAGCGATATGTTAAGTGAAGGTGAAGTAGAAACCTAAGCAGACTTGGCTAATAAGATTTATACTGAGCTAGTTTATTTTGTTCTGAGTTGGCTCCATCATTTATTTATTTTTAATACTGCAGTACTGTTTTGCATTTTGAATATTTGCAATTCAGAATATAATTGGTTGTTCAGAAACATCTTTTAGTGATCTTGTTTCTTTATATCTGAAAAATGAAGTACTGGGCAGGAAGTATTTAAAAGGCTAACCTTTCATCTACTTTGCCACAGAGGCAGTTGCTGTTTCTGCAGGTGTACTTTACAAGATTGCTGCAAGCTTTTCCTAAAGTGATAAATATATGCTGGACATAGGTAGAGCCAATTTTTCAAGCAATGCTTCTGCAAGTGAAAACAATTTTGAATCTCAGTGGGATTTTTTAAAAAGGCAATCTCTTATGAAAGAAAAGGGGCATTTGTCATTTTCTAATATCCAGTGTTTTCTAATATCTCTTCTAAAATATGATCAATGCCATTATCTCCTTTGTCATGCAGCAATTTTAGCAATCTTATAAGAAATTCTACATGCCATTTAAAGCTGGTTTTTGGAAAGCTGTGTTACGTCAGTCCTGCAACAAATACAGCATTTCTAGAGTCCCATGATTTTAATGTCACCTATTCTTTCAAAATCTGCAGTTTTGTAAATTTGGGGCGACAGATTTCCAGGAGCTGCTCCTGTGGAGAGTATGAACTTGAAAATACCTTATGCCAATTTTCAACATGGACAGACCTGCAAGTTTGTGAAATCCCAGATTCTAAGTGGTCCTTTTAGGAAAGCCAGTCAACTTGCCTATATATGGTGCTTGTGTACCATAAAATAAATTCACCTATGATGTTATTACCAATCCATGTAACATGTTTGTACATGCATGCAGGGCAGGACATACTTGTGAGTGGAATGTTGTTGTGTGGAAAAAGTCCTGTGGGTGAGATGGAGAGACTTGAAGGCCAAGGATGGTTTGGGAGGACCTGGCAAATTGCTCTGGCTGAGATTGCAGATGACCTAGTTTTGACATTACAGGAGCCGGAATCTAGTACGAAAAGAGTATTACAACTGATTCAAAACTTTGGTCGAGTGGCGGGATTTAAATTAAATAAGCAAAAAACTAAGGTTTTGGGGAAAAATTTGACAGATACTGAGTTGGAACGGTTTCAGAAAGAGACAGAATTAACTGTGGTTAAAAAAGTCAAATACCTAGGGGTGAACATAACAGCAAAAAATCTGAGTTTATTTAAAGATAATTATGAAAAATGTTGGTCAGAAATTAAGAGAGACTTGGATAGTTGGTCAAGATTAAAACTTTCCTTGTTAGGCCGGATAGCTGCCATCAAAATGAATGTATTGCCAAAAATGTTATTTTTGTTTCAGACACTACAGATTGTAGACAAGACAGAATGTTTTCGGAAGTGGCAGAAAGATATTTCAAAATTTGTCTGGCAGGGCAAAAAGCCCAGAATCAAATTTAAAATATTAACAGATGCGAAAGAAAGAGGGGGCTTTGCCCTGCCAGACTTAAAGTTGTACTATGAAGCTGCAGCTTTCTGCTGGTTGAAAGATTGGATACTCCTTGAAGATACGGATGTATTGGATTTGGAAGGTTTTAATAATGCATTTGGATGGCATGCATATTTATGGTATGATAAGGTTAAGATAAACAAGGCTTTTAAGAACCATATTGTCAGAAAATCAGTTTTTAATGTCTGGACAAAATATAAAGACTTATTGGAGAATAAAACTCCGAGGTGGTTGTCACCCCTGGAGGCTAAGGCCCGAAAAAGAGCCAATATGGAGGCCAATTGGCCAAAATATTGGGAGATATTAGAAAGAGATGGTGACAATTGGAAATTGCAGAGTTTAGAGAAAATGAGAGATAAAGTGCGAGACTGGTTACACTATGCTCAGATTAAAGAAGTGTTTAAAAATGATAAAAAGGTAGGATTCCAGGTGGAGAAGTCAAAGTTGGAAACTGAACTGTTAGAACCTAAGACTAAAGTACTTTCAAAGATGTATAATTTGCTGCTGAAATGGAACACACAAGACGAAATGGTTAAATCGGCAATGATAAAATGGGCTCAGGATATTGGGCATAATATTATGTTTGAAGATTGGGAAAGGTTGTGGACCTCTGGGCTGAACTTCACTGCATGTAATGCTTTGAAGGAAAATGTAATGAAAATGATATACAGATGGTACATGACCCCAGTCAAATTGGCTAAAATATACCATTCGTCGGATAATAAATGTTGGAAATGTAAGGAAAATGAAGGAACATTTTTTCACCTCTGGTGGTCTTGTCCTAGAGTGAAGGCCTTCTGGGAGATGATATACAATGAGTTAAAAAAGGTGTTTAAGTACACCTTTACTAAGCAACCAGAGGCCTTCCTCTTGGGCATTGTCGGCCAGAGTGTGTTAAAAAAAGACAGAACATTTTTTATGTATGCAACAGCGGCAGCAAGGATACTGATTGCTAAGAATTGGAAGACTCAAAATCTACCCACTCTGGAAGAATGGCAGATGCAGCTGATGGACTATATGCAACTAGCTGAGATGACCGGCAGAATTCGAGACCTGGGAGAAGAAAGGACGGAAGAAGACTGGAAGAAATTTAAGATTTATTTACAAAAGTATTGTAATTTGGTTGAATGTTGACCGGGATGTCAGAATAGAAATGATTGTCTACCACTAAATTAGATTTAAGATTAAATTATATGTCAATGAACAAAATTAAGATTATGGATAAAATGATAATTTGTTTGGAAACAATTGTATAATGATGTAAGTGTCTGCGGGAGGCGTGGGGGAGTCCAAAGCAATAATGGAAAGATGCTAAACAATCAATGTTGTTTTTGTAATATGCTTTTGTATTGAAAAAACTTTAATAAATATATATTAAAAAAAAAACAAAAAACAAATTGCTCTGGCTGAGAAACCAACTCACCATAGCAAATCAATTACATACATACATAATTTTATCTGTATCCGCTTTTCCACAGTGCAAACCGTGCCACAGGTGGCTTTCAGCATTCTACATAGCCAAAGTAGTCATAAACAATTTAAACATTTTAAAAATACACAATTAAACTGAACATATTCCACATAAATCACAATAGCTAAAATAAAATTACAAAACCCCAAAAAACCCTCCTGTTTAGGGAAGTTTTCAATGTATGATATTTTATTGTGTTTTTAAGATTCTGTTAGGAGCTGCCCAGAGTGGCTGGGGAAACCCAGCCAGGTGGGCAGGGTATAAATATATTCTTATTCTTATTATATTAAAAGCAAATACCACTTCAGCCTCACGTTCCTTATTTTGACCAGATACACATACTTGATTTGTGGTATTAATTGTGTTGTAATCTTCCATATTTCACCATCTATCTCCCTCTTAACCACTGGTCAATAACACAAATCTTGGTTGATGGGTTGTTGTTTTTCTGCTTATTACAACTTTTGCTATAAAAGCGAAATGAAAACGTTTTGAAAAACCATCTGTGATTGCATTATCAAGTAGGAAATTAAAAGGGAATCTTAAATATGAACTCTTTTGGAGCTACTACGAGAGAGACCACTTCTGGTGGTGGTTCCATGTTGCCATGACGTGAAGGAGAATCACATAGCTCTGCTGTTACTGCTGGCTAACACTTCCACTTTGCTCCTACCGAGGCCACCGCAATGTTGTGCCACTTTTCCTGAAGGAACTATTGAGAGAAAAGGCCCACCGAGGGCCAAAGGGCCCCCAGAAATGGCACATTGCTTCTAGATAGCTCTATTGTACTGGATACAGCTAAGCGAGAAACCACCAGTCCATCAGAGCTGACAAGCGCCATGGCCTCTCTAGGGTCAGATGTTATGGACTGTGACAATGCAGCAGGATGCACTCAAACTCAAGCTATTCACTTTTTTTTTTTTGCAAAGCACTTCTGTTTCTGTACAGTGGTACCTCGGGTTAAGTACTTAATTCGTTCCAGAAGTCCGTACTTAACCTGAAACTGTTCTTAACCTGAAGCACCACTTTAGCCTCCTGCTGCTGCCGCGCTGTAAGAGCACAATTTCTGTTCTCATCCTGAAGCAAAGTTCTTAACCTGAAGCACTATTTCTGGGTTAGCGGAGTCTGTAACCTGAAGCGTATGTAACCTGAGGTACCACTGTAATAATCTTAGCCTTTATTTAAATAGCCGATGCAACAAGCACCCGGGAATCATCAAGAAAAGTGATCTGATAAATCACCGTAAATACTACTTTGTTCAAAGGGAACACAGAGAACTCCAAGACTTCTTTTCGTTCTCCAACATGTTAGGCTATAGTTGCTTCGGAAATAAACTGCAACTCCACCACACAGATTTGGCAGCCATTTCCCCACACTTTCTGTTGTGAACTGCCCTGGGATTTTTGGATGAAGGGTGGTATACAAATCAAATAAAAAAATATTATTATTATTATTATTAGAAATACCCTTGTGTGTTTTAACACACAAGCATGGATAGTAATGAAAACCAGTAGAAAAACAGGAGCAGACTCTTCTCTTTCCCTCAGAAGAACGGCTATCCATGCTGTAAAAGCAACAGGGTGCCATCGTGATTAATCAGTCCGCTCTTAGTTCTCTCTGGACGGCCCTATTAACAGTTTTGTTTCAGCTTGTTTATACCACACTGACAGGACTTCAAGATGGTGTTCTCAGAGCTGCTGGTTTTTCACATAACTGAAACGAAGAATAAGTGGGAACGGGGTGGGTAATAATTTAACCATGAAAAAACCAACTCCTGGATTACCTCACGTTCTGCAGAAATGGCGATTGTGTTACAAATAAGGGCTACAAAATAGGAAATAACATAGTGGATAATCACTGGCAAGGTTTTCGTTCGCAGAACAAGAAACTAGGAAGTGTGATAAAATCTTGCACACGCACACTCAAAATAATGAGGTTAAAACACACACCCACACACACAGAGTGAACATGAACAAAAAGATGGAGAAAGGGAAAAGGATTTATCCTCATGATAAGAGTTGTTATGAGGTTTGAGGGCATGACAGACTGTGTTCAGAGAATTGTAGCTACCAATATGGTTCTATAGTCCAAGGTTAATCCAAACTGACCTGACCACAAAATAAAATTAAGCTATGTTCTGTTACTCAAACACCTTTTAATTTAGCCCATTGGAAACCTTTTCAATATTTTTTTTCTTCCCACTGATTTTATTGGCAGCATCATTCCATGTGCCTACCACGTCTTGCCCCAACGGGCTATGCTGCAATGCTACTTTCCCCCAACGCTGATAACAATTTGATATTTTCATTTCTTGGAAGCCCCCGAAAACCACATCCCAACTTCACCCTCCCTGCCTCCAGCACTATGTCCACGCGCCTGCTTCTTCCTCCGCCTCTAATCCTCCTTTGTTTGGGCACTTTGTAGCTCCCAGCGGTTCTTATTTTCTCAGGTTTGCTTTTGTTCCTGTGCTCTCCTGAATGCCTCTTCACAGCTTCTCCTGGCCCCTTTTCCATCACCTTTTCCCCATCAGCTCTGGCTCTTCATCCTCAGCCCGCATCCTCACCTTCCCCTCTCTGCCCCATGTCTCCAGGCCCTGTAGCTTTTCTCTCTTTGTTTCCTTTGATCTCTTTTCTCCGACTCTCTTCATTGACTTGGTTCAGCCCTCCCTGCCTCTTTATTTTAATCAGAACATTCTTTTATTTTTTCCACCCTTTGGTGTTAATCAAAAGCAGTAATTTCTTTCTCCGACACCTTTTTCTGAACTGCACCCTCCATAAGCCATCCTGCCTTCATACTAATTGAAGGAGGCACTATTACCAGTATTACAAAATGAAGGAAAGGAAAAAAAGCAGAAGATAATGTCGCTTGTGGATGCGTGTGTAAGGGCAAGGCAATAATTTGTAAAGCATTGCACGCACCCTCCTTACAAAGTTGCAGATCTTTTATTTAAAAGAAAGAAAAAGCTCCGTTCAGCAACACACGCTTAAAACAGGAATGTGGTTACCAGCATCTCCCACCTTCCTGACACTGACGACTCCCCTTAGCTGTTCTTGACATTTTGAACCAAGGCACTGACATAGGTTATCTCCTGAATGGCAAAGATCACTTCCCTTTCATTACTGGCAAAACAAGCAGGTGTCAATTGTCTTTCTTCCCCTACCCTGCAACAGGGCACAATTTAGGGAGGATAGCAGGGAATTATCTATTTATATGAAAGCAAATCCACATTATTGTGTTCTGGCCACACACCCACACACCCACATTCTGGCACACCACAGTGTGACCAAGAGACACTACCAAGGTACCATTCCAGTTTTTGGCTTCCTTGGCTCTTAATTATTTCCAGTGAACTCCATGAGACAAAAGAAACAAATAGTTTCTGGGGTTTGTTGCGTGGGTGCAAATCTGAACTTCCCTCCCCTCCTTCTTAGGCCTTGTAAGCCGTGTTCAATTCAGAGGAGGAGGAGGGCACCATTTCAACAGCAGGCCTTACCCTGTTCCTTGCTCTGCCTGAGGCACCGACCTCAGTGATGGATGGGGGAGGAAAAGTCGGGCAGTAGGTGACTCCAAGCCACAGGACTTTAAATGCAGTTCCCCCGGGATGCTAAGAGCTATTGCTGGATCGCCCAGTGGCAATTATATTTCAGACGCATCACTGAAATGCTTTTGCAAATGCACAAACCCCAGCCGAGTGGGAACTCTTCCAGCAGTAGCAGCATAGCCAAAATAACAGCCATGCTCATGTGCTCAAAGTGTGGTGTTTTGGTGCAGCTCAGTGTCACAGCACATGGTCTGCATGAAGCACTGCCAGGCTCAATCCCAGGCATCTAGAGTTGTAAAGGATCTCATGTGGCAGGGCAGGGAAAGACGGCGATCTTGGAGAATTACAGCAAGGCCAGAATACACCATGCGAGACCAGTTGGATTAATGATCTGACACAGCGAGTCAGTTCCATATGCCTTGTATGTATGTAACTTGTTCCAAAGCCTGCATATTCTATTGCTCTCTAATTGGCATGCAATGACTGCTAAGTTTACGTCTGCTGCACAGAAAACCATTCCTGCTGTAAGGCTGTCAGTCTGCGGAGCCGCTCTCTTCCCAATATCCTTAAGAGAAGCGCTGGTGAATCAGAGATATTTTAAGGCCGTGGACCATCCAGTTGCATGGGAAGTATCCAGTTACAACGAGTAGGCAGACACAACGGGCAGCACTTTAATTGCTAGGTCATGGGAACCGAGAAGAGGAAGTGAGAGACAGACAAACAGGGGAAGGGAGCCCCGAGGAAGCTTGCCTGATACCCCTTCTTCCTACCTCCTTCGCAGGTCTTCGGCCACTGCTGCTCTGCAGCTGAACAAATAGGCTCGGAGGGATTTCAGCTGCTGTCTCAGACGGACCACCGTTGTCAGTGGCTCAACATGTCTATACAGCATCGGGTTTTCCTGCTGGATGTCAATCAGGGGCTCTTCATACACATATTCCAGGAACTCTTTGGCTTGCTTTGATACCTAGAAAAGGGGTGGGGGTGGAGAAATCCATTAAGCTTAGCTCAGCCTCTAATAAAACCTCTAAATGCTCACGGGCAATCGATACTATCTCCTCAGCGGTGTTAGACTAGTTACGCTAAAGTGTTCTGAGGTTGTAATACAACCTAATTTACCCAAATGGCTCAAGGGACATCTTTATGCATCTGTATGACTGGGTGCTTGGATAGCACTTGGATGCCTGAAATGCTATTCAATATACTGTCATGAAGAGACAGAGGCTACGGGGGGGTGGAAACAACTGAATTCAGATATTCAGCTAACCTAGATTCAATTACTGGAAGCTTCTACAGAACATACTGAACACACACACACACACACACACACACACACACACTGACTTTAAGTGTGCATATGAATAGCAGATTCTGCAGAACCTAATCTAACCGCACTGGCAAAGCCTGGATAAAATACAGTATATGCTGGATCAAAGCTCTCTCATTACCAGAACTGTATACTGTTCTTGCACTAGAAAGGCATTTGGGCTGGAGAGCTGTTTTAATTCAGCTCGTGTCCGTCCTCTGATCCTAGTATCTGCCCATAAATGTTTCTATGTGAATGCAAAATAAGAGGCTCCTATAGGTTTTGAGGCATTCCACCCTTGAAACTAACCAGACAACTGAGGAAGACTATTACTTTTATTACCACCCTGCCCACTCCCCAATGTCAGCTCAGATACCTTTCCTTATTTTACTCAAACTCATCACAATCCTGCAAGAAAGGCGACTGTTATTTAATAGGATGAAGTACTGAAAGGCCATTCACCTGATTAAGACATTCAATGGCTCTTCATAGAGCAAGGTACAGTTGTGCAGAAGTAGTAATACAACCAACAGGAAGCACTACTTGGCAGCAACTTGTATGTGTGTCAGGGTTAAAACAACAATAATGGAGCACTGTGCTTATGTGAATCGTCACTAGGACACAATACATGCAGTGCTGGCTCAGGGATTTTGGGGGCCTCAACAGGATCTTTTAACATGGAGAAGATGGGAAAGGCAAGTCAGATACTTTGTGTAAAGTGGAAAGGGGAGCTGCGGTAGTCTAGCGGGCCTCTGCTGGATTTAGGATTTAAATGCCCAAGCTCCCAATCTGGAACCAGTGGAACTAGTGTGGTACGCATAAGCATGCCTGATCAGATACGTGGAAAGTGTTGGTACATCCAAACCAGGCCAAAGGCCATAGCCTGATGAAGTTATACCAGGGGTCTGCAACCTTTAAGACAAAAAGAGCCACTTGGACCCGTTTCCGAAGGGGAAAAAAACTGGGAGCCGCAAAACCATTGCGACATTTAAAGCATGCGCACCGCTGCCCTCCGATCTGACAGCGGGTGGGAAGGTGACGTCGGGACGGTGCGTGACTAACGCACGCACCGCCCCCATGCGATGCCACAGCCAGTACAGCGCCCGCCACAGTGGGGAGTGTCGGGGCGCACAATGCGCCTCCTCCCCTCACTAGTATCCGCCCCGGAGCCGCGGCAAAGGTGTAAAAGAGCCACATGCGGCTCCGGAGCCGCGGGTTGCAGACCCCTGAGTTATACAATGAATTTCAGGGCCAAGTTGGAAATTGAATTCAGTTCTCCAAAGCCAACAATTTTGCTGGGCCCTGGAAAGCCATAATTGCAGTGTTCACAGTAAAAGCAGGATGACTTTCACTCCGCAAGCCCCCTGGAAGCTGTCTGGATCTATTGAACAACTTTATTTTGAATCGTACAGTGGTACCTCGGGTTAAGTACTTAATTCGTTCCGGAGGTCCGTTCTTAACCTGAAACTGTGCTTAACCTAAAGCACCACTTTAGCTAATGGGGCCTCCCGCTGCCGCCGCGCCGCCAGAGCACGATTTCTGTTTTCATCCTGACACAAAGTTCTTAACCCGAGATACTATTTCTGGGTTAGCGGAGTCTGTAACCTGAAGCGTATGTAACCTGAAGCGTATGTAGCCCAAGGTACCACTGTATTGGCTCTCCAGTAGAGGAAAAAGGGAAGATGTAAGAGTAACAAAGAAATAAAAGGGGAAGCCCCAGAAAAGGGATACTCAAGTGTTTAGATCTGAGCTTTCCCAACTTTTCATGTCGGTGACACGCTTTTTAGATATGCATCATTTTGCGACACGGTAATTCAGTTTTACTAGCAAACTGCAGGTGAATCTAACCCCTTTCCAGGCCTGGGAGGAATGCAGGGAGCATTCGTGTGACACACCTATATGCTGCAGTCGGCACACTAATGTGTCGCAACACACAATTTGGAAAGCTCTGGTTTAGATGTTATATAAGTCTTTTGTGCACCCAAAAAAAGACTGTTCCAAAGTCATCCAAAATTACCAACTCCACTAAACGCTTGGTGCTTACTCATAATTACACAGCTGTACATTTTAAGACACAGGTGGGACTGTAAAATGAATTAAAAGAGCATGGCTTTCCAGATGTTCAACAAGCTGCACTGAAACAGTCATTTGTCAGCTGCTACAATTAAACAGCAAAACGAGCCCATTTTTTCTCAGTGCTTAGAACAAAGTAACAAAACAAAACAAAAACTCATAATATATCTTCCTGCACACAGTTGCTTTCACAGAAATTCCATTCAAAACAGTGAGATTTAAAGCAACTATGCATAGGACCATAAGCCAGAAAGTAATAGTGTTGGTTTAAAAGGGAAAACAGAACATGCCTCTGTTTTTACTGAATTATTATTTGAAGTGCTCAGGTTTTCCCTCTTTGTTCTCTACTTGGTCCACACTTGGTCATCTGGATATCGTGGATTTTATGCAGCGTGTGGCTATGGGGTACAAAACTGAAGACCCTCTCTGAAGACACGAAATGGAATAGATTAAAGTGATCTTCCGGACCTTTTCGGCTTTATGATATAATTAAAAAAATTAACTGCAACACCTTTGAGTTTAAGGAAAAAATCCATCAGATAATTGCTACCAAGTACCGAAATGAACAGTGCTCAAATTAATGAAATATAATAATCCTAAGAATGAAAACAAGCTTTCCCAACACATTTTTAGGGGCAAAGTATGACCATGAGAGACTCTCTCTCATTGTTCATTTCTGTATCATTTTTTGGGCAGAGGAGTGAGGATGGAAACTAGCTGCACAGAACTGAAGAACTGTTATCGTTTTCTCAAAAGTTTAGGATGTAATAATAATAATAATAATAATAATAATAATAATAATAATTTATGATTTGTACCCCGCCCATCTGGCTGGGTTTCCCCAGCCACTCTGGGCGGCTTCCACAGAGACCAAAAATACACTAAAATGTCACACATTAAAAACTTCCCTGAACAGGGCTGTCTTAAGATGTCTTCTGAATGTCAGGTAGTTGTTTATCGCTTTGACATCTGATGGGAGGGCGTTCCACAGGGCGGGCGCCACTACCAAGAAGGCCCTCTGCCTGGTTCCCTGTAGCTTTGCTTCTCGCAATGAGGGAACCGCCAGAAGGCCCTCGGCGCTGGACCTCCGCGTCTGGGCAAAACAATGGGGGTGGAGACGCTTCTTCAGGTATACTGGGCCGAGGCCATTTAGGATGTACACCCTTTTAGTTGGCTATTGTCTCAAAATTATACATTTTGGCTTATGGATTACCTGCCCGGTCACTATGGGGCATGCTACAATTAATTCAGAAAGGTGAGGAGGCAGGCAGTAGAGAAGAATTGCTTATTTTTCCTTGCTATCCTCCTGCACTTAATTTGTGCTCTATCAGAAACTCAGCTTTGATCCAAGAGTAGGTAAAGTGCACAGCTTGGAAAATGAGATTTTGAAACTATGATAACCCAACCTCACCTGCTTGGAACCTTGTCAGAACCTTGTTCACGAGGAGCTTCAGGGACAGCAAAGGACAAGGAATATCAAACAAAGTCAATTCTATTTACAGTCAGGGCGTTGTCTCCTAAATTCTCAGATCAGCAAGTAAATTTGGCCTGAAAGCTTCTAGAGGGGTCAGGGAGCATCGCCTGGCTCATTCTGGCCAGTTGTGTCTAAGGGTCCAGCATTGGGATAGCATGAAAAATCATGCAAGGAACATGAGGCGACATGAAAATTCCCCTAGTAGCATTATTCACACAATCCATGTCTCCAAGGATGGTTGTTGTTGTTATTTAGTCATTTAGTCGTGTCCGACTCTTCATGACCCCCTGGACCAGAGCACGCCAGGCACTCCTGTCTTCCACTGCCTCCTGCAGTTTGGTCAAACTCATGCTGGTAGCTTCGAGAACACTATCCAACCATCTCGTCCTCTGTCGTCCCCTTCTCCTTGTGCCCTCCATCTTTCCCAACATCAGGGTCTTTTCCAGGGAGTCTTCTCTTCTCATGAGGTGGCCAAAGTATTGGAGCCTCAGCTTCAGGATCTGTCCTTCCAGGGAGCACTCAGGGCTGATTTCCCTAAGAATGGATAGGTTTGATCTTCTTGCAGTCCATGGGACTCTCAAGAGTCTCCTCCAGCACCATAATTCAAAAGCATCCATTCTTCGGCGATCAGCCTTCTTTATGGTCCAGCTCTCACTTCCATACATCACTACTGGGAAGACCATGGCTTTAACTATATGGACCTTTGTTGGCAAGGTCAACAAAAGGATGGAACATGAGAAAAACCCAGATTTCAATCATATTATTCCGTTTTAAAAATCAGTACTTAAATAAAGTGGAGACTCTTAACTCAGCTCTTTTCCTGTCTGCTCAAAGTGCTCGACACGCAGTTCCTTTTCCATGTTACTGTACAAATCTATGGAAAGGTCAAAATGCTTTCCTACATGTGCCATGTGGAAACTGTATTCCTTTGGGCAGAAATCCCTGATTAATAGCAAGAACCGAGCCCAGCTATAAACACGTTGAATAATAATTTAATCATAAAGTACTGGCAAAAAAGCTTACATATGACTTCAATGGGACAGTTGCACATTCTGAAATACAGGTGGGGCCATAAAACCAATGTAATGTTATGGTTCTCCAGATGGCTAGGATCAATAAGCTGCAATAAATGCCCCATCTATTTGTCAGCTGCTACTATTATTTTTTAAAATAAACAAGAAAGAAAATTGTCAACTGGCAGCCCCATCAGACACAATAAATCTGCAAAGACAACATCACAAATCTCAAAATTACAGAATCCTTTGAGAGAGAGAGAGAGAGAGAGAGAGAGAGAGAGAGAGAGAGAAGGGAACCTTTGCAGACATTGTTGATTTGCACTGATCTCTTACAAAAATAATACTAAAAATTGGAAGCAATAATTTGAAGATTAATAATGACACAAAACACTTGTATGTTGTTTTATAATGGTTTACCAATGGTGCTGTACACCACGAAATGAAATGCATACACACATATAAACATACAGAATATAAATGTTGGTATTGCTTTAAAAACAAAGGGGCTTTTATCCACATATTGCAGCTATGTGAAAGAACAAGAAAACTGTGGAAAATATAGTATTACAGATATTATAAATGAAATGTGTAAAATTAAAACCAGAACTGAAGCTCTGCTTGCTGCATTTTGTATTTTGCAGTATTCAAATGCCAGTTCTGTATACAACAGGCGCAGCCAACGACATTTGCTAGATTTTGGAAATGTTAAAAAGAGGCAAATAACAGAGAGAGGGTAAAGGCTTGGGACTTATTATCTCTAGTTAAATGAGCAGGTTAGCAAAAGGAAGATACAAATGATTTTGTGGAACCTGCACAGTCCGCTTGCGATATAGTATTTATGCCATTGTGATAATAATATTTTGTTTGAGGCCGCCCAGAGTGGCTGGGGAAACCCAGCCAGATGGGCGGGGTATAAATAATAAAAATAAACTATGATGATGGTGATTTAAATCTTTTAAATCTAACGTCAATATGCTCCTCTATAAATGATTTTATAAATTAATGAACTGTGCTATTCAGTGAGAATTAAGATTATTAAGATTATTGAATGTGAATTACTGCCTGAAAGTGAATTTTTATATTCTATGCAGAGTATTTACGTTGTAACTGTATTTAGGTTTTGTATATCACCTTTTCTGGCAATTTTATTGATTCTGCATGTACAAAAAACATGCAACGTAACATTCATTAACAAGCACACTCAGGTCTCCAATGTTTACATTTGGAGGGAACATTACATTTGGGTCAGCATCACTGACCCAATAGCCGATGTACTTTAGCGCAACAAGTCTCTCCCAAAGCTGGCATGAGATCCAGGTGGACAAAGATCCTCTGCTGATATATTAATGAACGTGATAAAGAGAAAACAGATGGCTTCTAAGGCTTCTCGCTCAGCTTGGCCCACAGCCAGCCTAATGCTATGGCTTAGTTTCCCCCTCAATAGAGCACGGTGCCAAATGTGTTCATACCAGTTCTCAATCGAAAAGTCTGAAGTGGTCTCCTGGTCTCAGCCACAGTCGTCCTCACAGCAACCAGAAGAAAAATTGTGAGGTCTCTGTGAGCCAAGCTGAGGCCCGAGAAGGCAGCAAGACCAGCCACAATGGCACAGACTGATGGGCGATCCTAGAATCTATCTATCTGTAAAGGTAAAGGGACCCCTGACCATTAGGTCCAGTCGTGACCGACTCTGGGGTTGCGGTGCTCATCTCGCTTTATTGGCCGAGGGAGCTGGCGTACAGCTTCCGGGTCATGTGGCCAGCATGAGTAAGCCGCTTCTGGCGAACCAGAGCAGTGCACGGAAATGCTGTTTACCTTCCCGCCGGAGCGGTACCTACCATATTTTTTGCTCTATAAGACTCACTTTTTCCCTCCTAAAAAGTAAGGGGAAATGTGTGTGCGTCTTATGGAGCGAATGCAGGCTGCGCAGCTATCCCAGAAGCCAGAACAGCAAGAGGGATTGCTGCTTTCACTGCGCAGTGATCCCTCTCGCTGTTCTGGCTTCTGAGATTCAGATTTTTTTTTTTCTTGTTTTCCCTCTCCAAAAACTAGGTGCGTCTTGTGGTCTGGTGCGTCTTATAGAGCGAAAAATACGGTATTTATCTACTTGCACTTTGATATGCTTTCGAACTGCTAGGTTGGCAGGAGCAGGGACCGAGCAACGGGAGCTCACCGCGTCACGGGGATTCGAACCGCCGACCTTCTGATCAGCAAGCCCTAGGCTCTGTGGTTTAACCCACAGCGCCACCCACATCCTATATCTATCATCTATCTATCTATCTGTCTGTCTATCTGTCTATCTGTCTGTCTATCTTCCCTACCTGCACACTTATATTCTAATAAATAAACTTTGGCTCCATCCATTCTTTTCCCGATGAAAGGACAAATTTTAAGACCACAAAGCTAGTTTGCCTTGCTATACAAGAGTCATCTGTCTTAAAATGGAATAAAGTAGTCCTTTGTATTTGGATATGGAATTTCCAAGATTGCCACATTCTTGCAGCTCACGTTAGAGCCACTGTAGCGGTGAGAGTTTTGGCCTTAGATTGGAGAGCTCCAGGTTCAAATCTCAACTTGGCCACAAAGCTTAACTGGTGACTTCCCTCTCACTCTCGCCTAATTCTAAGGCTTGTTGGGAGAATGAAATGGGGAGAAGCAAGCAAGCATGTCACATTGAGATCCTTGGAGGAAAAGGGTGAATAAACTGTTCCAAAGAGCTCCTGATTTCTATTCAGCCATATTTATCACCAAAGCTTCCTTATGAAACAAATCACCATCTCACGAGGGAAACAAAGTCCAAGACCTACTAAGAGCTCCAAAAAGCACTTCTAGTTTGAAAAACCTGGTGATGCTTCCTCAGTGATCAATCAAGTTGTTGCAGGTTGAACTGAAGCAAACAGCCACAAAGATAGTTGCGTGGTGTCAATCTTGGTTGTACAAAGCAACGGGGAAAGACTCTATTTCAATCAAGCTGTGAACGGCCAGATGAAACACAGCCTACCACTAGCCAGATATTTTTGCCTGCGAAGTGCTTGATAACCCCATCTCCTGTCCCAGGGCAGATAGCAAAAACAGGATTTTATCAAGTTTCTGGTAGGCATGGTACCAGCATGGTAGACTGAGTTTGACCTAGTGGTCATACCATGCGCAGGTCTGAACTCCAGTTCCATAATCCCAAGAATTTGTCTCATCAGATAAAGACTCAGCGAGGATTTTTCTGTGTCTTTTCTCCATATTAAATGTACTTAGTAAGAACAAAATGTCACGTGCACCAGGGTAAGTCAGATATTATTCTGCAAAATGAGTCCAAAGATTTTGCCTTTATAATATTACTATTTTTAATGTAATTAGTTACATTATAATTGGGAAGGATATATGGAATGAATGGGATGTGAGCTCTGCAAAGTTGTCAAAGGGGGTTGGTTGGACAGGTTACTCATGGCTATAAAGAGGACTTGGTTTATTAACTACATTCCTTGGAAGAAGAAATGTCACATTTCAAGACAGTTGTGCTCTTTTGCTCACTGGCACCCTGATGTGGTTAGAGAATATGACCTTTTGTCATGTAGCCCTTGCAATAATAATAATAATAATAATAATAAAGTCTATGTCAGTTAGCAAGAGACTGAGCAAGTATAAGAACTTTCGGGACAGAACCAATTTTGGATGAAGACCTCTGCAGCACCCAAGGAACAGAGCGAAGCTTCCCACAGTTGCTCCATTCAACATTCAAAGTGTTGGTGCTGACCTTTAAAGCCCTAAATGGCCTCAGCCCAGTAAACCTCAAGGAACAGCTGCACCCCCATTGTTCAGCCAGGACACTGAGGTCCAGATCCGAGGGCCTTCTGGCAGTTCCCTCACTGCGAGAAGCGAAGTTACAGGGAACCAGGCAGAGGGCCTTCTCGGTAGTGGCGCCCACCCTTTGGATGTCAAGGAAATAAACAACTATCTGACTTTTAGAAGACATCTGAAGGCAGTCCTGTTTAGGAAAGTTTTTAATGTCTGATGTTTTATTGTATTTTTAATATTTTGTTGGAACCCGCCCAGAGTGACTGGGGAAACCCAGCCAGATGGGCGGGGTAAAAATAATAATAATAATAATAATTATTATTATTATTATTATTATTATTATTATTATTAGTAGGTACTAGCCTGCCTATCTAGTTAGACATAACAACTGTCTTTGATAAATAGATCAATTGTGAGTGTGCTGCATGTATAGATGAAATTAATTAATCACTTCTTTTGAACACTGGTACTATTGCCTTGACCTCTGTGCTTTCCTCCTCTGATCCCAGGTTGCATCCATGACGGATTGTAGCATTACACTTTTTCTAAGATTTCCCCCATGGCATCCAGTTAAGACTGCAAAACAGTGTGAAAATACACCTCCAGTTGCCCTGAAGCTGGTCAGCGCAAGCTCATCTTCATTCTAAATCCTGCTGTGCTTGAGTGCCTCATATTCCTGATCCAGCACAATGCTGAATCACTGCCTCCAGTGCTTTGCTAGATTTAGACCTCTGTACACGAAGCAGCCGTGTGGGCAGGGAACGGGATGACACGTAAAACACAGTTGATATTACACATGAACAGTGAGTTCCGAGTGAACAAATGAAAACACATGCCTAGTTGTATCAACATTACCAAATAAGGCTCATGCTATGGCGCATACATTGATTCCCCTACGCAGAACTGTTGCAGAGAAAAATAACAGGTTCACATTTCTACCCGGGAGCAGCAATAAGAACAGGAGGTGAGCGCTCTCAATGGCTCCATTTGACTCATTCTGTGCTCTGGAGATTAAGCAGCGCCAAAGTTTCCAAAATAATTTGCAGAGGCACAGACATTTGCGGTTGGGAAGCATGTAATGAGGACTGAAATCTCAGCAGGTCTCCGTGAGGCTTCATAGGAAATGTCTTGTGCACAAGTGAAAAGGGTGGAAAGCCAGAATTAAGAGACAACCTTCTGTCTGTCAAAGCCGGTCAGCGCTGCCCATCTCCGATAGCAAGTTGACATCAAACCCTGCTTTGGCTGTGATACCCAATGGATCTCAGCTCAAGGTCCCCACAGAATTCCTCCAGATATAACGGTATCTGAGCAAGCGGTCTTGCACTTGTGGTGACTTTAAGTGTCAAAGCATAGGGGAGGGTGTGCACCTTACTTGGGCTAGGCCAAAGAAGTTCAGCCAAGACTCCCTCCACCACACAAGCATTGTGGGGAAGGGAGAAAAATCTCAAAATGTTCAGACAGAGGTGGGTTTATGTTTAAGACAAGGTGTCTGAGCGTTTTCCCTTTAAACGGCCTCAGTCCAGTATACCTGAAGGAGCATCTCCTCCTCCATCGTTCTGCCCGGACACTGAGGTCCAGCTCCGAGGGCCTTCTGGCGGTTCCCTCACTGCGAGAAGCCAAGTTACAGGGAACCAGGCAGAGGGCCTTCTTGGTAGTGGCACCCACCCTGTGGAACACCCTCCCACCAGATGTCAAAGAGAAAAATAACTACCAAACTTTTAGAAGACATCTGAAGGCAGCCCTGTTTAGGGAAGCTTTTAATGTTTAATAGGTTATTGTCTTTTAGTGTTTTGTTGGAAGCCGCCCAGAGTGGCTGGGGAAACCCAGCCAGATGGGCGTGGTATAAATTATTATTATTATTATTATTATTATTATTATTATTATTATTATTATTATTATTCCCTCTCTTCCCCCAACTCATTTCTACAGAAAAAGAAAGCTTTGCCAAGTGGTGACGAAGCTGCACCCTCAGAACTATTCCCTCCTCATGGGGGACAGAGTGCATGATGGGAACATGCTATGTCACGAGGTTGTGTGGATTCCAGGGGCTTTCTTGGGGATGAGGAAGATGGCTTCCCCCGCTGCTTTCGCACTCAGCGCAACTGTTCATATGGGCATTCGTCACTAAGGGCAGGAGAAGGGATTCCTTCATGTCCTACCTTGTATTTTGAAGTGTCCCAGTTATGAACCAGCCGAGCAGGAATTAGAAAGCTGTCGTCCACGTGGCAGATGCTGCAGTAGTACCACCCGCTGTAACTGCACACCTTGGCTTTGCCATTGGAGAGGCCTATGGACCGCTGACAACCTGCCAATACGGGGGGGAAAGAAAAAAAAAACAGCTTTAAAAAATGCAGGACTCTTAGCAGTATTGGAAGGAAATCTCCATAACTACACGCTGCTGTGTTTTAGTAAGCGAGTGAACACAGAATATATAATTACTTTTCAAAACAGAACAATTACAGCTCTAAATAAATATTAGCAGAATGAGAGAATGAGGCATTTTTGATAACTGCTTGTGTGACATTCCATGCTATCCTATTATAAAATACAGTTGTACCTTGGAAGTTAGACAGCTTAGTTCCCTGAATGTTTTGGCTCCCGCATGTCGCAAACCTGCAGCCAATAGGAAGCTGCGCTTTGTTTTTCGAACGTTTTGGAAGTCGAACGGACTTCTGGAACAGATTCCGTTCGACTTCCAAGGTACGACTGTATAAGAGTCTGAACCACACAAATCTCTAACATGTCCTCATATGCTATGAAATAGTTTCAGGAATCCATGTACAAGCCCAGTTTCATATTACAGTGGTACCTCTGGTTACATACTTAATTCGTTCCGGAGGTCCATTCTTAATCTGAAACTGTTCTTAACCTGAAGCACCACTTTAGCTAAGGGGGCCTCCCGCTGCTGCCGTGCTGCCACCGCGCCATTTCTGTTCTCATCCTGAAGCAAAGTTCTTAACCCGAGGTACTATTTCTGAGTTAGTGGAGTCTGTAACCTGAAGCGTATGTAACCCGAGGTACCACTGAACAGCTTAGCAACTGGAAGCCCAGAGCCAAAGTGGGTCTCCTAAAGAGATAGTGGTACCTTGGGTTACATACGCTTCAGGTTACATACGCTTCAGGTTACAGACTCCACTAACCCAGAAATAGTGCTTCAGGTTAAGAACTTTGCTTCAGGATAAGAACAGAAATCGCGCAGCGGCGGTGCAGCAGCAGCAGGAGGCCCCATTAGCTAAAGTGGTGCTTCAAGTTAAGAAAAGTTTCAGGTTAAGAACGGACCTCCGGAACGAATTAAGTACTTAACCCGAGGTACCACTGTACTGTATTGGCTGTTCTTCCTGATGACCATGGTAACACCATTTGCTCGGCAGCCTGCTTTGTGGAATAGGTTAGGGCAGGGGTCTGCAACCCGCGGCTCTGGAGCCGCATGTGGCTGTTTTACACCTTTGCCGCGGCTCTGGGGTGGATACTAGCGAGGGGAGGAGGCGCATTGTGCGCCCCGACATTCCCCACTGTGGTGGGCACTGTACTGGCTGTGACGTCGCATGGGGGTGGTGCGTACGTTAGTCACGTACCGTCCCGACGTCACCTTCCCGCCCGCCCGCTACATTGTAAGGGGCATGTACGCTGGTCACTGTTTTGAAGGGGAGTGAAGAACACACACACACACACAAAAAGGTAACTTGTTAATTTAATGTTTATTTCTATGAGGAGGAGTAATTCTGAGGGGTCAAACAAAGAAATAATAAAAAAGTGACAAAAGAGTTATTTTTATAATGACAAGTTTTGCGGCTTCCAGTTTTTTTTCCTTTGGAAACGGGTCCAAGTGGCTCTTTTTGTCTTAAAGGTTGCAGACCCCTGGGTTAGGGTGTGTGAAGAAGCTTCTCAAAAGCACCCTTCTTACAATTCTATGATTCTAAGAACACTGGGCTTGCTTTGAAACAATGTGCTCTTAGAATGCTCAAGCTGATAGCAAGTCACACAGATTTGGGGGTGAGGGAAAGGGGATTGTTAGCAGAGAGGAGATTTTTTTGGTTCAGGCACTGATTACATGTGTCCACAAAAGAAGGTTTCATGGAGGCCCTGAACGATCTGCCGTGAATGTCAGGATGCACAGATTTTGCTTATCTGTAAAGTCCAGGTGAATATGCCCAATATAGGAAGGAGAATGTACATAGCTCGCTCATACAGCCCATGCAGAAGGTCCCAGATTAAATTCTGGCCATCTCCAGGCAGGGCTTATCTGAAACGCCGAAAGGTTGTTTCTGGTCCATGTAGACAATACCGAGTCAAGATCAATCAGTGGTCTCGCTCAGTAAATGGCAGCTTCCAATGTTCCTAATATATAGTGTGGGAGGAGTTAATTGGTTCAATTTAGCATCTATTCAAGCCTATCAACTTCTGCGTCTGGGTGTGCCTTGCCAAATTTTACTTTTTTGAACCCAAAAAAGTGTCCAAATGGTGCATCCTGGAGATTCAATTGTTTTGATAAATTCAAACTCTGATCTCAGATTCAGTGATGATGTGAAATTGAATGCTTGATTCCGAGCCTGCTTCTCGTTTCTTCCATATTTTTTTAAACTTAGGAGTAACCATCAACGTGGCTGCAGAGTATATAGCAAGGGGAAGAATATTCTGTGAGAAACCTGACTGGGAAAAGTTGACAACAGGAAGCCGAACAGCCATAAAAGCTTCATTCACAGAAATTGCCTGAACATTTTCAGGCATTTCAACTAGAAACCACGAGGGCTAGAAACATGAATCTTAAAATAAAAAGCTGGAATTCCCAAAAGTCAAAGTTCTCTGCCAGGTACCGGTCAGCCCTCTACACATATGCAATCCTGAAGAAGGCAGCCCTTCCTCTAGAAGTCTCTATTCTCTTTGCTCTATGACCTCTCCCAAGGAAGCGATTGCTGCTAAACCTGTTTTCACGCAGCAAAGCCATTCGCTTTCCACTTGATTTGTACTTGCCCTCCATTTCCTTGACAACACATTTTTGACCTGGGTCACACAGCAGAATGCACACAAACAGCCCTGTGTAGCCGAGTGAATTGCAAAACGACAAACTTAAGGAAGAGAGAGAGCTGCAAATAACAGTACAGCATCTTCCTGTCCCATTAGACACGACCGCTGAGGTTGCGGCGTTCTCCCTGCCCCATCTGTGTTGAAACCGTTCAACATCAACATCCCTCGCCTTGTGCCTGTCGCCTGTTTTATTTTACAAGGACCGTTATTTCTACAACCCCCTCAAATCAAGTTATGAAAGCAGTCGATTCCTTTGATGTTAGGAGGTTCAAAGTGATGCACGGTGACAAATGTATCTCAGTGGCAGACACCAATTAAGCTATTTGCAAAAAATAAAGAAGGGAAAGAAAGAGGTGGGAGCAGTGCTACAGCACAAGGTTGAGTACCTCTGTTGCATAGAGTCTGGATTCTAAGGCTTACAATGCCATTCCTTTCTTAGACTTCAACCCCCCCCCCTCTTATTAACACCATTACATTTACTGGAATGAAATGCCATTGGGTATCCCTTTCCACACTCGCCCCCACCCTCAGTACAGGATTTTTAGGGATGCAAGTGGCCCATTTTAACTTGCAAGGGCACCTCTGTTGAATCAGCAAGCAGCAGCACTCTGTTCAAATCCACACAGGAATTTTTATGGCATCAGACGTACAACATAATATTGGTTATTGATTACTAAGACAGGGGTGGGGAACCTTTTTGGTCTCAAGAGCAAGATTCTGTTTTGCTCCCAACTCCTCCTTTTCAGGGTCTTCCAACTCTCCAGTTCTATGATTCCTTTGTACATGGTGTTGTATGTTTTAGGACGCGGGTGGCGCCATGGGTTAAACCACAGAGCCTAGGGCTTGCCGATCGGAAGGTCGGCGGTTCGAATCCCTGCGACGGGGTGAGCTCCCATTGCTCGGTCCCTGCTCCTGCCAACCTAGCAGTTTGAAAGCACCTCAAAGTGCAAGAAGATAAATAGGTACCGCTCCGGCGGGAAGGTAAACGGCGTTTCCGTGCGCTGCTCTGGTTCGCCGAAGTGGCTTAATCATGCTGGCCACATGACCTGGAAGCTGTACGCCGGCTCCCTCGGCCAGTAAAGCAAGAGGAGCGCCGCAACCCCAGAGTCGGTCACGACTAGACCTAATGATCAGGGGTCCCTTTACCTTTTATTACAACAACAGCCGATTGAACGGGCAGGAGGAAAGGGAGCATGGTGCTGAAAGCCTGAAAAGATAAAGTAGGTACCAGGCAAACTTGAGGAGAAAGAAGGGCCCTCTCCCTGGCTGCCACACACCACACCTCAGGGGGCTGGGCCATCCCGAGGAAGGCTCCCAAGGAAGATATCTTTGCCTAGAAAATCCATGGTCAGCTGGTATCACCTTTGAGGAAGCATTCTGCCATGTGCGCGAGGACGAGGAGGAGGAACACCTCTTCTAAGATGACACCTGCGCGCATGTCACAGCAGGCACTACCGAAAACCAGAGAAAATATTTGCTCTTCAGAATTCCTTGTGCGTCATTGTCTTTGAGAATTGCATGCCTGGGGAAAGAGACAGTCTTTAACACACTGAGCTTTGTGAGCTGCTCCGGGAGCCTGGGTTAAAAATATATATTCCATATTCCTCACGCTTGGCTTTTCAAACTTCAACAGATTCAAAAGTGCAAACAAATCCAGATCTTTAGGATCCGTTGGCTATGGTTTCTTTAATCAGGTGGCAGCCCTAAGGGGGGTGGGGGGAGGCAAGCACAATGTGCTCTCAGATAAGACCCTGTTGCAACACACATATGCAAGCAGTCTGTCCATGACCCTATGTGCCATCTTGCTAGGTCATCTGCTCTGCAGGCTTCGCAACATAAATTGTTGGCAGCCTGAAGACCTTTGCACAAGGCTCTGGTGACCAGTTTATGTCAACAGACAGTATTTGCGGGTTTTTCTGTGTGTGCTGCTCAGGAAGGCCATCGGAGAAAGCACAAGTTAACTCTCCTGCTCATTTCTCGGTAATTACAGTTGTGGCTCTGCTCTGGAAGGGGAGAATGAGATGGTCTGCAGACCACCATCACTGCCCGGCAGACAAGAGAGGTAGA
The DNA here is from genome assembly GCF_964188315.1 of Podarcis muralis. Classification (NCBI taxonomy): domain Eukaryota; kingdom Metazoa; phylum Chordata; class Lepidosauria; order Squamata; family Lacertidae; genus Podarcis; species Podarcis muralis. The sequence continues at coordinate 130,310,184 of NC_135655.1, forward strand.
GGGCTTCACTTATGCTGTGAACAGTTCTGCGCTCTGTGCATGTTCATTTGGCACAATTGCAGAAGTCTAGCAACTGGGTAGGGACACGGGTGGCGCTGTGGGTTAAACCACAGAGCCTAGGACTTGCCGATCAGAAGGTCGGCGGTTCGAATCCCCGTGACGGGGTGAGCTCCCGTTGCTCAGTCCCTGCTCCTGCCAACCTAGCAGTTCGAAAGCACATCATGTGCAAGTAAATAGGGACCGCTTTGGCGGGAAGGTAAACGGCGTTTCCGTGTGCTGCTCTAGTTCACCAGAAGCGGCTTAGTCATGCTGGCCACATGACCCGGAAGCTGTCTGCGGACAAACGCCGGCTCCCTCGGCCTATAGAGCGAGATGAGCGCACAACCCCAGAGTCGGCCACGACGGGACCTAATGGTCAGGGGTCCCTTTACCTTTACCTAGCAACTGGGTAGGAAAGCTTTCAAGCGCTTGAAAAATTCAACAGTCCTTCTTCGCCTGTGCATCCTGAAGCTGGCACACCACACCAGACACAACACAGCTGGCAGTGCACAAAATGGACCACGGCAGCAAGAATCTGGATGCTAATAAATAGCTTGTAGAATGTCCTGGTACAGACAGGCCTGCGGTGTTTCACGCAGAAAGGTTCTGCCTTTTCCCAATCCCATTCTCCTTTCCCCAGCCTCCCCCTCATATCACGGGCAGTGGAAGGAGAGGTGGAATACATATGTAGTAATAAAAATAAATAACAGAAGGACTCCAGAGGTCTCTCTTATTGCTGGCCAAGTTGCACCAGCCTTTAACAAGGCAAACCATTTTTAAATAAAAATTTAAAAATCCTGCCCTTTGGAATGTTTGCAAACCTCAAAATCTAAGCCAATAAAACCTGAGTGAAATACTACACTGGTTATCTCGCAAAGGTGAATACGCTGCAGGAGAAACCTTCACCCTTGAAACTGGCTGACTTTTTATTGCTTGGATTTCACAATCTCAGCATCACAAAACCACCAAGTACAACAATGCGGCACATTGCACACCTGCAAACACGTCTCACCCCCGCCCCCCGCAATGTTAGAAGCAATAAAGATGATGCAAGGACTGGGGAATAGCATGTTTCAGAGCTGAGTGGACCTGCTCTTTGGCGAGGTGAGGAATAAGGACGGGAATGGGGAGCCAACCGTTCCCCAAGCAATGCATTTCTCACACGCTTGCCTGAAATGTGGGGGAAAGGGTTTTGCCTGGATTCAAAGGAGGGAAGGGTTTTTCTCCTCTTATTTATTTCATAAAAATTATACACCCCTTGCTTGAAATGGATCTGCAGCGGATTCAGGGCAGCGAAAAGAAGAGCTTTCTCACACACAGTATCATTAACATATGGAATCTGCTAATGGCACCAGTTTCGAAGGCTCTGAAAAGGGATTAGCCAAATTCATAGAAGGGCATTCTTATCGGGGGGGGGGGGGGGGTGTTAATTAAAGATTTTTTTGGCGGGGAGGGTTTTACAAAAGTACATACATCGTTTCTGTTTTCAGATCATCAAGTCCTTTCTACAGATAAGTTATATTCAATGTGAGACATTAATGTTGTGGTCAATACAAGGTTGGGGGAGAAGGGGGAGGACAGTAAACTTTCATTCTCTTGCATGGTTGCTACTAGCTGTTCTAGATAAATGACAACTCCGATTTTGCCGAATACCAGTTGCTTCCAAGGGGAGGGAGAGGCAAGTAGGAAAGACATGTTGATTTCATGCACCCTGCTTGTAGGCTCCTTGGAAGATTCTGGTTGGCCACCACCGCAAACAAACATGGGTGCACAAAAGATCTGATCCAGAAGGGTTTTATGTTCAAGGATGAGGTACATTCTGTTTTTCTTTTTAATCTTTCGTTAGATAGGACCTCACCTTGACCGAGGCAGAGGGCAGTCCGTCCTTCCTTCCCCCTAACCAAAAGCCCCTGCGCTGAACCACTGCTTCCATCAGCCGCAAATTTGCACATTGCAGGAAACATACTGTGATAACAACAATGCTAAGGTAAAATTGTGGCACCAAGTTTGTGGGCTACATGTGCATGCATTATACACAACTCCAGACCTATCGGAAGGTTTTCAAATGCCCCTAATATGCAAGAATGATGGCATGACTGGTCGAGCGTGGAAAATGGCCCTGCACCAAAGCATTCTGAAGGCAAAAAAACCCACACACCTTCATGCATATGAACTGAACACATGCAAACAATCTCACTTTATTTTGAGGTCTGGTGAAAGATAGTGGCCAAGAGTGCCAGTCAAGACCAGGACAATGACAGGGTATCTCTGGCTCGTGGGCCCATAAGGCAATTTCTGACCAGCCTTCCTTCATGCGAGTGACTTTGTTAAATGTGGCATGCTTTCTGATCCAGCTCGTCAGATGAAAGTGGCTTCCTACCCCTAGACTAGGATCAAAGAGACCAAAACTTAAAACACAGCTGCAAAGCTCATTTGGTAACGTTGGCCCACTCACAGCCTCTCATTTTAACATATCTCATGGGGTTGTTGGGTGGGGGAGAACCACAAATGCCATTTTGGAGAAAAGGTGGGATACAAATGAAATAATAAGGCAGCGAAGTCCTTGGTTCTGTCCTCATGTCAGCCATGAACAGTCACACACAAACACTTTTGCAATATAGAAATACTGATTTTGGCCACTGACAAGGTGGGAGTCAGAGTCCATATATATATATAAAGGTAAAGGTAAGGTAAAGGTACCCCTGCCCGTACGGGCCAGTCTTGACAGACTCTAGGGTTGTGCGCCCATCTCACTCAAGAGGCCGGGGGCCAGCGCTGTCCGGAGACACTTCCGGGTCACGTGGCCAGCGTGACATCGCTGCTCTGGCGAGCCAGAGCCGCACACGGAAACGCCGTTTACCTTCCCGCTAGAAAGCGGTCCCTATTTATCTACTTGCACCCGGGAGTGCTTTCGAACTGCTAGGTTGGCAGGCGCTGGGACCGAGCAGCGGGAGCGCACCCCGCCGCGGGGATTCAAACCGCCGACCTTTCTATCAGCAAGTCCTAGGCGCTGAGGCTTTTACCCACAGCGCCACCCGCGTCCATATATATATGTGTATATGTGTGTGTGTGTGTGTGTGTGTGTGTGTGTGTATATATATATATATATATATATATATATATATATGGAAGGCCTTTTGTTCCCCACTCCTGGTCTATGGAATCACCATGAAGTTTACTATACTTAAATAACATATATGAAGTCGTTTGAATTCTCTAACACATTAATATAAATTATGATTATGATTCCAAGCTTCATATCTGGGTTTGTAGCAGATTCTCCCTACCCTGGAATTGTTCGCTTTTCTCTTACAGCTGCTTGACTTCCCCCTTAAGTCTTTCCTATTGCAATGTGTGCATGGGAATCGGAAGTTTACAGGATGCCGACAGAGGCATTTAGCATCCTAACACTTGAGCAATAAGAAAAGCCATGTAAAAATAGTAAATGAACTGTATAACAATTGGGTCCATAGGATGAGGTTGCCATAAACAAAACAGGGTGGGAACAAGCTTCCTTAATATGTTTATGCAGCACAAACTATAATGGGACCCCTGCCTGAGCTAAGCATATATACCCATTTCCTATTGCAATGCTTAGGCTGCAATCCTCTGCACCGTTACCTAGAAGCAGGTCCCAGTAAACTCAATAGGCCATGCACAGGATCGCACTATTAGGCTGCAATCTTACTGCAAGTTTAGTAGGAGGCTACCCCAGTGGACTTCCTTCTGAGTAAAGGAGATTAGGAGCACAGTGCACATCCTAAGCATGGTATAATTACTAGCATTATTCTAGTCCAGCAATAGTTTCAAATAGCTTCAGTATCTCCTGAACAATTTTACTACATCCTTTAGTTTAATGCATAGCACAGACAAGGGCAGATCTTTTTACTTCGTATTCAAAGGACACCCTGCCACCAAAACAAAACAAACCAAAACACAAAAGCAACACCCCAAAATAACATTGCTGAATTAATAAGAAAGGGCTTTAAGATAAACTAATTCATGAAAGACAGGATTGCAATCAACAACTGGGAAAGATGCCTTGATGGTCCCTTTGAAACACTGGAGGTGATGAAATTCTTTGGCCGTTTGGCACAGCACCACGGACAGTTTGTATCTGGATCTGACCACTGATGCAGAGAAGATCCTAGGTGCTGAAAAGGACCTCACAGCAAAACAGAATCAGACACACTTATTCTGGTGGGAAGAGCTAAATGCAAATGGACAGAGTAAAACCTCTTCTCTTCCCAGGCCGAGTGAAGGCATCCGTTCCTGAAGGAAAAACTTTTCCCCTCCGTTTTTGTTTCTTTAATCTGCCCTCCTGACCCTGATACACTGAGAATCCATTTCCCCCCTTCCTCTTCTCCTTCTGCCACATCCCCAGGCCTGATATGGCTGCCCTGGCTTCTATCCGTGGTTGGAAAAATGCTAGCTGGCGCCCAAGATAAACTTGTCTAAAGCTACATTCTTCCTTCTCCACTTCTGAGTGTCAGCTGTTTGTCTGGAAGCTTTTGCTGCAAAAGCTTTTAACAAGGAGGATAGGAAAAGGGGGGGGGGGATGTAGAGTGCAATTCAAACAAAACCAACTCTGGCCCCCCAACCACCACCACCCCAAATCCCTGACACAAGAAAAAACAAAGAAAGAAACAAGGATGGGGGGAGGAACCTTCTCCCCAGCAAATCTTTCCAACAAACTCCTCTATCAGAGGTTCATTGTCAATCAATTAGTCAAGGCAGTGGGACTTAGTCGGTTGGGGGGCAGTTGGAGAGACAATGGGTCATATTACTATTTAATCACTTTTACTAAATAAATAAAGCAGCCCTAAGGTGCTGTCATGTCAAGGGAATTTACAGCAAAACAAAAAACCCCAAAGAAAGAAAAAGCCTAATTTTTCCATTACTTTTTTCCTCCCCTGAAGAACAAGAGAGGGTTATTACTGTAGCCTTAAGTCTCATCTTTGTGCAGCTCCTCTTTGATTCCCACTCGGACCCTGCCACTTTCTGGCACTAATTTGTCAGGCTGAACAAAGGAGGGATTTGTACCTCCTGTAAGGTCTCAATTAGGAAAGGCTTCTGCTGTATTATGTGCCATTCAGACAGGACACAATGATGGTAATTACAGGAATTTGCACTAAATGGCTGAAGAATTCGCAGCAAAACTTTTTTTCCTCCACAAAGCTTGCCCCTCTTTTGCAGCTGTGGGGGAATTGGATGAGGGTAGGGGGGTGGAGAGAAGGGAAGGGTGGGCCTGAGGCCTACAAGATGCAATTACCAGCAGTATTCCTATTCAGTTAAACAGCCACCCCGCAAAGTTAAGACAGCAGACATCTTTCCAAGTGGGAAAAGACCTTCAACAAGGACTTTCAACAGACAAGCCCGGTTCAGCCCAGTTTCCACAGCACGGCCTTTCCACTCGTTAGCTTTAACGCATTTATTATGTCGTTAAATTAAAATGAATGAATAATGGTAATGCATCTTTTTGTTCTTCCCTTCGGGAACCCCAGGGCTCTTTTCATGGGATTATGTGATCCATCTAGAATGAGCTGCAAGATTGCATGCACACACCTCAAGCCATACCCAAGTTCACCTTTCCTGGGGAGAAATGTCGGTGTGAGCTAGGAAATCACAGCTAACTTGAACAGTGCATGAACCTCTATAGGGTTCTCCAGCTGGTAGTTTTTTTTCTGAGGCACGGATCCTGCCAGAATGGCTCAGTAAAAACAGTAAAGTGCACCTTTCAGCCAATGCACAGCTGGAAACTACTAGCATAAATTGCCAGTGCAATGCTGCATACAGAAAACTGGGTTTTGAGCATACAAGGCCCAGGTTAGAAACCCTGCTCAACGACAAAACCTACTGGATCGCCTTGAGCTACTCATGAGATCTCAGGTCACAAATGCACATGCAGAGGTCCCTGGAGAGTTTCTGTTCGGAATGTGCCCATGCCCAGATAAAGAAGGGTACAAGGCTTCTCTACAACCTTCTGCTGCGATGGCAAAACACCGGGACCCTACACACACCTGCCCCCACCTACATCACCTCCAAAGTGTTTCCTTGCTGGAAAGATCTTAAAGGTAAGACTGGAGAGAGAAGGGGCTGCAAGGGGGCTGCGGAAACACTAGTGAGCAACCTGGGCTGCGTGCACAGATGCAACCGGCAGTGTCCAGCTTCAATATTTGCTAACATTTTGCCTTGCCTTCAATGTCTGTATCTGTGTATATCCAATACCTCAAGGACCACTGCTCTCCATATGAACCGACCCAAGAAGAAGAAGAAGAGTTTGGATTTGATATCCCGCCTTTCACTCCCCTTCAGGAGTCTCAAAGCGGCTAACATTCTCCTTTCCCTTCCTCCCCCACAACAAACACTCTGTGAGGTGAGTGGGGCTGAGAGACTTCAAAGAAGTATGACTAGCCCAAGGTCACCCAGCAGCTGCATGTGGAGGAGCGGAGACGCGAACCCGGTTCCCCAGATTACGAGACTACCGCTCTTAACCACTACACCACACTGGCAATCATCATCTGACGCCTTTCTTCATGTGCCTCCTCCGCAAGAGGTCTGGAGGGTGGCAACATGAGAAAGGGCCTTTTCTGCAGTGGCTCCCTGTTTGTAGAATGCCCTCCCCAAGGAGGCTCACTTGGCACCTTCATTATGCATCTTTAATCGCCAGGCTTGAACGTTTCTCTTTAACATACTATGGCTTTTTAAAAGTGTTTGTGGGAGCAGGGCTATCGGGTTTGATTTTGTCCTTGGTTTTATTATTTATTTTGTGTTCTCATTTTGTATCTTTATGTTGTGAACTGCCCCGTGATCTTTGGATGAAGGGCAGTGTACCAATTTAATAATAAATGAACGTGCTCCTGCTTTCACACTGACCTTCTTCATAGGAGAACTTAGGGAAAGCTCCACTAGGAATTTGCCTGAACTCCTTCTGCTCTCCTAGATGGGAGCAAAGGCAGCTGATCTTCCACCCACTTTCAATATGAATGGGGAGAAAGTCAATCAGGAGTAATAACTTTGGGTCGAGGGTAAAGGTTTTTTATTTTTGCAGAGAAGTCAGCAGAAATGGATTATTGGGTGTGATGCAATAAAGGGGAAACAAACATAGTGAGCAGCCTCTCCCAAACTGGTGCCCTTCAAATGTTTGGGACTACAACTCCCATCAGTCAGTATGGGATGGGAGTTGTAGTCTAAGTGTCCAGATGTTGCTAAACTGAGGAAGGCAGGGGGAGAGGAAATGGCTGGTTTATTTTAAAGCTAAATGTTCCTTTTTTTTTTAAAGAATAATGATTACTATTTACAGAACAAGCACACCAGTCTCTCACTTCTAGAGAATCTCTATATGTAACTGTGGTGGGATGATGAGCTGCTTGTGCGTAAAATGCAAGTCCCTCAGAGTTTGATCAGGTTTTCAAACCTCTGCCTGTGACGGAGCCCCTCCGGCATGGCTGCGTCAATCGCTAGTAGAATCCGAAAGTGGTTGCTTTCGGAAACGTTTCCAACATAAAAGCTCTTTCACGGAAACACGTCTTCTGGACTCTCTGCGTGACAGTTTCCGGCGAGGCGTGGGTGTCCCTATAGGAGGTCCTGAGACCTCTCCACTGTTTTCGCTGGAAACGTCTCTGAGCCACCCCTCCGACTCACTTTCCCTGGAAGTTCCTGCTCGCCCCCTACTGGTTCCCTCTTCAGCTGCTCCGTCTCTTTCAACCTGAGGGAGCCTTTGCACCTCCTGTCCTTCCGATGGCAGTTCCCTGACATCCACCTCCCCTCCAGGGCCCCCTTCACCCCCTCCCGTCTCCTCCCCTCCGGGCTGGGAGGAAGTAAAACCCCTGAAAGAACCTTCCTCATCGTCCGAAGTTTCGAACACTTCCCTCCACCTGCTACTGTCCCTCGTCTCTCGATACTCCTCGTCTTCGGAGTCTATTCCCTCTTCCAACTCCGACTCCGTGAATCCTTCCATTTCCTGTTCCTCGTCGGTGGTGCCGAAGTACTCCCTCCTAAACCTTTCTACCGGCTGTGGTTTCCTAGGGAATCTTTGGTGGAACGTTTCTGTTAAAACCTCGTCATTGACCTCCCCTGCAGTCACCCAGGTGTTTTCTGACTCCGGTTCCCCTTCCCACGCCACCAAATACTCTACCTGATTTCCCTTCCACCTGGAATCGAGGATTTCCGCTACATGGTTGCTGCGTTCCCTCTCTTCCAAGGCTGGTCCCCTGACGTGCTCCCCTTCACGTCCCCCCCTGTATGGTGACAGTAACGACCTGTGGAACACTGGGTGCAATTTCATGTGGTTGGGTAACCGGAGTTTGAAAGCCACCGGGTTGACCTGCTGAATGACCTCAAAGGGTCCCAATCTTCTGGGCCTCAATTTCTTACAACCCCCTTTGAACGGCAACCCTTGGGTTGACAGCCACACTTGATCCCCCACCCTTATGGTTTCACCTTCCCTTCTGTTCTTGTCTGCCTGCTTCTTATATTGTGCCTTGGCCCTTTCTAAGTTGAGCTGGAGCTGATGATGGATCGCTTCCATCTCTTCTACAAAATGTTCAGCCGCTGGAATGCTCCATCTCTCCCCTCCCTCCCCTGGAAATGCCCTGGGGTGACACCCGTAATTAGCCAAAAAGGGGCTCATCCCTGTGGACACATTCTCCGCATTATTGTAGGCAAATTCTGCCAGCGCCAACTTTTCGACCCAATCGTTCTCTCTGTCATTGACATAACACCTCAGATATTGTTGAAGAATGCCATTTGCTCTTTCCGCCTGCCCGTTGGTTTCAGGGTGCCGGGCCGTTGAAAAATTGACTTCCACGTGCAGCAAGCTCATGAGCTTCCTCCAGAACCTGGAAGTAAATTGTTTGCCGCGGTCTGAGATCACCCTCAAGGGAGCCCCGTGCAACCTAAAGATGTGTTCTACAAACAACTTCGCTGTTTCTTCCGCTGTGACTGCATGTGAGCATGCTGCAAAGTGGCACATCTTTGTCAACAGGTCTACTACTACCATGATGGCTGTCTTCCCCTTGGACTTCGGCAGATCCGTCATAAAATCTATTGATACCGCTTCCCAAGGCCGTTCTGGTGTGGGTAATGGTTCTAATAACCCTGCCGGCGCCCGTCTTTCCCCTTTGGCTCGCTGACATTGGTCACACCCTCTTACATACTCCCTTACATCTTCCCTCACCTTGGGCCACCAGAATTCCCTGGTAACCAACCACATGGTCTTGTGTTGCCCAAAATGTCCCGCCGTGGGGCTATCGTGCAACTGCTTGAGTACTCTCCCCCTCAATTCACCTTCGGGTATATACAGTGCCCCTTTGTAATACAATGCCCCATTTCTTTCCTCAAAACCTTCGGGGCTCTCGCCCTCCCCCCTGAGTCCTCTGAGCTTATCCTGGGCATATTCATCATTTTCCGTTTCCTCTACCAGTTCTCGTTGCCCCACCAGCGCCGCCCCACACACCCAGCGGTCCTCAGGGATGACATGTCTCTCTTCAATCGCCCCCTCCCCCTCCCAATACTCTGGTTTGCGTGAGAGAGCGTCCGCCCTGACGTTTTCTGGACCTGGCACATAACAAATTTCAAAGTTGAATTTAGAGAATTCCTGTGCCCATCTCACTTGTCGTTGGTTGAGCACTCGAGCTGTTCTCCAATACTCTAAATTCTTGTGGTCGGTGCACACTTGCACCTTGTGTTGTGCCCCAATTAATAAATGTCTCCACCTCCGGAACGCTTCGTGAATGGCAAGTAGTTCCCTGTCATACACCGTGTAGTTCCTCTCGGATTTATTCAGCTTCCGCGAGAAGAAGGCACACGGTCTCCACTCTGACATACTCCTCCCCGGTTGAAGAAGTACCGCCCCTACCGCCCGGTCGGACGCATCGGTTTCCACTCTCATGGGTTTTCGTAAATCCACATGCAGAAGTTGTTCTTCCGAGGCGAAAGCCCTTTTCAGTTCTTCAAATGCTCGCTCCGCCTCCGCCGTCCAAACAAATTTCTTCTTGCTGCTGAGGCAGTCGGTGATGGGCGCCGTCAAGTGGGCAAAGTTCTTGATGAACTTCCGATAAAAGTTCCCAAACCCCAAGAATCTTTGCACATCCTTCTTGGTCTTCGGTGTCTTCCATTCCAGTACCGCTTGGACCTTGCCTGTATCCATGGCCAATCCCTTGTCTGACAAGCGGTACCCCAGGAATTCCACCTCCTTGGTATGAAACTGGCACTTCTCCAGTTTCACCCACAGCTGGTTGGCTTGCAGCCTGCCCAACACTTCTCGAACGTCCCTCACATGCTGCTCCTCATCCTCCGAATACACCAACACGTCGTCTAAAAAGGCCACACAGTTCTTGTAGAGCAAAGGCCCCAGAACGTGGTTAATAAACGCTTGAAAGCACGCGGAGCCTCCTTGTAGACCGAAGGGCATAACGAGGTATTCAAAGGCTCCCAAAGGGGTGAACATGGTGGTCTTCCATTCATCCCCCTTCCTTATGCGTATCAGATTGTACGCCCCCCGCAGGTCCAGCTTTGTAAAAATCTTTCCCTTCCTTACCCTGGTCAAAATGTCATCAATTCGGGGCATAGGGAAAGCCAGGGGTTCCGACACTGCATTCAAGGCCCTGAAGTCACACACAAGTCTCGGCTTATCTGTGTTTTTTTTGTCCACAAAAAACACTGGGCTGCCCCCCACCGCTCGGGACTCTCTGATGAAACCTCGCTTCAGGTTTTTGTCAATGAACTCCCTCAGCTCCTGCATCTCCCTGTCGGACATGGCGTACAGCTTGCCCACTGGGAGTTGGGCCCCAGGGAGTAGGTTGATTTGACAGTCAAAGGGTCTATGCGGCGGCAGTTTGTCTGCTTCCCTTTCGCTGAATACGTTGCTCAGATCTGCGTATTGCGGGGGCACCTTCCCTCTGCCCATTACTTCCATCCCGGCTAGGGTGACTCTGTCTCCGCCCTGAACCTTCCCCTGCTTGCAGTGTTCTAGGCAATGCGCTGACCCAAAGGAGACCACCCTCTGATGCCAGCCCACTAGCGGATCGTGTAGCGCCAGCCAGCTCATCCCCAAGATGATGGGAGCTCCTCCCAAGGTGGCCACATTAAACGCTATCCGTTCGGTGTGCCTTGCCACCCTCATTATCATCGGGACAGTCTGTTGGCTAACTTCTCCTCCCAACAGCTCTCTGCCATCAATCGTGGTCACCTGCAAGGGATTACTTAAAGGGATGGTCTGTATCTGGTGCTCAGCTGCAAACTCCTTACTCATAAAATTACAGGAGCTGCCTGAATCCAAAAGCGCCTTGACCTGTAGGGGGTGTCCATTTGGCAGCTCTAGTGACACTTCTATCACTAAAGCAGGTCTGGGTGGTTCTGGCGTGGGCACTTTCACTGCTCTTTGGCCTGGCTGCTGTGCCCCGACGGTGGCAGCCAGGCGTTGGCTTTTACTTGCTCCTTGTTTTCCTCCTCCCTTTCCCCCACAGCTCCTGCCATCCCTTGCCATTCCTTTCTTTGTGGGCAGACTCTGGCAAAGTGCCCTGGCTGTTGGCAGAGATAACATTTCTTGGCGCTCTTTCCCTCCTTCTTCCGCCCTTCACTGGGATTTGAAACTGCGCGCGCCCGCGCTGTTCCAACTTCCATCGGCTCTGCCGGCGGGAAAGGTGGCTCTGGAATGTCCGGAATGCGCAGTTCCCTCCAACGTTCTCCTTTCCCTTCCCGCCTTTCCAAAGCTCTCGCTTCCTGGCGCGCTCCTATGGCCAGCGCGGATTTGGTCAACTGGTCCATAGACTCCGCCCTTGGCCCCCGGGAAAGTTCATCTTTAACGGCCGAAGAAAGCCCCTCTTCAAAAAGCATTTGGATGGGTTCCGCCGATAGGTCCCACCCCAATTTATGAATCAGCATAGTAAACTCAGTCCAGTACTCACGGACAGATCGGCTCCCCTGTTTGCAAGCCATTAACTGCCTTCGTACCACCCCCTGCTCAATGTCACTGGAAAACATCAGGTCCATGGCACGAAAAAACTTCCTCGTGTCCTTTAGTATCTCATTATTCACTGCCATCAGGGGTCGAACCCAATCCTTCGCCCCCCCTTCGAGATGGCCAATTACAAAAGCCACTCGCGATTCCTCGTCGGGGAAGTCATCATACTGCAGGTTGAGAGCGTATTGCATCTCAGTTCTAAAGGCATGATAGTTTCTGGGATCTCCCCCGAATTTCTGCACCAATCCTGGCACCTTTCTGGCTATCGAGGTGGTTTTCTCCTTTCCCTTTTCTGCATCCTGAGCCCTCCTCTCCTCAAGCCTCGCCGTTTGCATGGCCAGCTGGATCTCCAACGCCCTGTACCTTTCTTCCAGGCTTGGACCTCCTCCAGCTGCTCCTGCTCCTCCGGTTCCGGCTGGGTCGCTCATGATGCCGCTGCTTGCACAAGCTGGCTTTCAGTGACTTTCGGATTGCTGTGGTGGGATGATGAGCTGCTTGTGCGTAAAATGCAAGTCCCTCAGAGTTTGATCAGGTTTTCAAACCTCTGCCTGTGACGGAGCCCCTCCGGCATGGCTGCGTCAATCGCTAGTAGAATCCGAAAGTGGTTGCTTTCGGAAACGTTTCCAACATAAAAGCTCTTTCATGGAAACACGTCTTCTGGACTCTCTGCGTGACAGTTTCCGGCGAGGCGTGGGTGTCCCTATAGGAGGTCCTGAGACCTCTCCACTGTTTTCGCTGGAAACGTCTCTGAGCCACCCCTCCGACTCACTTTCCCTGGAAGTTCCTGCTCGCCCCCTACTGGTTCCCTCTTCAGCTGCTCCGTCTCTTTCAACCTGAGGGAGCCTTTGCACCTCCTGTCCTTCCGATGGCAGTTCCCTGACAGTAACTAAATAAGAAATTCAGCCTGCCAGAAAGGGGAAACCCACAATTTGCCAGCCAAATACTTTCCAAACACCACTTTTCAATTAAGATCCGTGAAATATGGTTGCTTTTCCGGGCTTTGACCCTAAACTTACTAATGCCAAATAGCTAAATCTCTCCTTAACATGCAGGAACAGAATGATGGCAATAAAAGGGTTTTTTTTTTTTAAAAAAAAAAAACTTTCAAAACAAGGTTGGCTGACCTAAAATATAAAGACAATTTACTGACACTGCCCCCTGCTGGAAAGACTAATTGCTGCATTCCTGGGCATCGGCAATTAGGTGTGTTACTACCACAAGATCCCGTCCAAAACCTTTCTCAGCCTCCTGACCCCGTTCAGCGGCTGGGGAGGCACAGATAAGTATAGGCTGTGCCCAGTGGGGCTTAAATTTTTATTATTTAATAAATCTGAATACTGCCCTTCATCCGAAGATCACAGGGCGGTTCGCAACATAAAAATACAAAATGAAAACACAATGTGATGATGACTTCCAACAGAGAAGCATGGCCCATGCTTCTCTGTTGGAGAGATAAGGTGTCACCTTATTTAGGCAGCCAGGTTGCCCAGCCTGTTCCCCAAGTCTCCACTTGGATTCCTGCTGGTGCAAATCAGGACCTACTTAAAGGACCAGGTGCCAGCAGAAGACTTGTAAGCGCTGGCAGCTCATCACAAGCCCATGCATTCGTGAACCATGCCAGCACAGCTAGTGATACACAGAAAGAATGCCCAAGTTATAGAATTGCAACAGGAAGCTGTGCAAAACTCAGCAGAAAGCCCTTATACCTTGGAAAGGCATGTCAAGTAGAAAAGGCAGGCAGAACAAGTACAAAACGTCCGACATTTATTTGCTTACCCGCACACTTGAAACTCTGGGCAGTCAGTCCTCTTTCCAACGACAAGGTGGTCAGGATGCTCAGAAAGCTGGTGGTAACCGACTGGCGTTTGATCTTCCTATGCTCTTTTCCGCACGACAGGCCTTGGGTTTTGTTTCTGAGCGTCACTTGCAGATTCTGACCCAAGCTCCTGGTTGCATTGGCGGCAGACTTCAAGGCCTCCATCCATTCCTGAGCTCTTTGACGGGTTTCTGCCCGCAGACGAAGCACATCTTGAGGAAAGATAACCTGAAAGCAAGAGTCACAATCATCCAGAATATCAGTCTGGACAGACAGGCACACGTCAATGTTGTAGCTCAATAGAGGGTCTTCGTCAAGCCCACCGGTCTGAAACGCCGTGAGGAGAGACCGGCTGAGTACAAAATGGAATGCTTTCCAGTTATTCTGGAGTGTCAGTCTGTAAAGAGTCCCTGATTTGAGAATGTTTTGGTAGTCCTTGATGTTCTGGGTCAACAATGCGGACTGGAAGAATTGGGTAGGTTCCTTCTGTAAACCACGATTTTGGATGATGCCGCTCTCATCGTTGTCTAATTTCTGCGAGCGCCCCAGATCTCCCTGGGGCCTCATGAAAGAGGGCACTGAGGAATGAACAGCTTCCCAAAGCTTCTGTCCCCAGTCCAAGGCCTCCCATGGAGACTCTGCCTTAAGCTGCAGGTGCGAGTTATTGAACAGCACTGCATCAACCACATTCATTTCCACATTGATGCTTTGGAAATGCAAAAGCAGGTAGACAGTAGGAAGGTTCTGGTTCCCACTGTTGTCAAGCCAATATAGGTACAGTTTGTATGGAGTGAGTTCTGCGCAGCATGTCTGCCAATAGCTGTCATGGTTGTTCTTAATTTCCAAGTATCCTTTCTTCAGGATATTTGAGAACGTCGGCTTGTGTTCTAGAAGAGAGTTGAAATAAATGTTAACTACAAATATTTTAAGGGACGCGGGTGGTGCTGTGGGTTAAACCACAGAGCCTAGGACTTGCTGATCAGAAGGTCGGCGGTTCAAATCCCCACGATGGGGTGAGCTCCCATTGCTCGGTCCCTGCTCCTGCCAGCCTAGCAGTTCGAAAGCACGTCAAAGTGCAAGTAGGTATAAATAGGTACTGCTCCGGCGGGAAGGTAAACGGCGTTTCCGTGCACTGCTCTGGTTCACCAGAAGCGGCTTAGTCATGCTGGCCAGATGACCTGTACACCGGCTCCCTCAGCCAGTAAAGCGAGACGAGTGCCGCAACCCCAGAGTCGGTCACGACTGGACCTAATGGTCAGGGGTCCCTTTACCTTTACCTTACAAATATTTAAAACTTCTTTCTCTATTGCAGTTTCTCAAATGGTGGGCCTCAGGCCACTTTCAAGTGGGACTCAGTGCCACAGCCCAGCCAGGGCCTTCTCACTCTCCTGCCATGCTCACTTACCATGCTCTAGTCTCCTGGTTGGACCAATGGCACTGCCAGCAAACCTCCCCGTGCAAAATTAAGATGACAGGAAGCAGAGAGAAGGGAGATTTTCCCCGGTGTTATCAGACAGCAGCAGCAAGAACTGAAATGTGCCCACTGGTCCAACAAGGTTGGCAACCCACCTGCCAGCTGTTCTTTAGCTGCAATCCCTGGGGTTGGACTAGATGATCCTTTATGTCTCTTCTAACTCTAGCTATATGATTCTTTATTATGATAACCCATCCTGGGAACTTACACTGAAGGGCAACCAAGAAATCTAATAAACGAGTAATTGTCGTCTGCATAAGTTTTTCAAGTTTGCAGATGGGTCCATTGGCCCAAAAAGTTTGGCAAGCCCTGATCAAATCACTCTGGAAGTTATGGTAGTTTTCAAATACAATGAACAAACAATTGGGTTTGAGGTATCAATGAAATGTTTCCTTTGGCTACGTGGAAACTATTGTCAAAAATTCAGATTTAGAGTATTCTGATGGCAACAAAGATGTCTGTTGCATTTTGTTGGGAAAAGGACCCACACCAGCACCCCAAACTTGCAAAATGGCTCCACTACATTTGGGTCAGAGTTATGATGATTCAAGTGATTTAATCAGATGTACATTCATGAAAATAGGGTGACTGAAAACTGCAAGTGGAGGGACTTGGCTTGTAGCTTTGTCAGTTACTGCCCACTGGGGAGTCAAAGCACTTACTGGTAACTGGACTAGGACAATCGACTTGTAACAAGAGAGACTAACAATTCCAATTAATTATTCCTTTTCACTGAGCCGTAAAAACTCAGGAGTTGATTTCAAGAATCTGAACATTATTGGCAATGTCATTACATGACACACGGGTGCTTTTCAATGGGCTTCATTATACTAAGAACTACTCCTCAAAATAAATACAACGAAAGCAGGAAATTACCGTATTTTTTGCTCTATAAGACTCACTTTCCTCCTCCTAAAAAGTAAGGGGAAGTGTGTGTGCGTCTTATGGAGTGAATGCAGGCTGTGCAGCTATCCCAGAAGCCAGAACAGCAAGAGGGATTGCTGCTTTCACTGCACAGCGATCCCTCTTGCTGTTCTGGTTTCTGAGATTCAGAGTATTTTTTTTTCTTGTATTCTTCCTCCAAAAACTAGGTGCGTCTTGTGGTCTGGTGCGTCTTATAGAGCGAAAAATACGGTAAGTGAATCTAACAGCAAAGAGTATGACAGATTTACAACTCAACTCAGATGCAAGAACAACGGAGTCCATTACTTCCAGTTACAGGATTTCAACCTTAAGGTGACATAGCAGGTGATAAAGGTGAGAAACTCTGAAGAAACAATAACTGAAATTACATTGTGAGTGGGTAGGACTGAGCGATATCTGGTTTTCAATACGGCAATATATCACCAGCTAAACATTGCAATACTGTATACCAATACATCACAATGTCTGAAATGATGGAACCATGTAGAGGCGAACAGTAGGGCTGGGCGATAACTGCTTTCCAACATTGTGATATGTCACCAGCTAAACATCACAATATAATGATATATCACAATGTATGAAATAAGGATGGAACCATGTAGAGGTATTGGCTGGTTTTCCCCACATTGTGATTTTTGCATAGCACATGCACACACACACACATCATGATTTGCAATATATTGCCAGGTCAAAAGTTATGAAACCGGTATCACAATATGGACTTCAAACTGGTTTTGGACGATGTATCACCCAGCCCTAACAGGAGTTCCATATTAGTTCTGCATAACTTGCGTCTCCTGCACATACCTGACATCACAGGATGAAGCGGTCAGACCTCACCTGGAGTACTGTGTCCAGTTCTGGGCACCACAGTTCAAGAAGAACACTGACAAACTGGAACGTGTCCAGAGGAGGGCAACCAAAATGGTCAAAGGCCTGGAAACGATGCCTTATGAGGAACGGCTAAGGGAGCTGGGCATGTTTAGCCTGGAGAAGAGGAGGTTAAGGGGTGATATGATAGCCATGTTCAAATATATAAAAGGATGTCATATAGAGGAGGGAGAAAGGTTGTTTTCTGCTGCTCCAGAGAAGCGGACACGGAGCAATGGATCCAAACTACAAGAAAGAAGATTCCACCTAAACATTAGGAAGAACTTCCTGACAGTAAGAGCTGTTCGACAGTGGAATTTGCTGCCAAGGAGTGTGGTGGAGTCTCCTTCTTTGGAGGTCTTTAAGCAGAGGCTTGACAACCATATGTCAGGAGTGCTCTGATGGTGTTTCCTGCTTGGCAGGGGGTTGGACTCGATGGCCCTTGTGGTCTATTCCAACTCTATGATTCTAAGCGAATCCCTCCCGGTGGCATTACTCTCTCTTCTCTCTCGCAAACGCCTACTATGCACCCATGTTCAGGGACTATGTGCTCCCACTGGGCTCTCCTACCTTCTCTTTTGTGGGTTGTGCTTCTAAACAGTGGTTTAAAGAGTGCAAAGGAATTTGATCCCTGCCTATAGGGATGCCTGGGGGTCTGCAGGGCTGGCTATGCCACTGGTGGGCTAGGTAATACATCGCCCAAAATTGGTTTGAAGCCCACATCATGGTAACAGTTTCGTAATATTCAACATGGTGATATACAGTGGTACCTCAGGTTAAGTACTTAATTCGTTCTGGAGGTCCGTTCTTAACCTGAATCTGTTCTTAACCTGAAGCACCACTTTAGCTAATGGAGCCTCCCGCTGCCGCCGTGCTGCCGGAGCACGAGTTCTGTTCTCATCCTGAAGCAAAGTTCTTAACCCGAGGTACTATTTCTGGGTTAGCAGAGTCTGTAACCTGAAGCGTATGTAACCCGAGGTACCATTGTATTGTGAATCATGATGTGGGGGTGGGGGCTATGTAAAAAATTGTGATGTGGGGAAAACCATGAAGCCGGTCGTCGCTTCTCTTTTGATTCCTGCTGCCCCTGTTGTACTATAAAATAACAGATGTAACAATATGTTAAAGATAAGTAAAATGCATCAGTTTTAGAACCCTAAGTAGTAGCAGTTGCCAGGACATTACCCCGTTTGCCTCTAAATTGTTGCATCCTTATTTCAGACACTTTGGTATATCATGATGTTTAGTGGGTGATATAATGTGATGTTGAAATTCAAACAAAGGGGGGGTGTGCTATGGCACTGCCTTGCACATTGAGTGTGCAGTGACACAGAGTTTTTCGAGATGCATTGCCACGATTGTGAGTTCATCGGCTCCCTCCACATTTGGGTGTTGCCACTGATAGAGAGTTTCTGATTGGTGGGGAATGGCAAAACTGCCAGGGGTGCTGGGGGGAGTGCCTGTCACTTTTGCATTTCCTGGGTATGTGTATGTCTCCCTCCCAGGCTGAGCATGCACTGGATTTGGTGCTTGTGTAGTAACAACGCATCTTCACGCCTGCCGTAACGCGAGTGCATAACATCCAAAACTCCAGCTTCCAAAAAGGAGCTTTATTTCACATAAACTGCTGGGGCAGTGTGGGGGGGGTTTAATTAAATTCAATCTAAATTGGAAAAAGAAAAGGCCTTTTAAAAAAAAAAGTGTTGATGAGGCAAGGGTATAAGGAAGCAACCAATTTGATTTGCCTTCCCTCTCTGGTCCTAACATTCGTTGGGATTTCTGCGCTAACTCAAAAGCCATTAATTTATTTGAAAGCCACACGGATCCCTTTGTAGTGCCGATCATGCGTATATATTCCACAGTTACCTTCCCTTTCTGTTAATCATCCAATAAGAGAAACAGCGCGGCTACCGCAGACCCAAAGTGAAACTTCAGCCCGTTGTTCTTGTTTCCATAGGTGACACTTCCTGGCTTCTCACAGGTTTTATGCCACACTCACCACTGTTTCCCCTCCCTCCTGCCTTTAGCTACCCACAGAGACTTGCTTGTCTTTTGTTGAAAAAGAGAGAGAGAGAGAGGAGCTGTCTCTCCTCCCCATCTTTCACAGCCAGACAGTCTCTCTGCCAGCTTTTTCTCTCCAGCTCCTGTGAACTGGCTTCATCCGCTCCCACTTAAACTGGGACAATGACAGTGGCCGGCTTGATTAAAATTCAAATGCAGCAGACCCTTCTGATTTGAGAAGTGGCCAGCTCCTGACATAGACAGGTGGAATCACAGCTGCCCCCCCCCCCAATCTTTCACTCTGGTTCCCTCCTGCCACCTCACCTGCCTGGTGTACAAAAGCTGCATAATACCTTTCCGCTGAGTGCTTTCTGTCCACCCTCTAAAATGGAAGCAGCGTTTCTCTTCACTCTTTCCCCAAACAAGGAAATTAAATCAAGGCAGAGCAAATCAGAGCCCATCATAGAAAATAGGAGATAATCACGCCAAATAGCCTACATCTGGGGTGCCTTCCTTTTAAAAAAAAAAAAAAGTAATTTCTTGAGAAATAAGGACCAAAAGAAGAAAACAGCGAAGAAAACAACCTGCTGAGAGCCTTATAAGATTCCTCTTATCTACAGATTATATCCCTTTTCTTGCTGTATTAGGTCTCATTACAATCTTTTTTTGCATACGCTGTGTTTCAAAAACAGTTGTTCACAGAGGCCAACATTTCTCTCCTTTTGTGCTCAAATAGTCTCCCCAGGTACTGGGGAGGAAACATTTGAAAGTGGCATGAGCAAAACCTGGGATGTTTATCACGGATAAATAATCTTGTATTGGTGGTCTGGTCTGCAAATAATAGAAGAGCTGACTGATGGAATCAGCCCCCAAATCCATCTGGTACAGCCTTGTAAGGAAGCCCACAAAAGATACCTGCAAAGGAAGGATAGAAATGCAGCTAGCCTGTCTAGGACTGGCAGCTGTGGGAACTGAGAGCTCCAGCCCCCCGCAAAACTGCCCCATCCCTGCTGAGCAGAGAGGAAAGGAGTTTCCCCCTCAGGCAGCCTGCTTGGTTGCTATCCTGGGTGCCAAGGATGGATGGAGAGCACCATGTTGGCATGCAGTCCCTTGTTGCCCATGGCTATCAGGTGAGTGCTTCAATATAAGGCTGAACAGGTGCCTTGAGGAAGCTTGAACATGGCATGGAGGGGCATCCATGCTTCCTCAATGGCTTCCCATCCCCAGTGGCAGACTGCCTTGCAATGCAGATGTTCCATTTAGCTCTTATGCCTAATCTCCATTTATAGGCCTGTTTTCCATGAATCGTCTGACTTGGTCAGGCCACCCCTGGAGTACTGTGTTCAGTTCTACGGAACTCTCTCCCTTCAAAGGTGCTCATCATATCCAACCTAAACTTTGGATTTTTAAACTGGTTTTAAAAAAAACAAACGTATCTTCCAAGTCGCCCTTTCCTAGTAGCCCTTTCCATGCTACAAAATATACAGTTGGCCCGCCACTTAAGCGAGGGTTCGGTCCTAGGGGCACATGTGCAAAGGCAAAATCATGCAATATCAGGAACCCCTGGAACGCACGCCCCCCCCCCCCCCGCACTCCCAGAGCCTTCCCCAAGAGCACCTCTGGGAGCATTTCAGTGACCTCTTGCAACCTTCCAGATCCTAGTAAGCAAGGAAAATCCACTGGGTGCACGGGACAGGGGGAAATAAATACATGGAGAGTGGGTAACGTGAGTTTTCCCTGCTCTCCATTTATTTATTTAACACACACATAAGGTTGTGATCACATATGTAAAATGAGCAAAAGTTGCAGGCCCATTGTAGTATAATTTCTTCTTTTAGCAGCCTTTGTACTAAAAAAACAACACCCCAAATCCTGGCCTTTTTATAATTGCTAATGCTTTCACCTTTATTAATTTTTTATTATTTTAGGTCATTGCACTTACAGTGTTTTCCTTACACTGTGATGCTCCTTGGGCCAAATATAAATAATTTGATAAATTAAAGTGCTAAAAATTAGCCATAGTGTCAGGACTGCATGGGCTGACCATCCTGGGATTCAAAGTCACTACCTTTGTCCTCATAGAAAGAATCAGCGAACAGAGCATCCTCCAGATTCTCTCCCTTACTTCCAGATACTGTAGTGAGCTGGGTAGCATAATTTAGACAGGCTGCAGAATCAAAGTCTTCTACTGCCAAATGTGTCACAGAAATATTTATATTTACAACCGTAACTCAAGTTGAGTTCCTCTGCTTTTAAGGTTGAGAAACGGGCAACTTGCTTGAGACAACCTTTGCAACCCATGGTGGGAATTGGGAACTGAATTTCGAAGGTTCACAGCTCCAAGTCCAACCTGGGATTGTGTTGCCTCACCGAACCTGTCACTTTCCGCCTTCGAAAAGAGATAGGAACCAAAAGAAGAAGAAGAAGGAAGCCAGGTGTAGCAAAGTATCAAGCACTCACCAGAGTTCCCTTGAATGTCCTCTCCCTTTTCGAATCCAGTTGGTGCAAATGAAAGTTTAGGACATCGATTGTCTTGATTAGACGGCTGCTGTGAAGAAGCATCAGCTAAGATGACACCCCAGTCTATGTGGCTGACGTCTGAGCGTGACCGGTTGTGGCCTGGCTTGAAAGTGGCCGTTTCCTCACTCTGCACTATAATATCGTTCACAGAACGGGGCCGACCCCGCCTCCTCTGGCAGATGTTAAAAGCCGAGGCCTCCCCCCGTTCCACCCAAGAGAGGTTGTCTGGAACCATTCCCCTTTGTACTCCAAACTGTTCTTTGGCAGGAATTGCAGTCTGCACTTTGGTTTCCAAGAGTCCGTTTTTGCAGTGCTCCCAAACGAGGTTGGTTTTCCCCAAAGTGATGTTCCTCAGGTCTCCGCAGGCTGCAATCCTATTAAACACCTCGTGGCCGACCAGCTCAGGAACTTCCTGGACCCCATAAACCTCTGGTGGCTGCACATTCTCTCGTTTAGCATCAAAGGTGCTAAAGAAATCTTCCGTCACTTCCAAGGCCGGGCTGATGTCATCGACCTCCAACGCCTCCATTTTATTGGCAATCAGACCAGAAACTTTGGGGGAATTTTGTCAAAAAACAACATAAAAATTCCAGGCACAGAAGAGGAAGGTGTCTCTGGAAAGATTCTGACACTGCTTGAACGAGGAGGTGATGGGAGCTAAATGATTAGGGTTGCAACTGGCATTGGCCTTCAGACGTTTGGCTTGTCTTCCCTTTGTAAACGTGCTACTGAAGAATAACTTGCCCTCTGACTTACCAGTCTAAATGGTAAGATAGGATGGGAGGGAATTGGCTGTGCAGTAGAAGTCCGCAGAATCTGGATTTTCCTGTAAAACATGTTACAAAACCATGTTAGTGAAGTTGCTCTCTCACCAGAGACAGGGTGAGTGGAACACCAGCAGAGAGATGCTGTTCTGCATGTCTTATCTGCAAAACGCCTATCAACACTCAAATGTTATAGGGTTCTCCAAGTATGGGCCATAACTTCACTAGACTAACTAAAGGAAGATTGCAAGTGCTTCAAGTTCCCTCAGGCTGTAGAAAAAGTGGTGCAAAGGGAACGGAGTTTAGGAGTCTGAGGGGGAAGATGCAAGGCGACGAGGTAGAGAGCTCAAGGGGTAGCCAACATTCACAGACACTTGGCTTCTGAAGCTCTGGGGAGAGGAGAAGAATCAGTGGGGCAACAACCATATTTTCCTCCTTAGGCTTTTTGGTCCCAAGAACACACACTTCAGAGATGTCTCTATCTTAATAGCCCTCACAGATATTTTTTCTTTACAACTGATCACACTTCTTTTGTCTAAGACACACTTGCACCTGATTGTGTTTTCTTGACCTAAGAAGCCCTTTGTGGCAAAGTCCAAGTACATACATATTTATCACTCAGCACTGTTAATTAATATACGTTGCAGAACATTTCCTGGGCAGGTATATACCCTGTTTGTTATTCTTTAACTTGAGTGGCTGCCTGTGAAAAGGGTTTCAGTGCCAATGGCACTGTGACAAACAATTTGTTTACATCTCTTGATTCAGTCAAAGCAATTGACCCCATTTTCTAGTTAAACTACTCTTGTGTTCTTCAGACCAAACACATCTAGTAACTTAAATAGCCACAAATTAACACCCACCAGCCCATAAATACTGTGATTTATTTTCATAATTTAAGCTAGCAATTAAACTGCCTAGACATTGAACAATTTAGTATACTCTGTGCAAGGTTAACTGACTAAAATGCTTTGATCCGCTGCTATTTTTACATGGCAATCTTATACAGGTCTACTCACAATCAAGCCCCGTGGAGATCCACCAGGTAAAATGCAGCCTTGGAGATCACTTTTTCTTAGATTGGCATGGTAAGCATTTTCTGCCGCATCACTTGGGTACATCCAAAACTATTTTACTGCCAAAATATTTATCAGTTGCAAATCGCAAGCCCTGTGATGGGAAGACATGAGTCAGCGTCATTGTACAAGAGTGGAGAAACCACGATGCAGCGAGATTTCCACAATCAAAGGAGATTCCCAGAAGTGTTGGTAACTCGGTTTTCAAATAAAGGGTAAGGCGGACCAAGAAAAAGAAAGAAAGAAACCTATCATCTTTGTTATTACTGACAAAATGTCCAACGTAATGACAGGCAGAGTGTGAGCCTGTATACTGCTCTGGGGAAATGCAATACATCTTCGTGTGCTCTGGGCCAGAAATATACTCTATCCCCTTGTGAGAGGTCTGTCAGCGGAAGGCCAACCAGCGTCACCGCTGGTTTTGCCCTCACCACAATAGTGTGTCCTCCCACCCACCACACAAATGCAGCACTGTTCTCTTCCCCATAAGAGAGAGAGGCAGTGTTTAGAAACTCAAATAATATAAGATAATCACCAAATGGCACCTTAAATCTAGATTACCGTCACTACAGCGGTATGACTAGGTGCCCCCCTCCCCCCGGCCGGGTTTGTTGTTGTTTATTTCATTTCTATACCACTTTATGTTTTAAAGAAGAAAAAAATCTCAAAGCAGTTTACAACACATTTAAACATCAAATGAAACAACCCAGGATAAAACCAAGTCAAGCTTCAAGGAAAATATAGTTTGCTTTCCCCATACAGTGGTACCTTGGGTTGCAGATGCTTCAGGTTACATACGCTTCAGGTTACAGACTCCGCTAACCCAGAAATCGTACCTCTGGTTAAGAACTTTGCTTCAGGATGAGAACAGAAATCGTGCTCCGGCGGGAGGCCCCATTAGCTAAAGTGGTGCTTCAGGTTAAGAACAGTTTCAGGTTAAGAACGGACCTCCGGAACGAATTAAGGTCTTAACCCAAGGTAAGGTAAAGGTAAAGGTACCCCTGCCCGTACGGGCCAGTCTTGACAGACTCTAGGGTTGTGCGCTCATCTCACTCTAGAGGCCAGGAGCTGGCGCCGTCCGCAGACACTTCCGGGTCACATAGCCAGTGTGACATCGCTGCTCTGGCGAGCCTGCACCAGCAGAGCACACGGAACGCCGTTTACCTTCCCGCTATAAAGCGGTACCTATTTATCTACTTGCACTTTTTAAGGGTGCTTTCGAACTGCTAGGTGGGCAGGAGCTGGGACCGAAAGACGGGAGCTCACCCCGCCGCGGGGATTCGAACCGCCGACCATACGATCGGCATGTCCTAGGCACTGTGGTTTTACCCACAGCGCCACCCGCGTACCCAAGGTACCACTGTATTTATTTTCCTACTTAATTTACAGAGCTGCCCCATGGCAGAAGGACTCTAGGAAGACAGTGGGGTGTAGTGGTTAGAGTGTTGGACTAGAACTTTGGAAATCAGGGTTCAAATCCCCACTCAGTCATGAAGCTCACTTGGAGTCAGTCACAGCCTCCTAACCTACCTCACAGGGTCATTGTAGGGACTGACTAAAGAGGGGGGTGAACCATGTACTCCTTGGAGAAAAATGTGGAAGACTGACGCAATAAATAACCTCTTCTGCTTACCTGCTTAAGAAAGCTGGAGGGGAAAACCAGGTGGAGATGTCAGTCGCCAACCTTGCATCCAGGTATCTCCACCTGGTCACAATTTGATCCATGCCAGTCGCAAAACGCGCCTGGCACTTGGCTGATTTCTAACACTGGAAAGTGGCAACTGTTTGCTGATGACAGTGAAAATAAAGACATGCACTTGTGGATAACGCTGGAGTGTGTGTGTGTGTGTGAAGTAAATACCCCCACACCTGAGTGATATCACTGTCTTGGCAAGTGGTAGTTTTCTCCCTCTCTGAACTAAGGAGGAGGCTGCAACCTGTTTATTTTGTCCCTTGGCACCAAGCCTGCTACCTCCATGGCTCTATCCTGGGTTCTGCTTCTAAGTCAAGTAGCAGAGTTCACTATTAAGGACACAAGAGTAGCCTGGAAACTGGCATGGGCAAATTAAACCAGGTGTGGGGAACCTTAGGTCTGCCATATGCTGCTGAACTACAACTCCCATCATCCCTGGCCATTGGTCATGCTTGCTGGGGCTGATGGGGGTTACAGTGCAGCAACATCTGGCAGCCCTAAGGTTCCCCACACCTGGTTTAGGTAGCTGATCACAGGAGCCCCTGGATTCTTGTTGCCAACTTCGGTTTCAGCAGTTCAGAAAGAGGGCTACCAGATTCAGACCCAGAGACTGCCTGAAGCTTGAAGAGCTGCAGGGCATAAAGAGAGTACAGTGGTACCTCGGGTTACATACGCTTCAGGTTACAGACTCTGCTAACCCAGAAATAGTACCTTGGGTTAAGAACTTTGCTTCAGGATGAGAACAGAAATCACGTGGCAGCAGCAGGAGGCCCCATTAGCTAAAGTGGTGCTTCAGGTTAAGAACAGTTTCAGCTTAAGAACAAACCTCCGGAACGAATTAAGTACTTAACCCGAGGTACCACCGTATGCAGCAGCAGCAGTCTATCTGACCCTCGGTGCTTTAACTGTTTATCCATCCATTCTGCAGGGTTCAGTGAGAGTCCTAAAGAAGAGAAAGGCCTGCTTTTCAAAAGCAAATTCCTATTCCTCAGTGCCTGAAAGACATGCTGAAAAAATGTATTGGCAGTTTCTGTTGTAGGAGTGAGTGGAGACTTCAGATGTTATGGGAGATTTCACTTTATTCAGCCTAACAGTTTTCCCTCTAGTTTCCATGCCCCTGAACTAGCAAACCTGTCTAAATACAGTGGTGCCCCGCAAGACGAATGCCTCGCAAGGCGGAAAACCCGCTAGACGAAAGGGTTTTCCGTTTTGGAGGTGCTTCGCAAAACGAATTTCCTATGGGCTTGCTTCACAAGACGAAAATGTCTTGCGAGTTCCTGCAGGGGTTTTTTCCTCCCCCCCCCCCTTTTTCCCAAGCCGCTAAGCCGCTTATCAGCTGATCCGCTAAGCCGCTTAACAGCTGATTGCTAAGCCGCTTATCAGCTGATCCGCTAAGCCGCTTAACAGCTGATCCGCTAAGCCGCCAAGCCACTTATCAGCTGATCCGCTAAACCCACTAAGCCGCTAATAGCGCTAATCCGCTAAGCCGCTAATGGGCTTGCTTCGCAAGACGAAAAAACCGCAAGACGAAGAGACTCGCGGAACGGATTCTTTTCGTCTTGCGAGGCACCACTGTACATATTAGGGCAATGCCTTTATTGGGCCAATAAAAATGTCATAAAATACTGTGCAATTTTGGCTGGCCTAATAAAAGTAGTGCCCTAATATTTGGCATTTTTCTTATAGGTCGACTCAGCTACCTGTATATTTTCTACATAGAACTGAATTGCACACATCTAAAAGCCGAAATCTGAATTCAGCACGGCTTCATCTACAGCATATCTATATGCAGGGAAAACCAGAGTAATCTTAGCACTATGGAGACAACAAACCCATTCTGAATTAAACCAGTGAGAAATGATCCAAGATTAAAGGAGCCTGAGAAAATCTATCAATGTTAGTGTTAGTGTTAGTCAGCTAAAGATTATCCATCACTCTCCATGGCGATAGATGTAGCAACAGTAATTCATACTACAGCAGCAATTTCAGTCTCTCTCACATGCATGACTTTAAATGCAGAAAATGAAAAAAGAAACAGAACTGTTTGGCATATACAGGAGCACTTCTCTAAAGCTCTGTTAGAGCAGCTTCTGGTAAGCAGGGCTGACTATCCAGGCTGACTATCCCTCTGTGTTACTGTCAGTCTGACTTCCAGTCTGAAACCACTCAGGAGCAGGTGACAAGGAAAAGAAGAAGTGGCTCAGTTCAGAGGTTGAATGCAAAGCAAAACACTGACTCACCAGGGAAATCATGTCATGCAGTGACCTTTCATGTCGTCACCCAGAATAAGCATTTATACCCAAGGCTCAAGGTACCGAATCTTCCTATCAACACAGCAACACTGAGAAGCAGTCAGAGAACATCCTGGAAACCCTTGTCTTTTTCGAATACACTATTTAGCACAACTGCTGCTGCTGGCTTCTAAGAAACCTTCCTCACACACACATACCCAAAACACTTCTGATTAAACTATCAGTACCAGGGGTCCCCTGGGACGCGGGTGGCGCTGTGGCTTAAACCACTGAGCCTAGAACTTGCCGATCAGAAGGTCGGCGGTTCGAATCCCCACGACGGGGTGAGCTCCTGTTGCTCGGTCCCTGCTCCTGCCAACCTAGCAGTTTGAAAGCACGTCAAGTGCAAGTAGATAAATAGGTACCGCTCCAGCAGGAAGGTAAACGGCATTTCCGTGCACTGCTCTGGTTCGCCAGAAGCGACTTAGTCATGCTGGCCACATGACCCGGAAGCTGCACGCCGGCTCCCTTGGCCTATAAAGCGAGATGAGCGCCACAACCCCAGAGTCGGCCACGACTGGACCTAATGGTCAGGGGTCCCTTTACCTTTACCTTTTTACCTCGGGTTAAGTACTTAATTCGTTCTGGAGGTCCATTCTTAACCTGAAACTTTTCTTAACCTGAAGCACCACTTTAGCTAATGGGGCCTCCTGCTGCTGCTGCCGCCGCACTGCCGGAGAACGATTTCTGTTCTCATCCTGAAGCAAAGCTCTTAACCTGAGGTAGTATTTCTGAGTTAGCAGAGTCTGTAACCTGAAGCGTCTGTAACCTGAAGCGTATGTAACCCGAGGTACCACTGTACTTAGTCATCAGTGTTTTCTCTAACAGGCTACATGTTTCAGTTCTGGATAAACAGACCCTGTTTCACTCTCAGAGAGATTGAGTACTCAGTTAGTACAAAAATACATTGACCTTGGAATTCTCTTACTAACAGAACAAAGCCATGCATATGTGTGCATTTTCTTTTTGCCATGGAGGCAACTCTGAAGCATCATCTATGCTCAGCAAAAAAACAAAAGCAAGTCATGCGGACATTGCTAGAGATGAGGTCATTAAGCAGGGAGGCTGATGATGAGATGGCTGTTTATAACCATACTCCCTTTTTCTATACTTCCAGTTCCTGTAACTGAACCAGGAAGGAAAAGAAATGTGGAGTCTGTTATACTGCTTCACGTGAGAGAATCTGTGGCAGCAAAAATGAATAAATCAGGTAATTTCAAAAGATGCTGCAGCACTGTCTTTTGGATGCTAGGGGCATGCCTGTGCGTAATTTAAGCAAAAGGAATTCTCTGTGTATTCAACAGAACTTAGATCCTAAGTAAAAGGAAATTATGCTATTGAGAATATTATAACCAAAACAGGAAAATATTTCAAATATTTGCCAGCATCAAAAACCAGGAGGATTATTCCAACCCCCATTTTCAGGGCAGTTTTAAAGACGAATGTGCAACATTTAAATGGTCTTATTTTTCTCTCTTTCTGCAGAATAGCCATGTGCAGCCCAGGAAAAGAGAAGATAAATAGACTCCTCCTCTTCTTTCTACTGAATCCAATTCGCAACTGTTGAATCCTTCACTTTCATCTGGATTATTCCATGGCCTGCATCCTAGACTGAAAGGGGGGATACTCTGAACAAAGTACTGACATACTATAGTGCAGCCTTGTAAATAAGTTTACAACAGTTACTAGCCCACAACATTTTTATAAACATGCCTACCTGCCTTATATTCCTCTGCTCCAACCCAATCTTGGAGGGAGTTCTATCCCTGGCTACCTTAAAGAGCACTATTAAATGACAGGTGAATGTACTGTCTCCTATAAAGTACAGTGGTGCCTCGCAAGACGAAAAGAATCCGTTCCGCGATTCTCTTCGCCTAGCGGTTTTTTCGTCTTGCGAAGCAAGCCCATTGACAGCTTAGCGGATTAGCGCTACAGCTGTCTAGCGGCTTTTCGCGATCAGCTGTTAAGCGGGTTATCAGCGGAACAGCTGATAGGCGGCTTAGCGGCTTAGGAAAAGGGGGGGGAGCGGAAAAAACCGCGGGGACGCGCAAGATTTTTTCATCTTGCGAAGCAACCCCATAGGGAAATTCGTTTTGCGAAGCGCCTCCGCGACGGAAACCCTTTCGTCTAGCGGGTTTTCCGTCTTGCGAGGCGTTCGTCTTGCGGGGCACCACTGTATGTCCTAACAACTCCATAGCAGAAAAGTTGGCTTTTGATTGGCAAGTTGATCAAACTGGCTCACTTCCTCTCTAGTCAATATCAGTCCACAAGGATGGAGTTTTGCTACAGTTTATATACTTGATATTCAGTCATTCTGAGAATGGTGTATTTTTTTTTTTTTTTTTTTTTAATATTTTATTAAGGATTTTCTTGTTTTACAGAAGTGTAGTGCCTCATATATATTTTTCCCCATGTAACATTTTTACAAATCCGTTTCATTTGTTGAGGCATTAGGGGGAGAAGAAAATAAAAATAAAAATAAAAAAAGGAGAGAAAAGAGAAAGGGGGGTGGAGAGAGGGAAGATGGATAAGGGTGGGATTGGGTGGCGGTGTTTCTATTATGTTTAATGTGTGTAGAGTTTGGTGTCAGCGTGCTTGTGTTGTTCACTTGTGTTCCTTTGGTGGTGAGAGAGGTTGGGGTTGGCCTAGGGTGTGATTGTTTGCTTGTGATTGGCTGTGGTGATCTTTGTTTTCGTGTGTGAGTGAGGTGGGTGGGTGTTTTGGATCAGGTTAGCCATATTGATTTGTATGCTGTTGGTGGATTATTGTCATTGTCCTGTTGGGCTGTGTGTGTGATAAAGGGGAGCCATACCGGGGTGAAGGCATCTTCTTCTGTTTGTCCCCGTGTCAGTTTCAGTTTATTAGTTAATTTTTCTAGTAGGGCTGTTTCCCATACTATTTGATACCATTGGTCCATGCTTACTCCTGACAGGTCTCTCCAGTGTCTGGTTATGGTGTTTCTGGCTGCTGAGAGCAGGTGGGTTATGAGTTCTTTGTGGTGTAAATGGGCATTGTTGTCTTGGAAGATGTTTAGTAGGGCCAATTCTGGGGTGGTGTCTATTACTTGCTTAGTTATTTTACAAATTTCTTGTATGGCTGTTGTCCAGAATAGTTGGATTTTGGGACACTCCCACCACATGTGGAAGTATGTGCCTGTGGAGGTGCACCCTCTCCAGCATTTTGGTGAGGTTCCTGGGTGTATTAGCGCTAGTTTCCTTGGTGTTAGGTACCACCTGTAGGTGAGTTTCAGTGTGAGTTCTTTTCTTTTCGTTGATATGGATTTAAAGGGGGGTTTAGACCACATTCTGGTCCATTGAGTGGGGTTTATCTCATAGCCTATGTCATTCTCCCATTGATTTTTGATTGCGTCTAGGGGATTTGCGAGATTTTGGAGTAGTATTTTGTATATTGCGGATACCATCCCTTTACCGTTTCCCTTTGTTGTTAGGAGGAGGTTTTCGAAGGTTGTCAGGGGCCTAGTTGCTGCTGATTTTACTGTTGGGTTGTTTAAGAGGGCATGTAGTTGGTGTTGTGTTAACCAGGGCATTTGGGTGTCTTCTAGTTTGTCTTGTATTTCTTGTGTTGACAAGGGTTTGTTATTTTTATAAAAGTCTATTAGGCGATACAAGCCTTTGGTTCGCCAGGTTTTTATCTTGAGGTTTTGTGCTGCATGGTGGAATAATGGGTGGTATGCCAGGGGGATTAGTGGGGATGGGGTTGGGGATAGTTTGCCTATTTGTGTTTTCCATGCTTTGAGCATGGTCTGTGTGTACCTGTTAAGTGTTGTGGGAATTTTCTTTAGTTTGTTTGGGAGGAGTGGGTATGTTGTGGTGCAGGTGTTTTCAATTGTGTCCCTCTCTAGGTGTACCCATTGTTTTGTCTCATCTTCTAGTATATATGGGATTATATGGCGTATTTGGTTGGCGTTGTAATATGCTTCTATGTTGGGGATTCCCCATCCTCCTTCTGAGGTGGGGAGGTGCAGGTATTTGGGGCTTATTCTTGGTTTTTTATGTGAGAAGATGAAAGAGTGTAGTTTTCTCTGCCAACTGTGAAGTTGGGTTGAGGGGATCCAGATTGGGAGGGTTTGGAATAGGTAGGTTAGTTTTGGGAGTGTGATCATTTTGATCATGGCTATTTTGTCTGAGAGAGTGAAATTCATGTTATTCCATCTCTTTAGGTCTTTGTTAATTTGTCGCCACAGGGGCTTGTAGTTGTGGAGGTATAATTTATTGAGGTTTCTGGTTATTTGTACCCCTAGGTATCTGAACTTGGTGTGGCAAAGTTTTATTTTGGTGACCTTCGTGAGTTCTTTTTGGGTGTGAGGAGGGGTGTTGAAGCACATAGCTTCTGACTTTGTGAAATTTACCTGTAGGCCCGACACCATTGCAAATGCGTTGAGTTCTCTGATTAGGGAGGTTGCTGTGCTTATGGGGTCTGGTGTTGTGACCATTAGGTCATCTGCAAAGAGCCCTAATTTATAGGTCCTGCCTTTTATTTCCACTCCCTTGATGTCTGCGGCTGCTCGGATGCGGATTGCTAGGGGTTCCAGAGCCAGGATAAATAAGAAGGGAGACAGTGGGCATCCTTGTTTCGTGCCTCTTTGGATAGCTATAGTGTTAGAATCCATATTGTTAGTTCTGCATTTTGCTGAGGCTTGGGAGTATATTTGTTTGAGGATTTGTAGGAAGTTGGGGCCAAATTTCATGTTAGTTAGTACTGCTAATATGTATTTCCACTCCAAGCAATCAAAGGCTTTGAGTATGTCTAGGGACATAATTGTCAATGGGAGTTTGGTTGCCTTGCTGTGTTCGATCAGGTTCAGTAGTTTCCTGATGGGGTCTGTTATATTGCGGCCAGGGACAAAGCCAGTCTGGTCTGGGGCTATTAACTTGTGTAGGAAGATTTTTAGGCGGTTGGCCAAGATTGATGTGAATATCTTGTAGTCTTGGTTTATTAATGAGATTGGGCGGTATGATTCTACTTTGAGGCTGTCTTTTAGTGGTTTTGGGATGGAGACTATTTTGGAGTGGGTCCAGGTTTTGGGGATGGGGCCTCCTTTTATGATGTCGTTGAATAGGCGGGTCATGTAGGGCATCAAGGGTTCTTTGAATTTCTTATAGAATTCTGCTGTGAAGCCGTCTGGGCCTGGGGCTTTGTGTGGTTTCAAGTTTTTGAGGACCGCATCTATTTCCTCTGGGGTGATAGGGCTATCCATGAATTCCTGTTCCTCATCAGTTAGGGTAGGCATGGTCAGTCCTGCTAGAAATTTTTTGATTTCCCTCTCTGGTGGGTTATGGGAGGTGTATAGGTTGGAGTAAAATTCTGCAAATTCTGAAATTATTTCTTTGGGGGAGAATGTTATGTTGCCGTCTTTTTTGGTGATGCAGTGTATTCTTGTTTTGAGTGCTTTTTTCCTACATCTATTTGCTAGTAATCTGGAGTTTTTCCCTCCATATTCATAGAAACGTTGTTTAGAGTATAGAATGTTGATCATTGTTTTGTTGATTTCTAAGGAGTCTAGTTCTCTCCTTTTCTGTTCTATAAGTTTGAGGAGTTTTTTAGATCCTGTTTGTTTGTAGCGTGATGAGAGGGCTGTGATGTCTTGTTCTATTTTGCTAATTTTTGAGGAGGTTTGTTTTTTAAGGAATGTTTTCTCTTTTATGCAAGCTCCTCTGGTGACCGCTTTCATTGCGTCCCATAGGAGGGGGGTTGTTGTATTGTTTACATCGTTTTCTTTGAAGTAGTTTTGGAGGGTTTTTGTGAGACTCTCTCTAATTTGTTTGTTTGTAGTTAGGATGGGACTGAAGGACGAGGATGGGGTGGTTTGTGTTCCTTCTCCTATTTTAACAGTGACTTCTACTGGGGCGTGATCTGTGATTTTAATGTTACCTATGTTTGTTGATTCTACTGAGGGAATCAGACCCTGTGTGAGTAGAATGCTGTCCAGTCTGGACACTGTATCATGGCGTCCCGATTGGAATGTATGGCTGATGTCTCCCGGGTTTTGCTCACCCCAAATGTCATAGAGACCCCTGTTTTTTAGCATTTTTAGTAACTTGTAAGAGTTCCTGGTTGTTGGGGGTTTCCTTCGGAGGAAGGTTGCCCATGGGGTTGTGGGGTGGATATCTTTCAGGGATATACCTTTCATATTTAGATTGAGGTCCCCTCCTAGGATTGCTTCCCCTTCAGAGAAGGAGAGGAATTTGTTTAGTGTTTTCTGGAAGAATTCTAGTTGTTTCGTGTTTGGGGCATATATGGAGCCGATTGTCAGTTTGATTTTGCCATCTAGTGTCCCTTTAGCGAAAATGAATCTGCCTTTTTTGTCCTTGAGGACTGTTGTGGCAGTGAAGTTCAGGTCCCTACTGAGTATTATGGCTACACCACGGGCTTTCCCTGAGCCTCGTGCGACCCACTGTTGACTAAAGCGGGGGTCGCTCAGGAGTTTGCTGCCTTTGGGTGGATTGTGTATTTCTTGTAGGAAGGTGATGTGTGGTTTCATGGTGTTTATGTATGAGGTGATGCGTTTTCTTTTGATGGGGTTTCCCAGCCCCCTCACGTTTAATGTAATTGCTTTTAGGTTAGCCATTTTGTTTGTCTATTATGTGGGGCGATTCCCTGCCAACCCGTTCGGGTTGTCTTGTGTCTCTCTCTTCGTGTTGTTTAAAGAACCAGTGGGGTTGCGCTGACCTAGGGTGTGGTGGGTGGGGGGCTAGTAGGATTAGAGTGAGATTTGGGTTAAAGAGTAGGGGGTAAGTTGTAGGGAGTTTCCTATATGTAGTCATATAGGTGTTTGTTTGGGGTATTTTGGGCCATCTGGCATTTAGCCAGTTGGTCCTAGGTCTCAGCTGGTGTGGAAGGCCGTGTTCAAGGACAGGCCGTCCCCCCTGTTGTCTGCGATAGGGGGTGATCAGCGAGACAGTGTGAAGTGACTTTGTAACGTCGCTGTCAGGTATAAGGTTTGTAAGCAGTGTTGCCAGTATTATGAGCAACATTGTTGGTGTGTTGGGGTGGGGATGTGGGTGCTGGTACGCTCTGGTGCCACCATAGTGCTGGTTGGGTATCAGATTTTAGCCTGATTGTGGGTTGTGTTATTAAGGTTGGAGTTGTTTTTCCTTAGTATGGAGTATGAGGATGTTGAAGGTGTGGGTGATGGGGAATGTGGTTGAGGTCGTCTGGACTGGTGTTGGGGTGGGGATTTCTGTGGGGGTGCGGGGCTGGGGGGGGTGTTGATGGTGTTAACTAAATCTATGTTTTGGGGGGGGAGGGGAAAAAAAGGGGGGGGAATCACCAATCCTTCAGTTTGTGGTTTTTTCCTGGTTGCTTCTTTCAGCCGGGGTTGTTGTTGTTGTAGGGTTGTCCATCTGCGATGAGTTGGTTTGGTTGATCTTGGTCTGGTTTCTTGTGTCGTATGGCCGGCGGGACGGTTCTGAGCATGATGCTTGCCTGTATTGGTTTGCGTTGTTGCGCCGCTTCTGTTGTATCTTTTTCTTCTGTACCATTGTCCAGTTGTTTGCTGTTGTTTCCTCGTGGTTGGGGCTGTCGCTTGGTGGGTTTGTCGGTTTCCATTCCGGCGGGAGGTCGAGTTCAAGGTTCTTTAGTAGTTGCAGGGCCTCAGGTATGTTGGTAGCCATGTGTTGTGTTGTGTTCGTTGTTACAATGAGGCGGAAGGGGAAGCCCCATCGGTATTTGATCCCTGCTTGTTGGAGACGCTGGGTGCATGGGCGCAGGCTTTTCCTCCGGTTTAGGGTATCCTGAGATAGGTCCTGTAAGGCCAGAATGGGGGTTTCTCCATATCGAAGGTTGCTTGAGTTTCTGAGTTGGTGCCATATTTCTTCCTTCTTTCGGTAGCGTGTGAAACATACAATGATGTCTCTCGGGGGGGCGCTGGGTTTTGGCATAGGTTTTAGGGCTCTGTGAGCCCTCTCCAAGTCCTCTGCCTCAAGTTTCAGGCTTGGGATTGTGTTTTTCAGCCAGCGTATAATTAGGTCTGCTGGGCTTTTCTCCTCTGTTTTTTCAGGAAAGTTGCGGAAGCGGATGTTACAACGTCTATTGCGGTCTTCAAGGTCGGCTTGCTTAATTTTCATCTCGTTGTGTTCTGCTTCCATTTGGTTTACCAGTTCGTCCAGTTTCTTGTTCACACGTGCGTTCTCCTCCCGGTATTGTTCTATTATTCTTTCTTGCATTTGGTTCTTGTTCTCTAGAGCTTCCACTTTGGAGGTTAGATTGTTGATTAGCACCTGCATGGGAGCCATTGTGGCCTTCAGTGCTTCTTCTAATCGTGCTTCCATTTCCCTCAGATCTCGTTTCGTTATTGGGTGGTCATCATCTTGAAGGGGAGCTACCATCTTAGCATTGTTTGCCATCTCCCTGGTTGGTGTCATCTCGGTCTCCCTGATGGTTTTGGTTTGAGGTTGGCTTGGCGTCCTCTTGGGGTTGGGCGTGTGGTGGTTAGGAGTTGTGGCAGTGGTGATTCCTGGGTATTGTTGGGTTGCTGAGCTGATCAGGCTTTGTTGGCTGGTGGCTTTTACAGAGCGTTTCGATTAGGTGGTCATTTGTGTCACTTCTAGCCTGTGTTTTAAGAACTTCTCTAGGGCTTCTGTAGATGCCTCAGCGGTGCCGCCGAGGCGGGGGGGGGCAGGTAAGTAGAGATGGGTATACTAACGGACAGACAGTTCATATAAAGGGAAGGGGGTTAGCAGGTAGAGATGCAAGAGATTAGAGGGTATATGTTTAATTTTCCTCCATTTTTAATTACTTTCCCACAAGCAAAAAATAACAACAATAACCAGGGGGAAATATTATTCTTAAGAAAAACAAATCAAACAAAACCATGCAGTTATTTTTTGTTCTCCAAATGGGTATATGGAGGAAATTTTTGTTTTAAAAGAGAGTGGTGGTCGTAGCTGGGGGCGAAAGATTCCCCCCTCAGGAGCAGGCGAACAAGAGCTTTAAAAAGAGAAAGAAAAGAAGAATAATTGTATGGCTCTGCTCTGTCTTTTAAAAAATAATAATAATAATATGTCCCCCCAACCACCGCCACCACTCTCCGTCTGCAGAAAAGCAACCAAAAATGTACGGGTAAAAGATAAAAATGAGAATTAAAGGTAAAAAAAAAAAAGGGGGGGTGTCTTTAAATAAAGCTTTTTATTTTTATTTATTTTTTTAAATGAGTAAAGTATAGGTAAAAGAGGGTAGGTAAAAGAGAGTGGAAAGTCTGGGGCGGAGTGGCAGTCCCAGGAAATGGCCTGTGATGGTTCAGGGCTGTTTTCTGGGTACTGCCATTTTAAATCTTAAGAGGGGGGTTTGAGGTGGAAATAAAATGAGGTTTAAATTGAGGATGTGTGTGTGGAAAAGTGTGTCTTTAAATAGTGAGTAGAAAAGATAGAAATAAAAGTAAAGATTCAAATAAAGGGTGGCTGCAGCAGCAGTGGCCCCTCTTTTAAAAAGAAAAGTGGTAAAAGTAGGTATATGGGGGGGGAGGGATAAGAAAGATGTATATATATATTTTCTTTAAAGGGAGGGAGGGAGGGGGAGGAAAGGGTTAAAAAAAGGGGGTGTTAAAAAAAAAGTGGGGGGAGGTTGTTTTTTCTTTTCTGTGGTCTCCTTTGTTATGCAGCTTCTCTGTGTTCTCCTTGCCGCTGGAGCTCCCGGTAGGGCTCAGCCACGTGCGTTTTTGTTTTTTTTTTCCTTCCTCCCCGAAGCCTATTTTGCCTTCACCGTGCTCACCTACCTCTCCTCTGCTTTCCCGTCGGCAGAGATGGGGGCAGCAACGGTAAATTTGGGGCTCCTTTTTCTTTCTTTCTTCTTCTTCCTCTCTCTCCCTTTCTTTCTCCCTCTTTGCGTTAGTTCCACTGTCCTCCGGGTTTTGGAGCTCCTCTCGGCTGTTGGGGGGGGGTCGGGTGCCTTTCCGGCTCAATCAAGGTCGTGGGGGGGTGTTTTGGCTCCTTTGATAGATGCCCGGGCACCCCCAATTCCTCTCCGTTGGCAGTGCTGGCAGCAGCAGTTCTGGGGGGTCCGGGAATCGGTCACCAGAGCCTTTTACTCTGGCTGGCTTCAGGAGCTCTTTTCTTCTGCTGCTGCCGCCATGCTGCCTCGCCGGAAGTCCCTGAGAATGGTGTATTATATAGTTTATGGTTATTGTGAAAGAATCTGTGGCAGTGAAAACTACTGGGATTCAAGTAACTAACAATGCAATCCTATACATATCCTCTTAAGAACCAGCAAGTTCAATGGAAGTCACTTGCAGTTAGGACTGCAGCCTATACTGGATTAAAAACAGAACAAATGCTAATCCTAATCACACTTGCTCATGAGTAACCAGTCTTATTAACATCAATTAGATATATGTATGGGTGTGTGTTTATGTATGTGCATATATGTGTGTGTACATCTCTGTGTGTGTCTGTACACACACACACACACACACACACACACATATACAAACACACATTCAAAATTAGCCAGGCGCCAGGCACATTTTGCACCTGCCTATTGGCCACTTGCTACCAAGTGAAGATGCCTGACATCATTTGGAGGGCATATCTGGGGATCATTGGATCTTGACTATTTTCACACACTAATACCACATTATGTAGGAACAGGCCAATACATATTTAGACTGTCCCTGGATAAAGTGACTTTTCTTCTTTCAGTTCTCAAAGCTCTTAACCTAGCTCAAGGTTGCCATCTGAACTAGCCAAATGTTTAACAGATAATCACAGCCAGTCCATTATTTGAAAAAATAAGACTTTCGAACCGTCTTGCCCCAAAATAATAACTATAACCTCCTCCTTTTTCACACTTTGCATTCTGGAGTAAAAATATGTGCGTTCTCAAGGAAGCCTGGGTAGCATGGTACACTCAGAACACACATAGTAAACTATTTTCCATAATGCTTAAAAAATAATAATCAAAGAGAACATTAATATGCTTTTAACTCTGATTCAACAATCTGCATGCCTTCAGAGGGCACCACATATGTGGTACACATGTATTGTGCTAGAGAGCTATTCTTGTAGAGTCTTGCCTGAAACAGGGAGACCCAGCCTCAAATCTGCACTGCACCACAAAGTTCACTGAGTGATTTCGAGGCACCTGCCATCATTCAGTTTAAAGGAATTCAATTTATTCCATAGGGTTGTTGCAACGATACAAGTAGGATGGGGACGGGGAGAGGGGGATAGGAGCCTCTTACACACCACCTTGGAAGAAGGGCAGGTTAAACACTACATAGAGAAGAGAACGAATATATATTAGATGCAGCAACAACGACAAAACACAGTTTACATAAAAGGCTTAAGCCGACTGCACAGCTTTGTGCTTGTCCTGCAGTTACTGCCGTGGCTTCTTTGGTGAAAGCTGTAACTGCATCCATGGGATGACCTAATATTGCATAATTTAAGGAGCTGGGAGGGGAGGGGAGGACGGGGGGGGGCAGAGGATGAATACAGAGCCAGACACAAGAAATGCACAACAACAAACAACAACAAACAACAACAACAACAACAACAACAACAAACCCCCAAGCTGCTTGATTTTATAAGGATGCCCGCCTCCTAAAAGTGCCAGGCTGCAGAGCCTGCAGAGCAAAGAGGGCACCTGGCACAATAAGGAAGGCGCCATAAACGCCCAGGCTGGACCTTCGGGATGGTCAGGGGCAGAGCCGGCCTTTCCACTCCCATCTGCGGAGCCTCCAGGGACTCAGCCGCAAAGGGGCTCAAGCCACAAAGCAGCCTCGACCCGGACACGCGCCGCCCGGGGGTCCCGCATTTATTCCCGCAGGTTTCCCTTGCCTTCTCTTCCCGTCCTCCTCGCTCCCTCCGCCAGCGGCCACAGACACCGGCAACCGCCCTCAGCCTTAGCCGCCGCCGCCGCCGCCTCGGCTCTCTCTGTTTACAAGCTGCCCTGGCCCCGGTGTTCGCCTCAAACGCTTCCCCGCAGCAGCCAGGGAAACCGGAACCGGCAAGAAGGTTCCGGCAGGCAGCCTGTTCCGCACTCCTCAGCCCCGCCCAACATAAAGATCATGATGACGATTGTTTTTTATTATTATTATTATTATTGTTATTATTATTATTAGACCGCCGTATACCCGGGGGGTGTCCTCAGGGCACTTCACAAAATACAATCAAGGTACAAAATCACAAAATACATAATAAAAACAAAAACAACCACCTAAAAAAAGTAGTAGTAGTAATAATAATAGTATAACAAAATAATAATAATAATAATAATAATAATAATAATAATAATAATAATAATAATAATAATAATAATAATAATAATAATAATAATAATAAAAAACAATGCAGACCCTCCAGCATAGCCAGGATTTTTGTTAGGGGTGAAAGAACCTCAGTTATTAAAGTACTTTTTTATTGATTTACTTGATTTAGAGGGGGGCCACTGCCCCCCCTGCCCCCCATATGTCCCTATTTTCCAGGGACAGACCCGGATTTACAGAAGCCGTCCTGGTTTCTGATTTGATCCCAGAATGTCCCACTTTCCTTAGGACAGCCCTATTTTTATCAGAGAAATGTTAGAGGGTATGGAGTTATGCGACCCCCAAGCAAAGAGAAGTAACCATCCAACCTTTAGAAGACATCTGAAGGGAAGTTTTTGTAATGTTTGATGTTTTATTATGTTTTTATATATGTTGGAAGCCGCCCAGAGTGGCTGGGGCAACCCAGTCAGATGGGGGTTGGTGGGGTATAAATATTATTGTTACTATTATTATTATGGAATGTTGTTGTTGTTTAGTCGTGTCCGACTCTTTGTGGCCCCATGGACCAGAGCATGCCAGGCACGCCTGTCTTCCACTGCCTCCCGCAGTTGGGTCAAACTCATGATAGTAACTTCGAGAACACTGTCCAACCATCTCGTCCTCCATCGTCCCCTTCTCCTTCTGCCCTCCATCTTTCCCAACATCAGTGTCTTTTCCAGGGAGTCTTCTCCTCTCATGAGTTGGCCAAAGTATTGGAGCCTCAGCTTCACGATCTGTCCTTCCAGTGAGCACTCAGGGCTGATTTCCTTAAGAATGGCTGTGTTTGATCTTCTTGCAGTCCATGGGACGCTCAAGAGTCTCCTCCAGCACCATGATTCAAAAGCATCAATTCTTCGGCGATCAGCCTTCTTTATGGTCCAGCTCTCACTTCCATACATCACGACTGGGAAAACCATAGCTTGAACTATACGGACCTTTGTTTATTATGGAATAGGATGTCCCTATTTTCGTCGGAGAAATGTTGGAGGGTATGGAACAGGAATAAACAACTAGTGATAGCTGGTAATAATAATAACACTATAATGGATAATTGTAAAAATCTAAGAACACTGGCAGGACTGAAATAGCTCTTACAATGTATGACAGATATAAGAGTTAAAAAAATAGAATACGCAATACAAGAAAATAAGGGATACTCGCTGAAGAGTTGGAGGGAAGTCGCAGGCTCAGCAGAGCTAAAAGTATTTAAGTGATTTATTGTAATGCATTGTAAAAGTATGTATAAGGAAAATAATAAAAATTTGTTTTTAAAAAACCAACACTAATAACAAGAACATCAGTGTGTGATGGCAGGTAACAGCCAGAGGCCCTAGTGTTATGAGAATGCATCTCAACATTGTGGGTACTTTTCAAAAGAAAAAGTCCGTTGGTTCTTTTATTCTGTTCCCCCCACATCA
Source organism: Podarcis muralis (assembly GCF_964188315.1). Lineage (NCBI taxonomy): Eukaryota > Metazoa > Chordata > Lepidosauria > Squamata > Lacertidae > Podarcis > Podarcis muralis. The sequence goes on from NC_135655.1 coordinate 130,351,297, forward strand.
CACACACAATTGGCTTTTTTCTGGGATTTTGAGATGTTCACCAGGGCTAGCGTAGTTATCTAGCCCAACCCCCTGCAATGCAGGAATCTAAATGAAAGCATCCAAGACAGAGAAAGCTCTTTCTGATGTTTAGTCGGAATCTCCTTTCTTGCAACTTGAAGCCATTGGTTCGGATTCTGCCCTCCAGAGCAGGAGAAAACAAGTATGCTCCATCATCCATGGGACAGCCCTTTAAATATTTGAATATATTTGAATATGTATGAATTAGAATATATATATATATATATATATATATATATATATATATATATATGCAGGTTTTGGTGTCCTCGGGTATCTTCCCGTGTAAAAGTTGGGGTGTCTAGGCGACGTTTCGACGAGGTCTCACTCGTCATCTTCAGGCTGGTGCTTTCGGCTTCTTGTTACTGGAACAGAGCAGGATCTCAGTGTTTGAGTTCCTATAAATACTGTTGAGGAGGTATGGTCTGGGCAGAGAGGAAGTTCCCAGGCTAGTGTGCCTTTTCTTCTTTTGTTCCTTAATTGCTTGAGGGATATCTTGAGTGATTTCTTGAGTGATATCCTGAGTACCACTTAGGTGGGTCATTAGGTGTGGATTAGTTGCTAAAGCCTTTGTGTCTTGACCTCTTGAACTTTGTGAAGAGTTTTTCTGAGAAGATGGGTGTACTACATTTAGTTGTGCTCTGGCTTGGCTTCGTGTATAGGGGCGAGCTGTGGTTTTGTGGCCTGTGCCAGCCAGATCTGTGTAGGGATTGCAGGGGGGTGCAGCATCCGGAGGTGCCACCATGGTTTGGCTACTGGATGGTGTCTGTAATTTATCTGTGGAGAGGGTCTGGGTTTGGGTCTGGTGTGGTTGATTGGTGATGGCGTTCTGTGTGCCTCTGGATCTGGTGTCAGTTTTTGTGGGGAGGGCTAATTTCCAGATGTCTGGCAAGCGGGATGTGTCGTCACGCTTGTTCATGTTGTGAGGGTGTTTCTCTATCTCGATGGCTTCCATGATTATTCTCTTGTGGTGATGTTCCATGTTAGAGAGCAATTTGGAATCTGCAAAATTAATTTCGTGTCCTGTTTCTTTCATGTGTTGGAAGAGAGAGGAAGTTTTTTCTTCTTTTTTGACGGCATTCTTGTGTTCTGCGATACGTGCATTTATTCGTCTGTTTGTTTGTCCAATGTACGTGGCTGGGCAGACTTTGCAGGGTATTTCATAGACCCCTTGGTTTTCCAACTGGATTTTATCCTTGGGGTTTCTGAGGATATTGGCTATTTTTTGGTTGGCGCAAAAGGCTGTTTTGATATTGTGTTTATGGAGGATTTTGCTAATTTTATCTGTAGTGCCCTTGATATAAGGAAGGAGGGCCATGCCATTGTTTTCTTCTGTGTCTTGGTTTTTGGGGGGTGTTTCTTTTTGGATTAGCTTCGTAACCCTGTTTTGCTGGTATCCATTGGCAATTAACACATTTGAGAGATTCTGTAACTCAGTTGTCAAGTGGTCTTTGTCAGCCAGGCGTTTGGTTCTGGAGATGAGAGTCTTGGCTACGGAGTTTATTTGTGCAGGGTGGTGGTGTGATTGTGCATGTAAGTAGCGGTTGGTGTGTGTTTTTTTCCGGTAGATAGTGTGTCCTAGGGAGCCATCAGGTTTTTTGTAGATTAGGACGTCAAGAAAGGGAAGTTGGTTGTTGGCTTCTATTTCCATAGTGAATTGTATTTTGGGGTGTAGGCTGTTGAGATGTGTGAGGAAGCTGTCCAGTTTTTCCTTCCCGTGTGGCCAAATTACAAAGGTGTCGTCAACATATCTGAGCCAAAGTTTGGGTTTGTGTTCTGACTTGTCTAAAGCATTGGTTTCAAAGTGTTCCATGTACAGGTTTGCGATGACCGGTGAGAGGGGTGATCCCATAGGTGCTCCTTCTATCTGTTTGTATCTTTGTCCATTGTGGATGAAGTACGTGTTGGTTAGGCAGTGGTTGGTCAGGTCCAAGATGTATTCGGGGGGATTGTATTTGTTTTGAATGGCTGTCAAGGCTTCATTAATGGGCACTTGTGTGAAGAGAGATACAACATCGAAGCTCACAAGTAGGTCATTGGGATGTAGGTTTTGCTTCTTTATTGTTTCTATGAACTGGAAGGAGTTTGGAACGTGTGAAGAGATGGATTCTGCATAGGGCTGGAGTTGCTTGGCGAGAAATTTAGCGAGATTTTGTAGAGGTGAGCCTATGGAGCTGACTATTGGTCTGAGTGGTGTTCCTTCTTTGTGTATCTTGGGGAGGCCGTAGAGTTTGGGGCATCTGGATGATTTTTCTCTGGGGATGATTCTTAGCTGGATTTCTTCACTGATAGGAGAGGCTTTTATTTTGGATTTGGTGGTTTTTTCCAGGTAGGTGGTGGGATCTGTTTTTATAGGTTGGTAGGTAGGGTCTTGGAGTAGATTTGATAGTTTTGCTTGGTAGTCCGATGTGTTCATCACAACAGTGGCATTACCTTTGTCTGCTGAGACAACAACTTAATTCCCACAAGCTTCCAACTTAAATTCCACTCTAAAACCCCAGCTACCGAAAGGATCCTGAAACGAACTGAACTATCCCTAATCAGAAACGAACTACACAAGAAAAGATACCTACTAAACCAAACCAACAAAGATCTGCTCACTCTTCACCTCAAACTCTGTAACAAAATCCACCCTGCACTCTGGGACAAATGCAAACAACTAGCCGTCTGGAGAGCTGAAACGGAGACCTCACATAAGACAGACACACATACCAACAAACTCCACAAACTAGAGAAACGCCAGAAGCCCAGCCACCCTCCACAACAACCCATGAAACAAACAGTACATAACATATCAGACAGGATCCTCACCTCAACTGAAACCAAAGTACTCTCCAAAGGTTTCAACTTTGCAGTCGCCCCGAGACGCATCCCCACGGAAAACATCATATGCGGAGTCGAAGCTAGCCTAACCAAAATCAACCCAGATGAAGCCAATAAAATCAGACTTGAAGTCACCAACATCCTCTGCTCCAGCAAACCACCCAGAAGCAATTTACACAAAGAAGAACAGAAAGCACTCACCAACCTGAGGAAAGACAACAACATAATCATTCTCCCAGCAGACAAAGGTAATGCCACTGTTGTGATGAACACATCGGACTACCAAGCAAAACTATCAAATCTACTCCAAGACCCTACCTACCAACCTATAAAAACAGATCCCACCACCTACCTGGAAAAAACCACCAAATCCAAAATAAAAGCCTCTCCTATCAGTGAAGAAATCCAGCTAAGAATCATCCCCAGAGAAAAATCATCCAGATGCCCCAAACTCTACGGCCTCCCCAAGATACACAAAGAAGGAACACCACTCAGACCAATAGTCAGCTCCATAGGCTCTCCTCTACAAAATCTCGCTAAATTTCTCGCCAAGCAACTCCAGCCCTATGCAGAATCCATCTCTTCACACGTTCCAAACTCCTTCCAGTTCATAGAAACAATAAAGAAGCAAAACCTACATCCCAATGACCTACTTGTGAGCTTCGATGTTGTATCTCTCTTCACACAAGTGCCCATTAATGAAGCCTTGACAGCCATTCAAAACAAATACAATCCCCCCGAATACATCTTGGACCTGACCAACCACTGCCTAACCAACACGTACTTCATCCACAATGGACAAAGATACAAACAGATAGAAGGAGCACCTATGGGATCACCCCTCTCACCGGTCATCGCAAACCTGTACATGGAACACTTTGAAACCAATGCTTTAGACAAGTCAGAACACAAACCCAAACTTTGGCTCAGATATGTTGACGACACCTTTGTAATTTGGCCACACGGGAAGGAAAAACTGGACAGCTTCCTCACACATCTCAACAGCCTACACCCCAAAATACAATTCACTATGGAAATAGAAGCCAACAACCAACTTCCCTTTCTTGACGTCCTAATCTACAAAAAACCTGATGGCTCCCTAGGACACACTATCTACCGGAAAAAAACACACACCAACCGCTACTTACATGCACAATCACACCACCACCCTGCACAAATAAACTCCGTAGCCAAGACTCTCATCTCCAGAACCAAACGCCTGGCTGACAAAGACCACTTGACAACTGAGTTACAGAATCTCTCAAATGTGTTAATTGCCAATGGATACCAGCAAAACAGGGTTACGAAGCTAATCCAAAAAGAAACACCCCCCAAAAACCAAGACACAGAAGAAAACAATGGCATGGCCCTCCTTCCTTATATCAAGGGCACTACAGATAAAATTAGCAAAATCCTCCATAAACACAATATCAAAACAGCCTTTTGCGCCAACCAAAAAATAGCCAATATCCTCAGAAACCCCAAGGATAAAATCCAGTTGGAAAACCAAGGGGTCTATGAAATACCCTGCAAAGTCTGCCCAGCCACGTACATTGGACAAACAAACAGACGAATAAATGCACGTATCGCAGAACACAAGAATGCCGTCAAAAAAGAAGAAAAAACTTCCTCTCTCTTCCAACACATGAAAGAAACAGGACACGAAATTAATTTTGCAGATTCCAAATTGCTCTCTAACATGGAACATCACCACAAGAGAATAATCATGGAAGCCATCGAGATAGAGAAACACCCTCACAACATGAACAAGCGTGACGACACATCCCGCTTGCCAGACATCTGGAAATTAGCCCTCCCCACAAAAACTGACACCAGATCCAGAGGCACACAGAACGCCATCACCAATCAACCACACCAGACCCAAACCCAGACCCTCTCCACAGATAAATTACAGACACCATCCAGTAGCCAAACCATGGTGGCACCTCCGGATGCTGCACCCCCCTGCAATCCCTACACAGATCTGGCTGGCACAGGCCACAAAACCACAGCTCGCCCCTATACACGAAGCCAAGCCAGAGCACAACTAAATGTAGTACACCCATCTTCTCAGAAAAACTCTTCACAAAGTTCAAGAGGTCAAGACACAAAGGCTTTAGCAACTAATCCACACCTAATGACCCACCTAAGTGGTACTCAGGATATCACTCAAGAAATCACTCAAGATATCCCTCAAGCAATTAAGGAACAAAAGAAGAAAAGGCACACTAGCCTGGGAACTTCCTCTCTGCCCAGACCATACCTCCTCAACAGTATTTATAGGAACTCAAACACTGAGATCCTGCTCTGTTCCAGTAACAAGAAGCCGAAAGCACCAGCCTGAAGATGACGAGTGAGACCTCGTCGAAACGTCGCCTAGACACCCCAACTTTTACACGGGAAGATACCCGAGGACACCAAAACCTGCATTCCTGTACCCGTCAAAATCTACGAAAGCATATATATATGCTTTCGTAGATTTTCACGGGTACAGGAATGCAGGTTTTGGTGTCCTCGGGTATCTTCCCGTGTAAAAGTTGGGGTGTCTAGGCGACGTTTCGACGAGGTCTCACTCATCATCTTCAGGCTGGTGCTTTCGGCTTCTTGTTGCTGGAACAGAGCATATATATATATATATATGAATATTCATATATATGAATTTGAATATATATGAATTTGAATATCTATGAATGGGAGGAGCTCCTGTCCTGTTTTTTGATGCCTGCTATCTGTGGTTTTATAAGTACTCATACTAAAAGCATTTTTTGTAAATGTGTTGTTCAATTAATAAAGGATGCTATTTTGTATTTAATTGCCAGCACAATACTATGCCTGCCTGCCTGCTCAGAAGCAAGTGCCATCAAGTTCAATGGGGTTTATTCACAGGTAAAGGGTTATAGGATTGCAACCTTAAAAATAATCTTTCGGAGCAGTCCTGCCAGCTTAGGGGATGGAGCCAGTGGGGCAGACAGACCAACAATTAATCAAAGTTTGTGACAACATTTAAAATTGAACTAAATTCTTTTGTTCAGTGTTTTGTGTTTTATAAGTAAAATTAGTATAGACCAGGGCTTTCTTTAGCTGGAACTTGATGGAACTCTCAGCACCTCTCAAGTGGGCGCCATTACCATTCTAGCAGAATGAGGAAGAAGTTCATGTGAGTTCTGGCACCTCTTTTTCTAGAAAAATTGCACTGGTATTGCTTTGAGGCTGCAGGTTGTCTGCATTAGGTTCTACTGATCGGGGAAAGGGGTGGCTCGGCTAGAATTTGGGCATTGACCATCTTTGTTTATATTTACAGAAATTCTGATTCGACCCAAATGATTTCCTTCCACCAGAGTGCTTTGCTGTATTCCTGAGTTAGGAATGCAGGTGAAAAATTCTGCCTTGGAATGGGAAACATGCTTCAGTTTTTGCATGAAAGATCTATGAGTTATTATTAAAATTAAAATTAAAATACCGGCCTGTTCCCTCAGGGTATACTTGGAGCCAGTAGGCGTTCTGCTCTTCCCTGCCTCGGATTACAATAACATTTATTTCCTGCATGCATCCGTTTTGCTTTACGCTTACATTTTTCACAAGCAATTTCTTCACAGCCGTACATGGCGGGGGGGGGGGGGGGGAATGTAACATCAGAGCTGACCCTTGGAGGCAGAGGAAAAGCTGCCCACTGGAATTCAACACTGTAGCAATTACCTTTTCTTTAACATTCAATAAGCTATGTTTTACTTCTCCTTTTGATGAGAGATGTTCCCATCCGCGAGCCCTCCTGCCAGCCAGCCCCTTCTTTCCCAAGCCACTTAGCTCAGGGTCTTTTTAAAGAGGGAGATTGTTTTTGAACAAGCTTTTCCTGGCACGGCTCCTTCGCCTCGCAGAAGCGACCAGGCAGTGGGCATAGTTCATTCCCACTGCAAGGCCGCCGCTACCACCACAAACAAACATCCACGTCCCTAGAAAGGAGGCCGCTTTTCTTCCGCTAATGGGATTGGCACCGTTTAGAGCAGTCTGCTAGGACATTGTCTGCAGCCACAGCAAGAGAAACATTATTCAAAGGCCATTCAGGCCCCAGAAGAAGCGGCAGAGCCGAGTAATTATCGGAGGCTCTCCATTAAGGAGGGCATCCCTGCTCTTTGTCTGCACGGCTTTAATAAAGCTCACTAATAGGGTTGGTGGGGGAGGGGCCCCCTAATGGCTCCAAACAAAACCCTTTTTCTTTTCTTCCCCACCTCACCCCACCCCACCCCACCGCCTCCTTGTTACAAGAAGTGGCTTTATGGAAACTGACAGCAAAGCCATAAGTTACCATACTGAATAATGACCTTCAGGAAAACTTTGTGTGAACCCAAATGCTTTCGAGACGCACGTCTTCAGTGCCATCGGAATATCTCTTGCACCCCTTCACGTTTAGGCGTTTCTCTCCTCGCCTCCTCTCTCCTGCATGTGGTGAGTGAGGACCCTGTTGCAACAGTTTAATAAAGATCAGGCTTACAAGCTGCTTTGCTTCTCAATATTCTCTGGTTGGCCGCTGTTATTTTCTGCTACAGATAGGGAACCCATTTAAGGACTCTATATGGGCTCTTGGATACCCCACAAGGGAAAAGGAGCAGGTTTTTTCCTACATCACTTGCATGAGGGAATCTCAACATATAGCACAGTTAACGGGAGGAAGAAGCTTAATGTGAGCTGCCCAAGTCAAACAATGATCGATGGAGCTGTCATCAGATTTGGTGCTCTGGGGCGAGGGAGACAGACAGCTGCAAGGAAAATGGTCCCTGCTCTCAGTGGTGGAGTTGGGAGAATAATTTTAGGTGCTGGACTTAATGGTCTTGTGTGGGAGGTACCTTTTTAGGGACGCGGGTGGCGCTGTGGGTTAAAGCCTCAGCGCCTAGGGCTTGCCGATCGAAAGGTCGGCGGTTCGAATCCCCGCAGCGGGGTGCGCTCCCGTTGTTCGGTCCCAGCGCCTGCCAACCTAGCAGTTCGAAAGCACCCCTGGGTGCAAGTAGATAAATAGGGACCGCTTACTAGCGGGAAGGTAAACGGCATTTCCGTGTGCGGCTCTGGCTCGCCAGATGCAGCTTGTCACGCTGGCCACGTGACCCGGAAGTGTCTGCGGACAGCGCTGGCCCCCGGCCTATAGAGTGAGATAGGCGCACAACCCTAGAGTCTGTCAAGACTGGCCCGTACGGGCAGGGGTACCTTTACCTCTAAGTTCAGGTGCATTAACTTCACTTGCTTCCCTATGTGGTCACTAAACCTGAAGGAAGGTGAGGACAGGTGACCCCACCTAGGCCCGAAGTCACCCCCCCCCAAAGCAGGCTCAAAGCTTCTCAAAGCTTTTCAAAATCATTTTCTCAGCAGCTAAGCATCAGAAACATTCCGCTCTGCTGTAACAAAGGTAGAGAGCAGTCCATTTTTCTTGGGCCTTTCTCATGCCTTCTGGCCTTGCTAAAGAACCACATTGCAACTTGCTTTCTGTCCGGGAACCATGCCAGAACAAGAGATTGAAACGTATCTGAACACTCTGAAACCCCTTTCCTGGGAAGGGCGCCAAGAGTCCAATAGTCCCAAGACAGCTTTCTGTTCATGCTCAGAGGACTCCTGAGGGAGGAGAAAGGAGGAGGGATCTGGTCCGGGGTATATATGCTTGTGCACATGACTGTGGACTTCATGCATGCTTTTTGTGACTTATCACACTTGCTCCTTCTACCAGTTCATGGATGGTAGAAATAAAAGCCTTTTCTCCGAAACTATTCCTTGAGTGTCTGTTGACTCCCACTTCCCTTTCCCAGGCGCAATATTTTTCCCACCCGAGGACAAAGCCTCATAAGGCTACAAACCAACCCTGCTGTGTTGGGGTGCCCTCCTGCTCATTCTGCTAAATTGGGCCTTGGGTGCCTGCCCTATATGGCTGGGTTTCTCAAATGAGCTGTATGTCACAGCATTGCCCATCCGGATGGCAGCTGCATCCACCTCATAGGTCCAGAGAGGCCCAGGACACTTCTAGTTTAATAAAAGCAAAACAAACAAACAAACAAAAAGGGGGGAGGACAGTACACAAAAACAGAACAAGGCACCAGTGACGTAGCATGGGGGGTGTGAGGGGGCATGGCCCTGGGTGCAAAATTCCCCACCTACTTGGGGAAGATGGATGAAAACAGTTGGCCAATCCTGAACAGTTGCACAAGTGGACTTAATTCCCTGTGCACATACCCCACTTAGCCGAGGCCGGCCCAAGACATTTTCCCCCCCCAAATTTTTTAAAATTCATTTTCCATTTCGGCCCAAGACATTTTGACGCCTGAGGCAGACGCCAAAATGGTGCCCTCCCCAGGGAATAAGGGGTGAGGAAAGATCTCCATCAGGAACAAGAGGAGAAGAAAGATCAACATCAGAATCTGCTGCCTCAGGGAGTGTGACACCTGAGGCAGTAACCTCACCTTGTCTCATGGTTGGGCCAGCCCTGTACTTAGCCATACATTAAATTCCACTCTTTGTAAATAAATATCAAAACCACCACACAATGATATCCAAGTAAATACCCCAAACACCAAGCGTTTATAATACTCTCCCCTCCCAAGAAAACTGATACTCTCCAATAATGTCCTAGGTACTTCTGATCGTTTTCGAAAGCTTAATATTGGCTTAATATTTTGAGTGTCGCAAGAATGTTTGTTCCTTAAATAATAAGTATTTTTGTGTGTGTCTCAAAACACACTTATCACTGGAATTTAGGAACTACCAGCGAGAAGGAAAAAAAGAACTTATCCAAAAGACACAAATCAAAAGAATGCCTTCCGCAGACTTTGCTGAATTCTGCCTAGGAATCTATGAGGATTGTGGCAGAAGTTCATTAAACGTTACACAAAACAGGGTGGATTACCCTCCCCCATTGCTTTTATTCACTGAAACCCAGCAAAAGGAAACAGTGCCAAGGAATGCCATTTAGCAAATCAGCAATGTGTTTGTTTGCAAGCTATTGTGAATGGATGAATGAATGAAATATTGGATAGGAAAAGGCCATTAAGCTTTGCAAGAGTTATTTAGTTTAGTAAACATGTGCTTGCCATCTTTGTCTCTGTACTTTCTCAGCTTTTGTCTAGATACATGACATGCAGCAGCCTTGACAAATTATTGATGTTCTTTAGTTCATTGACATTGTTTGGCTACTTACACGCAGCTATTTTTCCTTTGAATGCAGCATGCCTCAGCATGCAGTCGTAAGAGTTATTCAGCCAAAGCACCATCTCTAGGCTGAAGGAGAAAAGCTGGTGTTATGGTTAAGATTTAAGGTCTGGTTCTTCTAGAGGACAACTTCACCGCTGGTGTGTGGACATGGCTGCCAACTTTGGATTTCAGTGCCATCCCTTGTGAATTGAATTGGCACAATGGATTTTTATCACATTATCCGTGCCAATTGGTTTACCAATGCCAGAATATTTGTGTTATTAACATGATTGACTTTTGTGAATGTAATTATCTCCATCGGTACTTTTCGGGGGGCATTTGATTTATTTCTGACTTCATTTATTACAGTCCTCCCCGCCCCCCACTGCAACTCAAGATAAGACTCAAGTATCTGGTGAAGCAGAATGTAGCCCCCATAAGCTGATGCCACAATAAATGTTTTGCTCTTTAAGATGCCATATTATACTTATTTCCTGCTTTCTGAACAGGTAGCATTCGAGGCAGAATCTGGTGGCTCAAAGACCTAGTAGAACTAGGAAATAGTTAAGCCAAGCAAGCAAAGTAAGTTATTTCCTTCTTCATGTGGCTCTCAGGTTCTTTGGCTTTTCAGACCCTGACACTAGTAAATCGCCAGGCAGTGGCTGCAGTTTTATTGGTTGTAAAATTGAGCTGGCAGCATCCTTGCAGAAACCCTCTGCTGGTCCGCAGGCCAGAAGAACTGTGGGAGAGTCATAGTGACAGGTTACCAAACTCCACACAACATAATGGTCACTTCGGTTCATACAGAGTCTGGTTTTAGAGTACATCTTGTTTCCTTCTGCCTTGCCATAACTATACTTTCCAAGTTTCCACATTTTAAATTATAGTGATTTGTCATTTTCTGGCACACTCCTTCACTTCCAAGTTGAAATGTCCAATAGTAAAATGTCCAGTGGTAATAATTTAAGCACTGCCCATGGTTACACTGATGTGGCTAGTCCTACTGGCAATTGTCAGGGTCAGATTCTATACAGGTCCCTGCCTTTCAATATCCCCATTGAGAGACAGTACTACTATTTTTACTTTCCTTTGGATTGGTACTGTGCCCCAGACAAAGATTCATCTGTGACAAGCCAAAGCACTCTGGCTGGGCTTGTTCTAGAGATCTAAACCACTGAGCCTCTTGGGCTTGCCGATCAGAAGGTCGGTGGTTTGAATTCATGCGACAGGGTGAGCTCCCATTGCTCTGTCCCAGCTCCTGCCAACCTAGCAGTTCGAAAACATGCCAGTGCAAGTAGATAAATAGGTACTGCTGCGGTGGGAAGGTAAATGGCATTTCCGTGCACTCTGGTTTCCATCAAGGTGTTCCATTGCTCCAGATGTGGCTTAGTTATGCCGCCCACATGACCTGGAAAGCTGTCTGTGGACAAATGCTGGCTCCCTCGGCCTGAAAGCAAGATGAGTGCCGTAACCCCATAGTCACCTTTGACTGGACTTTTTATTCCCAAGGACCATTCTGTCAGTTCATGCACCTTGGACCCATCCCCTACCAGCCATGCCTCTGCTCTCTGGCATTTCAGGTCCCCTGATCACCCAAGTATGCTCAAGTTAGGAAGAAGATGGGAAGCTGCCTTATCAATCTGACGGTGCGACCATTGGCCCTTTGCCTGTCTTGTTTATGCTGCCAGTAGCTCTGAAGATTTCAGATTTCCCAGCCCTACCTGGAGAAGTTGGGCACCTGAGCCCAGGGCCAGCGTCTGACCATTTCGGTTGCCACACTCGCACCTTCAAGATGCAGCATGCAAACTGATTCTCTCCCACGCTGGGAGAGGTGGGTGGGGTTGGCAAAAATTGTAGTCCCCTGCCTAGAACCACCAGCAGGCAAAGCTCATACTCTCTCACTACATCACTACAGTTGAACTTGCAAAAATGTAGGGATATGTTAATGGGGCACAAGGGGTAAAAAGATAATTACAGTGGTACCTCTGGTTACGAACTTAATTCGTTCCTGAAGTCTGTTCTTAACCTGAAACTGTTCTTAACCTGAGGTACCACTTTAGCTAATGGGGCTTCCTGCTGCTGCCGCCCGATTTCTGTTCTCATCCTGGGGCAAAGTTCTTAACCCAAGGTACTACTTCCGGGTTAGCGGAGTCTGTAACCTGAAGTGTTTGTAACCTGAGGTGTTTGTAACCTAAGGTACCACTGTATTCAATGTCTCCTGTGGGGGGTGGGGGAGGCATTAGATAGATAGATGATGATAGATAGATAGATGATAGATAGATAGATAGATAGATAGATAGATAGATAGATAGATAGATATAGATAGCTAGATAGATAGATAGCTAGATAGATGATAGATAGATGATAGATAGATAGATAGATAGATAGATAGATAGATAGATGATAGATAGATGATAGATACATGATAGATAGATGACAGATGATAGATAGATAGATAGATAGATAGATAGATGATAGATGATAGATAGATAGATATAGATAGATAGATAGATAGATAGATGATAGATAGAGAGAGAGAGAGAGATGATAGATAGATAGATAGATAGATAGATAGATAGATAGATAGATAGATAGATAGATGATAGATAGATAGATAGATGATAGATAAGAGTCCTCCCACATTCAGTTTTCCTCATGGATTTGCAGATAAAAATTACTTCCATAGAGCTTTCCCTCAGAAACCCATGCATGTCAGTTTTCTTTCAGCAATGTAGCATAATAAGGAAAGGCCATTCATGCTGTTTCCTGCTGCCGAACATCATGATTAGAGAGATGACTGCCACCCCAGCACTATGCTGGACAATCTGGGACGAAAGCAGACGAAAAGCAGAGCGCTGCCATGTCCAAATGCACTCCACACCTGGCTGCTAGAAACCTTTGGTGCTTCTTTGTTGTGCCGTATCTTCGGGCTGGAGGCTTTCAAGGGACCTTTATTCCTCTGATTACAAAATTAGTGTTGGGTTTAATGAGATTTCTCCTTTTATTTGTGTCTTCTCCTGGCTTTCTTCCTTCCGTTTGATGGTACAACCATTTGCTCTTATCTATCTCCATGGTGATGTGTCTTGTCCCAAGCCTGTGTCTCCCTCCCTCCCTCCCTTTCTCTCCATAACCCCCCATCCCACCCCCCCCCCCCCAACTACTTGTGATGCTGTGGGGATTTAGGTTGCCTGCTTAAAACCCTCTAAAGTAATACATGGAAACAAATTGGTTCTGTAAATAGATCTCATCTTCAAAGTAAGATGGTTTTCTGGCCTCTCTCTCTTTGCTTGGAAAGCAACTCTGTTTTACAGTCATTACAATGAACATCTCTCTCCATGAATACATACAGGAACTCTGCACAGAAGTCCTATTAAGGACCTTCTACAGGAGTTAAAGCCTGTAAACCGAGGCTACTTTTTATGCTCTTGTTTCAACTATTATTTATTTACATTTGATTATAAGCATTTATAATCCGAAGGCCTCAGGGCAGGAAATAGAAACATGTAAAACAAAAATTAATATAAATTCAAACAATCATCAGTAGCTGGTTGGCCTACAGTTTTAGGTGGAAAGCACTGTGGTAATGTATGCAGTGCTTAATTTCTAAAACAAGACGTACTAGGAACATACTTGTGTAGACATCATGCCCTCTTCTCTGGAAAGTCTACTTCCAAAGGCCAAATATACATGATTAGTGGCTGCCCTATAACTTAGTGGAAAGACACAGTCTAAGCACATCAGGGGCACCAGCTCCTGGGAGCGGAGCCCTTTTGAGCCCCTCAAATATTTTGGGGGTGGGGTCCGGCCCCCATCCATGTCCAAAAAGCACAGAGGTGAAATGTGGAGCTGACCGCGGCATGACACTTTGTCAGTTAAGATGCTCCAAGTCACTGCATTCACTGCAATGACGCCACATGCTTGAAGGCTGAGCCCTGTAAACTGAGCACAGGTTCTAGAGCTGCACCATAGTGATGGGAAGGCAAGAATGGGGGCTTATCCACACTTCTGTTCGCCCCACTGCTTTCCCCCAAGTAAACCCGTGGCTTAGCACTGAATCGGAACAAATGGCAATCCGGTTTTCTGCAGATTGCCATTTGTTCTGGTTTAGCACTAAAGAGCAGGTTTCCAGGGGAAAGGCAGAATTGTTCAGACCCATGCCTAGTAAGCGTGGGGCAAGTGGGAAACCTATTGGACTTCTGCTGTCTAGGACGAGTGTGCACGAGCTCTCAATTTTCAAAAATATGTGGGGCTTTGGATGTCTTTCCCCCCATACTAAACTGCTGGATGAAGAGAACATAAGCAGAGCCCGGCATCCTGTTCTCTCACTCATCAACCAGATGCCTGTGGCAAACCAGCAAAGCAGGATTCGAGCACAAGAGCGCTCTCCCCTCCTGTGGTTTCCAACAGCTGGTATTCAGAAGCATTGCTGATTCATAAGTAAAACAGCAGCAGTGGGCTAGGGAAGGGCTGTAGCTCAGAGATGCATGTAGAAGCTCCCAGGTTCAGCTTCTGGCATTTCCAGGTACAGCTAGGAGACTCTTGTTGGAAACCATGGGCAGCTTCTGCCAGTGAATGTAGACAACTGAGACCTAGGCTGGCCAAGTGTTTGACTCACTATAAAGCAGATTCCTGTGTCCTATGTTCAGTGGTACCTAAGGTTACAGATGCTTCAGGTTACAGACGCTTCTGGTTACAGACTCCGCTCACCCAGAAATAGTACCTCGGGTTAAGAACTTTGCTTCAGGATGAGAAACAGAAATCGGGCGACGGCAGCAGGAGGCTCCATTAGCTAAAGTGGTGCTTCGGGTTAAGAACAGTTTCAGGTTAAGAATGGACTTCCGGAACGAATTAAGTACATAACCAGAGGTACCACTGTATTAATTGTTGAAAAAGCAACCACTGCTTCTTATTTGTAATGAAAGGGAAACACCCTCACAATCTTAACTTTTTTCATTAGGCTTTCTATTTAACTGTGAGTGAGTGGCCTGGTTCTCACATAGCGCCGAGCCAAAACCATGCGGTGAAAAATCACAGATGATTTGCTCCTCAGCAATCCAGTTGCTGTTGTGCTTCTTGGAGCTAAGCCATGGTTTGGCTTCGCGTTATGTGTGAAGCCAGGCTCATGGTCTGCCTTGGTCCAAACAAACTATGAGCTGTAGCCAATGACAATCCAGGCTAATAGGCGCAACAATTCCTTATGAGCTGAAGTCAGTAAAAGTTAATTTTCAAACCAAGTTGGCACCTGAGGGGCTGGTATTCTGAGTGGTTCAGGTCTCAAAGCACTGGCCACAATATCTGGATTCAATCCATTCTCTTGTGGGCGCAATCAAGAATTGAAAGAGCAATTTAGTATACGCAAATCTAATGAAATCTGCACTGTCCAGTTCAAAATATATGAACCACCTGACAAAGGAGGCACTTTCACTTCCCCAGTCAGACTGGTTCTCCCTTATAAGCAAGTGTTTCAGTGGCCTCTAGTGATCATAATGGAAACTGCAGAGTATCACAAGGGTCCAGAATGAACATGAGATTAAATGGTCTGGTTTGAATGGTGGAACAGGGCCTCCTCTCTATATCTTACTTGGCTGGAGGCTTCATATGGGGTTGATTGAGCTGCTAGAGTATCAAACTTAATCTAATTTGTGTCTCTCAAATTCACAGCAAATGTGAATCTTGCATAGTTCAAGAGGGCTGTTAGTTTAGCCATCCAGAAATAGATTTGAGTAGTTTGGAACAAAACAACATGAATGAGATAATCAAATTTATTTTTATTTGTGGCATACATTTGAGTACCGCCAGAAAAAAGCACTGGAGTTGTGGAAAGAAAACAAAACTGTAAACTGCTACAACTGTTGTTAAAGCAATGTTGGAAACTCCCTGGCTCCTAGTGCTTGAAGTTCCCTTTTTTCTAACATATGAAACTGGTAGCCAATAGGGAAAAGCAACATGTGTATGTTGTGTTTACAGAAATGAGACTTCTAAGATTTAAATATGAGTAGAACAGAGAAGGGACAGGAAGGACAACTTTTCAGGGTCATGGACAGGAAGGACATCTGCAATCAAATGGCTGCATTGGATAAATTATTGTTTTTATTTATGACACTCCCCTGCTTTTATCGACTGGAGAGAGGTTTCTGCCACAATGGTGAAATTCCAAGAGGAGGCAGAGTGTAAGTGAGATGTGCCTAAAATATCTAAATAGAGGTGGGAGATAAACACCTGTAGGAATTCCTAAAGCAACAGTGAAGCCTGTTAAATATAAGGTTCTGGGACAGCACAGCTGTAACTTCCAACAGCACCTTAAGGCTGCAATCCTATCTGAAAGCCCATGAACTTAAGAGTAAACATGGATAGGACCAGGCTGCCTGAAACCAGAAGCTCTGTTGTTAGTAGGGTCTATTCTCATTTGATTTATTGGAAAAAACTACTTTCTCATGATCTTCCTTTCTTGAAACTAAAAGTTCTGGTTGTTTCTAAATTGTGTCCATTGTTTTTCTTGAGTTGCTGGTGGCATTTCTGTTTGCTTCTGTCCTGTGGAATTTGACACCTTGAAAAAGAGAAAAGAATAGATTGTCATTCCCTCACCCCCTTTGTCATTTAACTTGAAATTGGCTGACATGTTCCTGAAACATTCCTGAGATCAACAGTGAATGTGGATGAAATGTTTTGCTGAAACTGCATACCAATCCTGGGTATTCCCTGTCTAATTCCACTGCCGCCCAAGGCTGTCCTTTGATAATCTCCAAGAATTTCAAGGTGGGCAGAACTAAGAAGAACTGTTCCTCTGTAGACAGAGGTCCAGGTTCTTGTTTGACAGATCTGTGCTTGAGGACAGGTGTGATGAGGGAGGGAAGTCATTGTAACACCCACTCCCACCAGCTGTGAGCATGCATGTTATGCGGAGCCTCAGAAAGCTGTCTCCTGTTTGGCAACAAATTGTGCCCATTTGACACAGAAACAGCCCTAAGCATGTGACTATAGTGATATTTGTCTGCTGGAAGTCCAAAGTATGCAATTCATGTAGCACATACAGTGGTGCCCCGCAAGACGAATGCCTCGCAAGACAAAAAACCCGCTAGACAAAAGGGTTTTTCGTTTCAGAGGCGCTTTGCAAGACGAATTTCCCTATGGGCTTGCTTCGCAAGATGAAAACGTCTTGTGAGTCTCGCCATTTCCCCCCCCCTTTTTTCTCCCTTTTTCAAAGCCGCTAAGCCGTTAATAGCCTTTTAACAGCTTAGCCGCTAAGCCTTTAATAGCCGCTAAGCCGCTAAATCGCTAATAGCGCTAATCCGTTTAGCCGCTAATGGGCTTGCTTCGCAAGACGAAAAAACCGCTAGACGAAGAGAATCACGGAACGGATTCTTTTCGTCTTGCGAGGCACCACTGTACTAAAATGAAGAATTGACTTTGAGCTAAAGGAGCCTTCAGCAGAAGCTGTGGGCAAAGTACCACAGGCTGTTTGAAAGGGTTCAGACTTCATAAATGGAAAGGCTGTGTATGCCTGCACTTTGCATCCAGTGCACTCCCACCACTGGTTTGTGAAGTTGTGTACCATGATGTGCATGTGGATCGAGAACTCCCAGAAGTGCAAGCTGGATTTAGAAGAGGCAGAGGAACCAGAGACCAAATTGCAAACATGCGCTGGATTATGGAGAAAGCTAGAGAGTTCCAGAAAGATATCTACTTCTGCTTCATTGACTATGCAAAAGCCTTTGACTGTGTCGACCACAGCAAACTATGGCAAGTTCTTAAAGAAATGGGAGTGCCTGATCACCTCATCTGTCTCCTGAGAAATCTCTATGTGGGACAAGAAGCTACAGTTAGAACTGGATATGGAACAACTGATTGGTTCAAAATTGGGAAAGGAGTACGACAAGGCTGTATTTTGTCTCCCTGCTTATTTAATTTATATGCAGAATACATCATGCGAAAGGCTGGGCTGGATGAATCCCAAGCTGGAATTAAGATTGCCGGAAGAAATATCAACAACCTCAGATATGCAGATGACACAACCTTGATGGCAGAAAGTGAGGAGGAATTAAAGAACCTTTTAATGAGGGTGAAAGAGGAGAGCGCAAAATATGGTCTGAAGCTCAACATCAAAAAAAGAAGATCATGGCCACTGGTCCCATCACCTCCTGGCAAATAGAAGGGGAAGAAATGGAGGCAGTGAGAGATTTTACTTTCTTGGGCTCCATGATCACTGCAGATGGTGACAGCAGCCACGAAATTAAAAGACGCCTCCTTCTTGGGAGAAGGGCAATGACAGGCCTAGACAGCATCTTGAGAAGTAGAGACGTCACCTTGCCAACAAAGGTCCGTATAGTTAAAGCCATGGTTTTCCCAGTAGTGATGTATGGAAGTGAGAGCTGGACCATAAAGAAGGCTGATCGCCGAAGAATTGATGCTTTTGAATTATGTTGCTGGAGAAGACTCTTGAGAGTCCCATGGACTGCAAGAAGATCAAACGCATCCATTCTTAAGGAAATCAGCCCTGAGTGCTCACTGGAAGGACAGATCGTGAAGCTGAGGCTCCAGTACTTTGGCCACATCATGAGAAGAGAAGACTCCCTGGAGAAGACACTGATGCTGGGAAAGATGGAGGGCACAAGGAAAAGGGGGCGACAGAGGATGAGATGGTTGGATAGTGTTTTCGAGGTTACCAGCATGAGTCTGACCAAACTGCGGGAAGTAGTGGAGGACAGAGGTGCCTGGCGTGCTCTGGTCCATGGGGTCACAAAGAGTCGGACACGACTAAACGACTAAACAACAACAACAACAGTACCATGATGTTAGCAACAGTCCCCACCTGCAACACCATTGGGGTTGGCATGAAGGTCTGGGAGGAAATGTATCATGGCTGAGTGATGTCTAATGAGCTAAAAATGTTTGGGCAGAAACCCAAACTCATACAAATCAGCAATAATGAGCCACTATTACAATGTCATGTCCACATTGTTTCAGTTTATCCTATCAGTTCAATTGGTCTAGTTATCTCATCATCAGTCCCACTTGGGGAAAATAGCTACATCTCAAAAACACACACACACACACACACAAAAAAAACACTGGCTATTTTTAGTTATCTCCCAATTGTAGCAGAGAATGACTGATAGATAAGAGAGATTTGCTTGTTGGCAAAACTGAAGTAACAAGTCTTCAGAACTCCTACCCCCAAATTCCATAACATCCAGTACGCAATTTTGTGAGAGAAGGTAATATCCACTTACTCTGTTTCCTTGCATGTTCTGCAGCTTGGGGGGCTGTCAACATTGCAAAAGGATGCAGTGAGAGATTGCAAGAATGAATTCGGTGGCCCTGCAGGTTAAACAAAGTCACTGGTACCTTACTTTCGCCCCATAACTTGTGGCAGCAAATATGTGACTACAGTATTATAGGCCATCATTTACATGCTGAGATTATTGGGAGAAACCAGAGCAAAAATGCTTGGTATCAGAATACCAGTAGGTTATTGCAATTATGGTAATAAGAACTAATTATTTATCATTCTAGTTCACCATTTCTGACTTTCCTCTTTGCAATATCTCATCAGGATTGATTTCCGCTGCGGCATTGCTCTTCTGTTATTTTCTTTAGGCACTTAACAATGGAATCTTGTTAGGATTCAATTAATATGACACCTAACGCCAGGACATAGACTACGGGATCTTCTGAAATGTAGCCAATGTTATTTTCCTGCAGCCTATAGCTTAGCACAGTAACATTATTTGCACACTAGATGGCATCCTATGGCTGCTCCCAATGGACAGCTCCGAGAGCTACCCACTCATTGCTCTTCCACTTTAAGACTGGTAGGAAACATTTTTAAAAGTTATAGGTGGGGGGGGGGGAATTGTACACATTACTAAAATGATGTCAAGAAACATAGCAGGAGATTTAAATTTCATATTGAAAAATCGTGTTATAACACTTATTTAAGCACTTCTTGTTGGCATTCATCTTGAGAGACAATGGAGCGCACCTCTGGGGGTGAAGTCAAAATGAAGTGACCTCCCTAGGGCGCAAGCCTGGGCAGTCTAGATCAGGGGTCTGCAACCCGCGGCTCTGGAGCCGCATGTGGCTCTTTTACACCTTTGCCGCGGCTCCGGGGCGGATACTAGCGAGGGGAGGAGGCGCATTGTGCGCCCCGACACTCCCCATTGTGGCGGGCGCTGTACTGGCTGTGACGTCGCATGGGGGCGGTGCATGCATTAGTCACGCACCGTCCCGACGTCACCTTCCCACCCGCTGTCAGATTGCGGCTCCGGAGATATATTTGTTTTAAATGTCGCAATGGTTTTGCGGCTCCCAGTTGTTGTTTTTCTTCGGAAACAGGTCCAAGTGGCTCTTTTTGTCTTAAAGGTTGCAGACCCCTGGTCTAGACGGAGGTTCTGGATTGGCCAGACAACAAGACCCCCCACTTGGCCTCACTGATGGGGTCCAAAGGAAAGCGGAGCAATACATTTGGAACCAGCTTGGCTGCAGGAATTGCTGGAAGGAGGGGGACACCCCCTTAGGGACTCCACTCCAGATTTGTGTAGGGTTTACGCCTTAGCCCTTTCGTCTCCTGAAGATATACCACAAGGCGGCAGAGGTTTAGGATCAGAGTTTCCCATCTCCTAGATGGGCTACCTTTCCAGCTTGACAAGCCTTCTGGACCACTGGACCCACCTTTGGTGTCATCTTCCCAGTCTGCCAAAGCCTGTCTTCACATGCAGGGGAAGTCCTTAACTTACTGTAATGGGTTTAGGGGTTTCTCGTGCGTAAGTTGCCGCCACTCCTGGCTAGGTTACCTGGTTAACCCTTTCTGACTGAACAGCCTCCAGCATCGTGACTGTCTCAGTCGCTGGCAGAATCCGTCAGTGGGCGTTTCTTGAACCTTTTCCAGCATAAAAGCTGTTTGATGCCAAGTCTCCTCCTACTCTCCCTGCGCGGAAGTCTTCTGCGCAGGGAAGGTGTGGGCAGCGGAGTACCCGTATTCTCTCCGCTGGTCTCCAGCGAAGAGTCCTGGAACCTCCTCTCCGATTCCCCCATCTGCCCCCCTTCTCCACTGGTGTTATGCTGATTTCCTTCCCCAGCAGATGGGCTGCCTCTCTCCCTGCTGGGACCCTCTCCAGCATCACTCTGGAGCCTTCCCTCCGCCTCTAGCTCCGATGGCAGTTCCCTGACACTTACTGAGCGTTTGAGACCCATTGGCTACTCTCACTTGGTTTAGCCGGCCAGTCTATTGTGCAGATATTTTAATATGTAGCTGGGAAGTGTTTCAGGTGAATAAAAAGGGTGATAATACTGAAGGTGTGCTGAATGGCTGTAGGGTTACCTGCCCAATACATCGAGACATATACACACTGATGTCAAAACCATGTCCATAGGGGGAAAGAGAGTAGCTGTAATAGCAACCCAGAGCTGCAGAGATTAGACTACTTTCTTTTTTCTTTTTAAAAAGTCAGTGCACAAGCTCTGAATGCTTAGGTTTAATTCCCATCATCTCTACTTAAAGGATCTTAAGTAGTCAGGCTGCAAAAGATTATTCTGCCTGGGACCTTGGACAGCTGTTGCCAGCTGGGAGTAGATGGCAATAGGATAGTTACACTAATAATCTCAGTACAACACAGGCTTACATGAATCAGATTGTGAAAAGAAATGATTGCAAAGAGTCCAATACTGAAAAAACCAAATGAAAGAATGGAACATGCATTCTCCTGTATTATACAAGAGGGCTGAGCTGCTTATTTGGCCTCTGTTGCAGTCTTGCAGATAATATGGGATGTATCTAGACCAGGGATGGGGAACCTGCGGCCCTTCAGGTGTTGGGACTTCCTATCAGCCACAGTCAGCATGCCCAGAGACGATGGGAGCTGTAATCCAACATATGATCCAGACACCTTTCATATGTGTGTGTAACTCAGCATCACATGTAAGGCTCCTAAGTGTTATGAATTAAAAAATTTTAGAGGGCTGGGTTGAAAATATGATTGCAGTCTGGCAATATTTTATAGATTTACAAAGGCAAGAAGGGCACCTTATTTTCTCAGTGACTTTCAGTAAAGCTGAGCCAGAGGACAAATGGTACTTCTCTACAGAACACTCACTGATATAATATTCTTATCCATATAGTGTCAGCTGGTATCAAGCTTTTTGTAAAGAAAAAGAAAAGAAAAAATTAATTTCATTGCTTTTCACCTTTTCTGCATTTTAGCCTGGGGAATATATCATATTATGCAGGAGAGAGAAACACACAAAACATTCCCAGAAGATCAATTACACAAATATAGAAAGCTTTTATATATGCTTGTATACTAGTCTTACACAGAAAACTTTGTGGGTTTCTTCATGTCCCCCAGGAGCACAGAAAGATATAAACTAACTAATTAAAACTAACTGGGAAGCCCAACATGGCCAATGCGGAACCCTAATAGCCAGTAAGATTTCAGGTAATTGGCCCCAAATTAATAAAGAATGATATTATGATTTCACTTACACATACATGCTTCACACCACTTCGATATTTGAAACAATGCAATATTATCAGTTTTATTTTTAGCTGTACTTGTTGAAGTTATATTAAAAGTTAATGATATTTATATATGTGTGTGTATCATTTAAGCCAGGGGTGTCCAAACTTTTTTCAAAGAGGGCCAGATTTGATGAAATGAACATGCATGAGGGCCGACCAAAGTTGAGCTTTTTGGGGGGATTTTACCCCAGAAAATAAACTGCCACAGGGGCCAGAAGAAACCAACCAGCGGGCCAGATTAGGTCCCCAAAACGGACTTTGGACATGCCTGATTTAAGCAGTGTGTGTAGCAACACCCATAGGAATAAAAGACGTTGCCTTATATCATCAAGATTATAATTGTTCATTGTGCCCACTACTGAATGCCAATGACTCTTTAGGGCAGGGATGATAAACCTGTGGTCCTCCACATTTTGTTGTTTACAACCCCCATCACCCCGATCATTAGCCATGCTGTCTGGTGGTGATGGGAGTTGTAGTACCAACCTGATCTTTCCTTTCCTTGTTTAAGCTAGAGGTGCCGGGGACTGAATTGAAGTTAACTGAAAAACAGCCATACTATAGGTAATTGCATTTGACTGCACTGATTCCTGAACTCCTTAATAGAAGCATGGGATAAACATGGGATTAAATTTATAATGCAGGTTGGGAAGGTCAGTATGAGTAGACTAATGCCCCCAGAAGGAAAGGAAGCCTGTTTGTCACACGGCCTAAAACTGGTAACAGATTAATAATGTGCATGTTACTTACTTTTAGGGACGCGGGTGGTGCTGTGGGTTAAACCACAGAGCCTAGGACTTGCCGATCAGAAGGTCGGCAGTTCGAATCCCCGCAACGGGGTGAGCTCCCATTGCTCGGTCCCTGCTCCTGCCAACCTAGCAGTTTGAAAGCACGTCAAAGTGCAAGTAGATAAATAGGTACCGCTCTGGTGGGAAGGTAAATGGCGTTTCCGTGCGCTACTCTGGTTCGCCAGAAGCGGCTTAGTCATGCTGGCCACATGACCTGGAAGCTGTATGCCGGCTCCCTCGGCCAATAAAGCGAGATGAGCGCCGCAACCCCAGAGTCGGCCACGACTGGACCTAATGGTCAGGGGTCCCTTTACCTTTTTAACTTACTTTTGCAGAACTCTGCCAGTGCGTTGCACAGGCTCCAGTGGTATAAATCCCAATGACATCTTCAACAGGAATGCTGTTCTGTAGAAACAGTGGTACAGTTCAGTTTTTGTTTTAAATATCTTTCTGCTTTTTATCTAAAACTAACTAAGGGCCCAGCAAATTTGTGAGGCAGGAGAAGCAGATGGATGGAAAACTTGTCCTTTCTCCAGTCCCACTGCCCACCTCAGGCAGAGTAAGGGCACTGATTGAAAGGCAATGCTTTGTTTTGCTCTACTCCAGTAAGAGTAAAAAAAAAAATAGAGAAAGGCAAAGTGCCAAAATAGAGGGCAAATTTTGCAACCCTCAATTTAATAAAAAACAGTAACTTGCCTGCAAGAAAAATACATATAAAAGAAAATTTAATTCATTGATAACATATTTTTCCTTTTTGGGACTCTTACACACAACCATTTCTATTAAAACAATCAGTATTTAAACAAAGGATTATACCATTAGCATCCCGGCATAAGATGATAAAATCATAGCTTCTCTTTCAATTCGGTTGGGATAAATATATCGTCGATGAAATGGTAGCTTCCTGTCCAAAGGAAATCAAGAAAAAAGTAACAGGTAAATTTATCTAACAATTTATAAGTGATATGTACTGTGGTTTTCACACCTGCATGATGAAATTGTAGAGGAGGGTATCAAAGCCCAAATCTTTCCTAGGTTCAGGGGGCAGTGCTAACCTCAGCCACTGCCTGGTGGGCCTTAACGATGATCAGGGCAGAATGTGGAAGACAGGCAAATTGCTGCGCCAGCCTGGAGCTGTTGCAGCAATCACACCCAATCCTGTCACCTGACAGCAGCAGGGCTGACTTGGGATCCAATGGATCCAAAGGAATTTTGGATTGTTCTACCTGGGATCCCATTTAAGACTTTAAAAAAGCGTGACTGTTGAATTGTGATTTATGCTCCATAGTGTTTTGGAACCGTCAAGCTATAATGCTTCTGTTTGGAGCTCTGGATTAAGGACTGTTCATTCTGTTTTATAGATCTAGAGGATTGTGGAATACGGGGCAATCCCTTTAAAAGGCTTTTCTCCATTTGGCCTCCCGATCCCGTAAGGAGTATGTGGCAAACTATGTGATGCACAAGTTCAGAGTCCTGTAGGTATGTGACTCAACAAAATACAGGCCAGCTTCATGTACCAAGGATAATGTGAGGATAAATAAGATAACCCTTATAGGTTAACACAAACTCAAATTAATCTGTATTATCAACATTTGTGGGCATGTCTCCATTCAGATCAATAGAGTTAGGGTTCCTCCAGACTGGGGTTTTATTGTGGGTGCATTTTGCAACACATTTTTGATACAGTGATAATGCATTAGTGCTGAATTTATCCTGCTTTGGTTTGTTCTGTAATGCCTCTCCATTGCCACCCCATTATTGCTGTTTGGAGGGGCTATAGTGCAACAAAAGCGGAGTGTGAGAGGAATAAAAAGTTACAAGATTTCAGCAGAAAGTAACGGGATATGCACTGATTGGAAGCGAAGCAGTGTGACTACCCCAAAGCTTTTGCAGATGCAAACAGTACTGAGAGTGGAATTGTGTGTGACCACTCTGATAGCATCATGAGCACTATCAGCATGAATTTGCAAGAAAAAGACCATCTGGAGGGCCCCATAAATGTAAGTTTTTAAATGGGTACTGCATTAAACATACAGCTCTAGCCAGTGCTGTTTTTCTAGAAAAAGAGTTGCCGGAACTCACCATGAACGCCTCTCTTATTCTCTTATAATAGCAACGTTGCCCACCTGAGAGGTACCGGAACTGGGTTCTGGCGAGTTGTGGCTGAAAAAGAAACCTGGCTCCAGCTTTCCTACGCATATTAACAGAATCACTACAACAGTGAGACCTTACACTTGCCTTTTTTCTTTTCCCCAAGGCATTTGGGCTTCTGAATCATTGAGCCAAGGTAAAGCAACATTTATGGCCAGGTCATAGTGAGCCTAGAAGAGAAAAAAAGTTTGTGTGTGATGTCAAACTACATGATTTCTTTGCACAACAGCTTAGTGCAACTCAAATGTGTTACATGTGTGATGCTGACCCACAGGGTTTGTATTGATTTGGTCTACTTTTGGATTGCTTTGACCACCTGCTCTTGAAAAGAGAACTTAGCACAGCTCAAACATGTGTGCTGTTGACTCACAGGGTCTGTGTTATCTTTGGTTACGTTACATAGTCTATCCTGCAAATAGAGTTCCCAATAAGCAGCACTGGTTGCTGCATTGATTCAGTGCATTTGTGCAAAAGCTGAAAGTGTCCCGATTTTCCAGGGACAGCCCCTAAATTATGAAAGTCATCCCAGCGAGTGGTATGTCGGAGCAGAACTGAAAAGGCGGGTGGGGGGGAGCTTTTCTTTTTTTTATCTTATGTGAGTGCCCAATAACCCTCCCCCCAAGAAAGAACCGTTGCAATTACTGATTACAAGCAGGATGATTAAGAACTGTGTGGAAATAACTTACTAATCAAAGGCATGGCGTGTGGGAACATCGGGAAAGGAATGGAAGCTCTTTGTGACGCAGTCATAAAAAGAGAATTGTTATGGCAGGCCTGGCCACAGGATGATCGAGGGGGAGGAAGACCATGGTTTGTTATTATATCAGACTGTGAGTTTGACCTGGCTGGGCCCCCTGAGAAAATTGAGGAGAGATTGGCAGGCTTGTGGAAATTAACGGACAGACTTTGGGAATGTTTTGTGTGGAGGTGCGGAAATGGCGTCTGTCTATCTTGATATGGCTCTTGGAGGAGTGTAAAATCCACACAGGATATAACGACGTTTGTTTTCAACCCGCTTGTGGAGACTACCAGAGATCACAAAGAGGAATATATGATAACAACAAGAAGATGAGGAAAATAACAAAGAGAAGATTGAACAGAACTGTGAATAATATTTGGACAGAACACGTGTACATTAAAGCAGAAGCAAGAGAGATGTTTGGATCCCTTTCTGAGCTCGAAACATGGGCACCCCCAACAAAAATTTAAAAATTTGGCTGTGTAATTTGGAATTAATGTGATTTGATTGGCCTGTTAATAAAAATTATTTGGGGAAAAAAATAAAGAAAGTCATCCCAGCTTCTGATTTGATCCTGAAATGTCCTGATTTCCCCAGCCAGTGCTGCTGCTGCTGAGCTCAGAGAGGAGGATGAGCTTGTGTTTGTCCTGGGCGACTGAAGCGGCGGCAGTGGCGGAGCATCCTGTTGTCTCTCCATGGCTGCCGCTGCTGGCCTACTCCCCTCGGAGCAGAATTCCCTCAAAGACTTCTTTGAGGGAAAGAATGTGTTTCGAATATGTTTTAAGGGTAAAGTGTGCATGCAGCCAAAGCTGCAGTGTGCCATGAAAGTATTTGCTTCCTGTACTCCCGACTCACTTCTGAATGGAAGATGCCACTTTTTGGCATGCTACAATTAAATGGCCACCTCTACTGGTGGATGTGTCCAATGAGCATGTCTGCCAGCAGCACAGAGCTGACACAATGAGACAAAGGGCAAGGAAATTTCATCCTTTATACATCATTCCTTAGTGGGGGAATGAAGTTTGTCTGATTGATAAAGACATTAGAGTTGTTGTTGTTGTTGATTTCATTTCTAAACCGCTTTATATTTTTAAGAAAAATCTCAAAGCTGTTTACAGAATATTAAAACATCAATAAAACAATCTGAAGGAAGTCAAATATAAAGTATACAGTCAAAGCAACATAATTAACAGAAAACTAAAACTAAAATGATATCTTAAAGATTTCAAAATAAAACATTACAAAGGAGGACTACAGAATACATATTTAACACAAAGTTAACAAAAAAAATCTTAAACATTTCAAAAAAACAAAACACATTGCTAAGTGAAGTCAAATACAAAATGCACATTTAAAACAGGATAATTAACAAGAGAATAAAATATTATCATAGTTATTATGCATCACCTGGATTCTCCTTATTGCTTTATACTGAGTCAGTCAATTTCTAGCTCAAGATTGTCTACACCCAATGACTGTCTACATTGCCCTTCCATACTGCCAGGCAGGGAGCACTCCCAGTCCTACCTAGAGATGTCAGGGATTTAACCTGTGAGTGTCTGCATGCAAAACAGTTGCTGTACTACTGAACTGCAGCCTTTCCCAAAGGGCTTTGGCTAAAAGCCAGCAAGAATGTAAAGTAGTTGCTTACCAAGTCATCTAGAAAGGTAGTCTTCCTCTTTCCTTGTGGGTCAAATTCATTTTCTCGAAGTCTGACACCAACATAATCTCCCCTTCCAGGAAAAGAATAATTTTGAATTAGGACCAATGCTCAGCCACTCAGTGCATTATTATTTGTGTGCGCTGGGCTGGGAGAGGAAAGTGTGAGTTGCTATGCACATTGGGTATAAAATGCAGCTATTGGATGTGAATCTACTTTAAAGTACAGTATATCAAAAAAAAAAAAAAAAAAAGATAGAAGGAGGTACTTACAAGAGTTTTTCAATCTCTTGTTTCAAACGTTTTCTCTCCATTACTTTGTGAGTTCTTTCTCCACGTGCCAGTTGCAAAGGTCCAGTTAGGTAAGAACTATGTACAGTGACAGAACATAAGACATTAAGGATAGGTAAGTCAATAAAGGAAAATTAGAAGGTCATGAGATTGTAAACTTCTCAGGGCATGTATTACAAGTTTTGCTCCTGTTAGCAATTTCAAGATACACAGCCAACTGTAGGCAGACCTGCCAGCTTCCCTGATTAGAGGCTACTAATAGGAGCCCCTATCCTCCTCCTATGGGACGCGGGTGGTGCTGTGGGTTAAACCACAGAGCCTAGGGCTTGCCCATCAGAAGGTCGGTGGTTCAAATCCCCGCGATGGGGTGAGTTCCCATTACTCTGTCCCAGCTCCTGCCAAGCTAGCAGTTCGAAAGCACATCAAAGTGCAAGTAGATAAACAGGTACCGCTCTGGCGGGAAGGTAAACGGCGTTTCCATGCGCTGCTCTGGTTTGCCCGAAGTGGCTTAGTCATGCTGGCCACATGACCTGGAAGCTGTACGCCGGCTCCATCGGCCCATAAAGCGAGATTAGCGCCGCAACCCCAGAGTCATCCACAACTGGACCTAATGGTCAGGGGTCCCTTTACCTTTTATCCTCCTCCTGGCATTGCCCATAATGTTACTCAGGTCTAGCAGCAGCTGCAGCATTCTTCACAAAGTTAACAGCTGCATGCTATGCAACACACAAAGAATTTGCACCTTGGCAACCCACTATTCCCTGTACACACCTTCCTCCAGGATCCAATAATATGAAAATCTTCCACTGTGCAGTGATACCTCAGGTTAAGTACTTAATTTTTTCCGGAGGTCCGTACTTAACCTGAAACTGTTCTTAACCTGATGCACCACTTTAGCTAATGGGGCCTCCTGCTGCTGCTGCTGCGCCGCCGGAGCCCAATTTCTGTTCTCATCCTGATGCAAAGTTCTTAACCTGAAGCACTATTTCTGGGTTGGCGGAGTATGTAACCTGAAGTGTATGTAACCTGAAGCGTATGTAACCCGAGGTACCACTGTATATTAATGGTACATTTCCCTACTATACATGCACATGTATAAGGATAAGAAACCACAGAAAAAATAGAGGTAATATACTCCGGTGGTGATATTTCACTGTAAATACTGGTATCAATGAATTCTATTAACAACAAAAACCCATCCACAGATC
This sequence comes from Podarcis muralis, assembly GCF_964188315.1. Lineage (NCBI taxonomy): Eukaryota > Metazoa > Chordata > Lepidosauria > Squamata > Lacertidae > Podarcis > Podarcis muralis. The sequence continues at coordinate 130,380,697 of NC_135655.1, forward strand.
CCCATAACTGAAACATTAATGTGTAACATACTTGTAAACCGTATTTTAAACATATCTGATGTGTGAAAGATAGATAATTATTTTGTGAGCAACTGTTGAGTTATTCTTATTGCTTCTTCTCAAAGATCCTAATTTCTTTTCTAAGAGCCTAAATTGGCATGGTAAGGTCTACACATTCTGTTCTAATGAAAGCAAAATTGCATGCTACCTTCTGTCCATTTAGCAGTGAGATAAATGAAATGACTGTCAGCTGTGAAAAGAATGCAACATCTTAAATAGCATCTTAAAGATGATACAGTGTGGTACTTCTACATAAATGGATGAAAAATAAGCCATTACCTCTTCCCACGCAATGGTTATTAAAAAGATTCAGGTTCGGGATTTCGTTGACTTGGTATCATTAGAAAAGCCTTCTGCCCAGATGATGTTATTCTCTTCTTGCTTGCCCTGCTGAGCCTTAACAGAAATGAAAGCCTTGCTCAGGGAAAGCAAGAGAATGAACCACTTGTCTGTTGCTTAGAAACACAATATTGCTGAACTGAATTTTTAAGAAAAAGAATACAGTACTAGCAAGCAGCTCCCCGTTGGGCTGAGCTGCTGGGCCAGAGTGCAAGAGATCCTTTTACATGCCAAGGCATTGGATTTCAAAGCTAAATGTTTTATCTGAAACACTGATAGCTGGTTGATAAATGAGAACTGGTCCCTCTTCTGCCATGGACCTTACTGGATGTTAACAGTTTGCGTCAACAATCACTTGCATCAAAAGGAAGCAAGGGGTCAAGAAAACAAAGAATTGACATGTTCCTAGGGACGCTTGAAGTCTAATCCTGTGTGGATCGAAGCACACCTAAGGCCACTGAAATCAAATGGATGTTAAGTGTGTTTAATTTAATGCAGCGTTCAACTCAACAGTATTTGTTGCATGACACCCCAATCTCTGAGTTCTCAGGGTTTGTTTTTTCTCAGAATGCGGGACAGCGGAGACTGTGGTGTCTTTATGATATATGGTTTATTACACATGTATACAACCTGAGCCCACGATAGAAGGGTTCACACCATTAACACCCCAAAAAGGTCTTGCTTCTCCCATAGCCACAGCCTTGAATTCAAGCAGAAATCAGGCATTCTGTCTTTCTGGCTTCCCAACCTGCCACTTTACTCCCAGCTTCTAGCTCACATAACTCAATTCTCCACTCTGGTACAGAGCAACTTCCTTTATTACCTTAATGACCCATACTCAGGCCACTACCTCACCAGGAAGCTAGCCTGTCTTATTTCAAGAACTCGAATCACTTGCTGGATCCAGGAATTAGAAGGGGCCCTTGCATACAAGCCTACCCCTGCTGCACAAACTCCTAACAGTATTATACAGAATATGAATGTCATGCTCCGGTTCACGGGCAATCAAAGTCCCGGCAGGGGACATGAGGACCGGGGGGAAGATGGCGGGGTGGGAGCAGGAACGGGAGTCCAGAAGCCAGGAGTCAGAAGCCAAGAGTCTGAGGGTCAGGAATCAAGGAGTCAAGAAGCCAAGGGTCCGAGGGCCAGGAAGCAGGGAGTCAAGAAGTCAAGGGTCTGAGGATCAAGAAGCCGAGGTTCAAGGATCAGGAAGCAAGAAGCCAAAGGCAAGAAGCGTGCTGCTGTGGCAAAGAGCTGAAGGGAAATGCTGACCTTATATCTCTTCCCAGCTCTTGCCACCAGGTGCTGTGAGTTACCAATTGGCCTCACCTCTTCAGAACAAACTTAGGAAGGCCCCAGTCCTGCAGAGTCCTATTGGTCACAGGGCCTGGCTCCTGCACACGCACCTGACAATGGGGAAGGTAGGGCGCTTCTCAGATTCCCTTAAAAAATAATAATTAAACATGCACATAACATAACACAACACAACACAACACAACACAACAGTATATTCCAGCATATCAGGATGGGTGTGGTATAAATTATTATTATTATTATTATTATTATTATTATTATTATTATTATTATTATTATCATCATTATTACAGCTAGCTATACCCTGGGAACCAGTTGGTTAGAGACAATCAACTGTTACCATCTTAAGAGTCCACATAAATCTTGTGGGGCTATTGATTTGTTTTCGGTTCCGTTCTTTTTTTTTGCTACGTATTTTGCACCAGGTGCTGTGAGTTACCAAATGGCCTCACCTGTGGGACCGCACCTTGTCTCTTCAGAACAACCTTAGGAAGGCCCCAGGCCTGCAGAGTCCTATTGGTCACAGGGCCCGGCTCCTGCACGCACCCCTGACAATGAAGACCAATTGCGATTTTTGTGTGTGTGAATGCAGGTGCAAAAACTTGTTGAAATGTGTGACAGCTGCTACAAACTGACTAACGCTGCACTCTGCTCCATCAAACGGTGGGGTTTGATCAAACGTGCATGGGATTGCGCCTTTAGAACATGAGCTGCTGCAGAAGTCCGCAGTGCTATTAAAAGTAAAGGTGGGACGCAAAGATCAAGGCTTTCTGGGAAATGATCTATAATGAATTGAAAAAGGTACTTAGGTACACTTTCCCTAAGAAACCAGAGGCCTTCCTCTTGGGCATAGTTGGCCAATTGGTGCTAAAGAAGGATAGAACATTTTTTATGTATGCCACAACAGCAGCAAGAATACTCATCGCAAAGTACTGGAAGACGCAAGATCTACCCACCGTGGAAGAATGGCAGATGAAGGTGATAGACTACATGGGACTGGCATCAATGACGAGCAGAATCCGAGACCAGGGAAGAGATACGGCGCAAGAAGATTGGAAAAAATTTAAAGAGTATCTAAAGAAATACTGTAAAATTAATGAATGTTAGAATGACGCTGGATTAAAAAATAAGGGGTTAACAGCGGTAAGGGATAACTTAAAGAAAATAAATAATATTAAAATTAAGTTAAAAGGGAAGGATTTGCTGATAATCTAATCAGAAATTAGAATACAGAAAGGGAAGGCATGAGGAAGTCGGGAAAGTAAGTTATAAGAAAGTAAAAATTGAATTTATATGTGTTTTATGTTTGTATTCCTTATGTCTTTTTTCCTTTTTTTGTTTGTTATTGTGTTTTGTTGGTTTGTTAAAACTTCAATAAAAAATTAATTTTAAAAAAAAAAAGTAAAGGTGGGACAATTTGCACATTTTCCTGCAATCTTGGCGCACTTTTTGTCGATCTGAATTACTAGGCTGCCCAGCCCTGACGCCACCAGCATCTCTGCTGGGTTTGGCCCAGTGCTTTTTTCCTGGGGGGACGCAGGGGTACCCCTAAACATTTTGTGAATCTAAGTTTGGCCTCATTGAGGGGCAATATTTCAACATGAGTAGGAAAATGAGAGTACCCCAAACATGTTTTTTTTTTTTTAGAAAAAAAGCACTGGTTTGGCCCAAGACATTTTGGCACCTGAGGGAAACCACACAATGGCATTCTCTTGGTCCTCGCCAGGGAAAAGGCGGCGAGCGAAGACCAGGAACAAGGGAAGAAAGTAAAGGTCTACTTTGAGGTCTGCTCCCCTGTGAATGCTGCCGCCTCACCTCGCCTCACGGGCAGGCCGGCCCTCATCTCTGGGCAGAAGCTGCGCGGGTTTCCATGGCGACGCAGCCCGCTCACCTCAAGGGAGCTAGGCCTCGCCCTTCCCTCACACGCGGGAGGAGGCAAGCAGGCCGAAGGGCTGCCGGGGGAACAGAGCGGCCGCGCAGAGCGGCTCTGAAGAGCGCACAAACAACAACAACAACAATAACACGTTTTTATTTATTTTGTTCCTTTTTAAAATTTAGGACAGGAAACGCCTCAGCCCCTCAAGGAATTCTGGGCGCTGTAGTTCTTGGAAGGTGAAGGGGGCGGAGTCAACGCCGCGGCTGACGGAAGGGCCAATCCCGTCGCTCGGAGCGGATCACATGATAAAGTCCAAACCCAAACGCGGTTTTTGCTTATAGAATGTGGCAGAGGAATTAGCAGAAAGGAGAGGCGAGAGGGAGAGCGAGGGCGGACTTTCTTCATTCAGGGCATTAAGGCGTACGGGAACCCTAGCACATCTTTGTTGCTCTTGTTGTTTTCTTTCAAAATGAAGTACTAACTACTGTCCCGCTTTTTGGAGGAGGCTGAGGCCGCTTGGAGGATTGAACTGGGTTGCCTGAGGGAGGGTTATTTCATTTTTTGAATGAAAGTGGTAAGTATGTTTCCTTGTAATTTAATGGTTATGATTCTTTTTTTTTTAAAAAAAAGATTTTTATTAAAGTTTTCAAAATTTATATAAAAACAAGACAAAACAAGAAAAGAAACAAATAAAAAACAAGTATACTTTCAATCCCTTATTTTCATATAACTTACTTCCTCGACTTCCTCATACCTCCCCTTTCTGTATTCTAATGTCCAATTGTTAATTCAGCAAATCCTCTCCCTTATTTTCCATTTACAATTTTTAACCTTTCATTTAATGGTTATGATTCGGAGGCGGGGGGTGGGGTGGATGTATATATATATGCATGTACAACACCGCCACCTTAGCCTCAAGTCCTTTGCTTCCTCAGCCACGTTTCTTTTGCTTAATTCTGTTTAAAAATGCACTTATTATTTATTAAACGTATGGGGCGACCTTCACCCGAAGACCCCGAAGGGCAGTTCACGACAGAAAAATACAGGACGAGGATATAAAACACATAAAACAGAAACAAGCCAGTAACCCCCCTCGCACAAACACATTTCAAAAGCCGAATGCCTGGTTGAAGGGAAACGTTTTTACCTGTCACATAAAGATATGTGGTTTGGGAGCTGCACAGTCAGGGAAAAAACCAATGCTGTCCAGGGTTGTAAAGACTGCGGAGAGAATAATTGTGTGCACTCTTCCCACCTTGGATCAAATCTATGCTTCCAGGTGTCATAAGAAAGCTGCAGAGATAGCGCAGGATAGTGCACACCCCGGAAATGATCTCTTTCGGCTTCTGCCTTCTGGAAGAAGGTAAAGGTAAAGGTACCCCTGCCCGTACGGGCCAGTCTTGCCAGACTCTAGGGTTGTGCGCTCATCTCACTCTATAGGCCGGGAGCCAGCGCTGTCCGCAGACACTTCCGGGTCACGTGGCCAGCGTGACAAGCTGCATCTGGCGAGTCAGCGCAGCACACGGAACGCCATTTACCTTCCCGCTGGTAAGCGGTCCCTATTTATCTACTTGCACCCGAGGGTGCTTTCGAACTGCTAGGTTGGCAGGTGCTGGGACTGAATGACGGGAGCGCACCCCGCCACGGGGATTCAAACCGCCGACCTTTCGATTGGCAAGTCTTAGGTGCTGAGGCTTTTACCCACAGCGCCACCCGCGTCCCAACCGGACTGGAAGAAGGTACAGGGTTATAAAGACTAGGACTAGCCACCTGAGAAACAGTTTCTATCCAAATGCGATTTTGGTTTTTAACGCAGTGTGGGTAAAAGCCTCAGCACCTAGGGCTTGCCGATCGAAAGGTCGGCGGTTCGAATCCCCGCGGCGGGGTGCGCTCCCGTTGCTCGGTCCCAGCGCCTGCCAACTTAGCAGTTTGAAAGCACCCCCGGGTGCAAGTAGATAAATAGGGACCGCTTACTGGCGGGAAGGTAAATGGCGTTTCTGTGTGCTGCGCTGGCTCGCCAGATGCAGCTTTGTCACGCTGGCCATGTGACCTGGAAGTGTCTCCGGACAGCGCTGGCCCCCGGCCTCTTGAGTGAGATGGGCGCACAACCCCAGAGTCTGTCAAGACTGGCCCGTACGGGCAGGGGTACCTTTACCTTTACCTTTTTAAGGAGTCTCAATGGGAGTGTATTGTATTTTAAAAATGGGGTATCAGAGTTTTTAGGGGGCTAACCAGGCTGGGATAGCAGGCTTGTTGGTTTTGAATGTCATATGTAGATTTTTTTTTCCAATTTCGTTGTTCCATATGGGACAATGACAATAAAGATTATCGTATCGTATCATAACTTGTTTCACAGTAAGCATATACACTGGGCTGCACAAGTATTCTGTCTCGGCAGTGGTTTGCAAATGCGTGAACAAATCGCTTGATTTCTCTACACTTCAGTCTGGTCTATGCAATGCAACAATGTGGCAGAGCAGAGGAAGTCCCTTCAGACTCCAAAGGGGCCTGGAGTATAAGTCAGTGCAAACATAGAAGCAATGTAATGATGGTAGAGTGTTTTGCAAATATAAAGGATGATAATGACAGCCTTTTCTTTTTCTGAACAACTGGCAGGACTGCCTGAAAAATGTCACTTCAGGCACTTGAAGAAACATCCATTTCCTTCACAAGTGAAGTCAGGGAACGGATGAAGGAAAAGAAAAATGGTGCATTGAAGACGGCAAAGCTGAATGCTTCTCTTGCATCAAAGATCAAAACAAAAACAATAAGTAAGTGGCACTATTTAAAAATAATTTGTTATGCTTGAGCATTGGTGCTTCACTGGAGACCTGGACTATTCTATTGGCGTGAGTTATAAGACAAGAGTTGCTGACCTTTTACAGCCTAAATGAATGTGACTAAAGTGGTCATCAAACTCATGCATACATACTGCACTTACACACAGAATCATAGAATTGTAGAGAGTCATCTAGTCCAACCCCCTGCAATGCAGGAATCTCAGCTAAAGCATCCATGACAGATGGCAATCCAACTCCTGCTGAAAAACCTCCAACAGGTTGGCTCTCTCTCTCTCTCTCTCTCTCACTCACACACACACACACACACACACACAGGCGCACACTCATCCCTGTCAACAATGGGCTGAGGCGAGAGGTTTAAATCCATCACATGGCTGGCCTATGGGGCGATTTCCCCATCACAGAGCTGAGCTTGCATGCTGGAAAGGTTTAGTCTTCAACCGCAAGCACAGCCAATATAGGGCATTATCAGAACAAAAGCCTTATAGGAGCTATTTCCCCCCCACCTGTTCCGCACAGCAAAACCACAGAAGGTGCAGCTTGAGTTGGTTATACAGATGGAGTGCTGTGTATTTGCATGAGTCTGGTTCAGGGAGTGCCAGCCTTGATGCTGCTGCATATCCCTGCAATGTGGAGAAACACTAGGTTTCAGTAAATGGAGGGAGGAGGAGAAAAGATGATAACCCAGCTGTTAGCAGGATTGGGGAAGATTTGACCACTCAAGAAAAATGGCACAGGAAGTGATTTATAAGTATCACCACTGGCCTTAGCTGTGTTTTCAGTCCCATTGAAGTGGCATTTGACAGTTCTTTGGCATTTTTGTCTTCTTTGAAAAAGATGTATGATTTATGGCACAGGTCTTATGACTCTAAACAGCAGCATAATATTAGTGATTGAAACTGCATTTGTTCAGCCTTGCCAAGCCACTGCTGATTGCCCAGGGGGAGACCAGTAAGAATTTGCTTCATAATACACAGCATAAGTCTGTGGTAGGGTACACAGGTTTCCTATGTTGATTGGAGCTCACCTACCAATTTTGGCTGCCGACTTCTCTTGTTCTTGTCTTGATAAGGCAAAATTTTGGAAAGGGTTGGCCAGTAAAGCTAACAAAAACCACCCCTTTTCTCTCTCTCTCCCTCTTTTGAAAAATACAGATAACTCCTCTATAATTAAGTTCTCCCTAAAACAGAACAACAAAGCGTTGGCTTTAGCTCTCAATGGTGCAAAGGGAGCTAGTCAAAGACTAACTGCTGAAAAGATGCTACTGCAAAAAGAAGTGGAGTCGTGTCACTTTGAAAATGCTTCACTGCGCCGAAAGCTCTTCTCTGTGGTACGGTATTTGCAGCCATGTTATTTGTGGTAACTGGAACCTTTTCTTCAATGGTGCATAAATCAGGGGTGAAACTAGGCTTTATTTTACCCAGTTCAAAGACCCAGTTTGGCGTGCACACCCACGCACCCACACACCCATTAGCATTTTGGAAGGGTGTAACGAGGAATTGGGTGTCTTGAGTCACAGAAGGCTGGATTAGGGAACCTTGGTCAAGGGGATACACACATTGACATGGCATATCCTACAAATACTTGATAAGGTCCATGAGAACCAAAGTCATAAGAAACAAGAGAGGCAAGTGTAGAGAAACAAATTTTGTTAAATTTTGGAAGCTCTTGTTACTAATTTATGGATTAAGATTCACGGATTAATTAATAGATCATACATACTTTACAACACAGAGATAAAATCATATATAAAACTATAAAAGAACCTATGGGGAAATTATTAAGAATGTTATTTATGTTCATTTGTATACTGCCCCTCTTTCAAAGATCTCAGGGCAGTTCACAGCATTAAAATTCAAAATGAAAACACAGAATGCATAATAAAAAGAGGAACATTATTCTAATTGCTTCTTTGAAAATACTGTAAAGAGTCTTTAACCTAAGCTTTCCAATGCTTATTAGGCCTGGTTTGCTTGTTTTTTATTTAAACTCGATAGGTTTAAAAATGTTAACCCTTTTGTTTGTATGCAGAACAAATCTATTCACGAACTGCACCAATATATGAACAGCCACTTGCAAATAGCAATCAAGCTGAGCAGACCTCAGGATGAAGAGGAAGGCACTGCATTGGCACCTGATCGGGACACGCCTTTTGGTGGTATAATAGAGGTTTTATCATACAATTACTTCTACTTTGGCTGTATGCGGCAGATATCTGGCAGGCAACCCCAATAACCTTCAAACATCTCTTGAAAACCTTTTTATATGCTGACAAATCTATATGTTGAATTTCTTTTTAGGTGAGCCACTCATTCTTGTGATGATTCTATATTTTATGATTTTTATTTTGTGCACCTCCTTGATATATTATGTGAGTGGGCGGGATATAAATACTTCCATAAATTAAACATAGCACCCTCTGTATGAGTGAGAGACACATGTTAACTGGAAAGCCGTATGCTTGGGACGGCCACATCTGTGGTCTTGGGAGTAAGCCTACTCAGTGGGGATTTACTTCTGAATAACCATGTATAAGATCAGGCTGCACATTTTATTCATTGCCTGAGCTTATGTGGCGCTGAGGTTGTCTCTTCCTTCTAACTACAGGTGTGGTACAGAATCATTTGAGGACTATTTCCAGTTACTCCTGGCTCAACCTGACACTGGAACTGCCTGTCTTCTGTACTTTGCAGTGCAAGATGGGAATCTGCGTCTTACTTATGTATTTATATACTGTGCCATTGGGTGTTGGCAGTATACCAGTCAGGAATGCACAATTCTGTTTCTTTTCAGTACCGGGCAATAGGTTCAGTGTGCATCATTCTTAATTATTCTCTTACAATCCTGTGAGCATTTGGGGGAAGAAATAAGAGCCAAATCTCTATAACCTTGTCTTTAGGGTTTGTTTAGTCCCAAGTGATGGTCCTTAAGTTAAAGTCAGTTGTGGGCTGTGGATAAGGAATGGCAAGCAGATTTGGCCAAGACTATATCGTGGAGGTCTGGATGGAGCCCCACCTATTGCATCAGACTGTGAGTGTTACACTCAATGTAGGCAACATTGAAAGGCATAGCTTTTAAGGCATGTCTTCAGTACCAAATACCATTTTTCCTAAGCAGGCAGACTTTTTTTTCTGGTGAGGGCTGTGTTCCCATGAAGGAATTACATGTCAGCTGGCAGAAGAGCTGAGTGGGGACAGAGTGGAAAGTAGGCAGGGCTGCTTCCCCCTTTTTCTCTTTCTGCTGCCACCTTCCTTCTTCTCACTCCCCCTTCATGCAATGGGCGCCACAGCTTGTTTTGCCTGAGGTTGGATCAGATTGCTTGCAGTGGGCTTTTGGAGTTAGGTCTAGAATTGTATAAAAGAATGCATTGCTGTTTGACGTGTGCTTTAAAGAACAGCAAAGACTTCGTGCCCAATATAAGTGTCATTTGATGGTTGCCACCAAAAAGCTTTTGTAGTTACAGAATGGGCATAGACGTCAACACACACACACACACACACACACACAATTAGAAACAATTTTATGCACGCTTATGTGGGTTAGAAAGCTGGCTTGTTGAAGCTAACTAGATTCACCACTAACTGCAGCCAGTGTGGTGTAGTGGTTAGAAGCGATAGACTCGTAATCTGGGGAACCGGGTTCACGTCCCCGCTCCTCCACATGCAGCTGCTGGGTGACCTTGGGCCAGTTACACTTCTCTGAAGTCTCTCAGCCCCACTCACCTCACAGAGTGTTTGTTGTGGGGGAGGAAGGGAAAGGAGAATGTCAGCAGCTTTGAGACTCCCTAGGGTAGTGATAAAGCGGGATATCAAATCCAAACTCCTCTTCTTCTAACTACAGTTTCCGGTTCAGACAACATGGGACGCCACAATTAACTGAAAATGGAAACAAATGCTTCTGAACTCCTTGGTTGTGCAAGGGAGATGAAAAATGCATGAGTCCAGGAAGCGGCTAGGCTCATTTGCATACTAAACATTGCCATTGTTTAGTATAATGTCTGAATATTAATTGTGGGGCATGGCGCACAATGTGAAGTGGGGGGGGAGGGTTGTGGCTTTAAAGCCCTATTTGTGGGCTTCCTGGAAGCATCTGCCTGGTCTCTGTTGGAAAGGAGATGGGCCCTTGGTTAGACTGAGAACTACTTTTCTAGATAGATATCTTTATTGTCATTGTCCCATGCAGAACAATGAAATTGAAAAACTACATAAAACTACATAAAAACTACATAAAACTACTACAGAACTACATAAAACTTTCAAAAACCCCTAAGAACTCTAAAACCCCATTTTAAAATACACTATACTATAGAGACCCCTTATGCTGCGTTTATTGCACAAGCTTAATGGAATGTTCATGGATTCTTTTTTTAAGAAAGCAAGTTTGTGTTCACCTACTAAATTCAGCTATTTGTCATTGTAGGAAACCTTTTGAGAACACAACGATGTCCTAGGAGCGGCTTGCTGTCCGTCCTGAATAATAGTTCACCTCTGCAGCACTGTGAGGTGACTACGGCACCACTCATTGGTAGCGTGTTGTTATCAGGTGGTCACGTGACTCAGAGGAAGAAACGCAGAATAAGCTCATCAGCTGCATCTGGAGGTGATTCTCAAAAGAAGTCCTCAGAGATGCTTCAGTGGACAAAGGAATCGGAGCAGGCTGTTAAAGAGTGTTTTGAAGTCAGTCAGGTTGGTGAGCTTTTGGCACCAGACACCAATGATAAAAGCTGTGAGACGATCAAAGCCAATGAAACCACAGCTGTAAAAAAAGTGAGTATGGGGAATGTGCACAGGAGGTCTTCTGCTGTCAGGCAGTCCAAAGGACATTTGGTTAATTATAACAGTGGAATAAGGAATACTTTTGTGGTAGTACCATACAAAACCTCTGAATCGAACAGTAGCGCGATGACAATTCCGGAGCCTGCACGTCACACTGAAGAGTCAGGTCAAGTCGATTCTCTGGAAGAAAGACCACCACTGAACATCTGCAGTCAGAAGGAGGCGGATAGTACTCAGCAGCCTGATAAAGGCAGAGGTTGCAGATTGACATATGTAGTGCACCAGACTATTCCAAAGCAGGTAGATGACTGCAACACTTTGACTCAGGAAATTGAAAAAAGAACATTCTTGGAAAAAATGAAGAATTCAGAAAGTCAGTTCCAAAATCCAGATACTATCTCATTAAGCAATAAACTACAAGATAAAAAAAGCCATGCCTGCAATGTTAAACATGCTTCCCAGTGTTCTGAGAAAACCAGGGATTGCAGAAGGACCTATGTAGTGGACCAGACTTCTCTAAGCAATGTAGATGACAGCAATGCTTTGATCCAGGAAACAAAAAAAAGAACATTCTTGGGAAGAATGAAGAATTCAGAAAGTCGGTTCCAAAATCCAGATACTATCTCATTAAGCAATAAACTACAAGATAAAAAGAGCCATGCCTGCAATGTGAATCATACTTCCCAGTGTTCTGAGAAAACCAGGAGTTGTAGAAGGACCTCTGTGTTAGAGCTAGGCCCTTTAGATTATCAGAACAATTCTGCTCCCCTTGCACATGAAGGAAATGCACCCTCGGAAAACTTAGAGGATCGAGGAATTGTGTTCCGAAGTCCGGAGTTTAGTTTGTTAAGCAACAAGGCACCACTGCATGGTCTTGGTACAAAACAGTTGGTTGGTTTCCAAAAGCAGATTCCTGGCGAAGAAGCAACACTGGATCTGAATGTGAAGCATAAAAAACCCAAGAAGACGACCCAGGGAATTTGTTTACAACAGGAGATCAGTGAGATGGAGCTACAGAGCTTCAGTGTTGATGTGCAGCCTCAAGAAACCAAGGATAAAGAAGGGCATAAACACAAAACAGTTAAAGCGGGCAAGGATAATGCAGGGAAAGAACATGGGGAAACAGACACGGGTCTGAGTGCTCAAAGAGCCAATAAAAGGAAGAGGAAGAATTTGAGTTTCACTTCTCAATCAACAAGTCAAGCAGATGCAACCCCTGTTTTCTCTCTAGGGAATGTGCATTCCGCATTTCGAGATTCAGGTTCCAGGACTCAGCAAGATTATTTCCATAAGGATCTTCCTAAGGCTTCGCCTCAGGCTGATTCTGTGGCTGTATGTCCCAAAACTCCTGAGTCTTCTGCAGTTGGTCTTTCTAAGACCACCTTACCACGTTCTTGTAGTTCTGTTCAGTCACATTATGCACTTCAAGATCAAGTGAGCCCAGAAAGAAACTCGTCTCTGCCCAAAGTCTCAACAGCCTTAAAAAACGATTCAAAGCATGTGGCTTCTGGCAGATGTGAGAAAAAGACAGCACATGCAATTCCTGAAACCTTGCAAAACACAGCACAAGGAAAAGGTGAGTGATGAAAAGGGGCTGTTGATAGGAGGTTCAATAGGTGAATTGCGGTGGGGGGGGGTGAAGCCCTCCATCTAAATCTTGACATTCACCTCTTTCTGTGTGCAAATCTGTGCACTCCTATTGGGTTTGCTTGATTTAAGCTGACCTGAAGATCTGGTTTTCTCTGCCAACCAGCCCAGAGCTTTTATGAAATGAAAGCTAGTGAGTATAGTGGCAGCTCACTATGAGAAAGCCCAGGAAAGCAAAAGGCCTATGGTCGGATGGAGGTTTGTCCCATACACGTGCTAGACGTTTGCCAATGCAAAAAGTGAAGAAACAGATGGTTTTTTACTTGTTTTCTTCACTGTGACTGGAGGGGGATGGGAGTCCAGCTAAGAAACACAATAGCTGCTTTGTGCTCCCTTACAATATCCACAAATTGCCCAAAGCCAAGAATCAAAGATGCGAGCAAAGGATAGTGTGCTGGTTTTATCTCCTGCCTCTTAACCTTGCGTGAATTATTACTATTAGGTATTAAGGGCATGTCCACCAAGGAACTTCCTTTGCTGTTGTGCTTCTGCTTTAGTGGAAGAAGAGAAGTATAGGAAGTAATATTTATGTTAAAGAGGTGCCCTGAAATCCAGAGATGTTTTGCACAAGTTGCATGTGTGAATCTCTGAATGATACCTTGTCTGGGAAATAAACCTGCACCTTTGGGAACAGGAGAACATTAGTAACCACTTGCTGTTGGGAACCATGTGGAATTTAAACTACTGCTTTTGAAATAAAACCACATTTGGTAGCCAATCAGGCCTAACATTGAATTCTCAATTGACTCGATGTTCAGAGTTTAGAAATGCGGGTGGCGCTGTGGTCTAAACCACTGAGCCCAGGACTTGCCGATCAGAAGGTCAGCAGTTCGAATTCCTGTGATGGGGTGAGCTCCTGTTGCTCTGTCCCTGCTCCTGACAACCTAGCAGTTCGAAAGCACGTCAAATTGAAAGTAGATAAATAGGTACCGCTCCGGCGGGAAGGTAAATGGCGTTTCCGTGCGCTGCTCTGGTTTCAGTATTTCGTTGCACCAGAAGCGGCTTAGTCATGCTGGCCACATGACCTGGAAAAACTGTCTGCAGACAAACGCCGGCTCCCTCAACCTGTAAAGTGAGATAAGCGCCGCAGCCCCAAAGTCGTCTGCAACTGAACTTAATGGTCAGGGGTCCTTTACCTTTACTCTGAGTTTATTTATTTTTAATAGGTTTAACAGGGAGTCTCAGTGTAGCTTAAGCGGTGATCAATTCCTGACTCTTCACAGAGAACAAGGTCCTGCAAGATTCAACCAATTCTGTACCTCTGGAATCACCTCCAACACGGCCAAGAAGACAGACAAAAGAAGTTCGCTATGCACTGCCCAAGATTAACACGTTAGTATTCTGTTTGATGCTGAGTGCCCTTTTATAAGAGAGGGAGTCGAAATATATATCATGGGAATCCTGTGCTGTCTGTGGCCTGAAACCTTGACTGTCTTGCTGGGGGTGCCGTTTCCCGGAATATAAAAATCAAAAACAGCCTGTACAACAAATTATATTGCTTCTCTCTCTTCTCTGCTGCAGCAAACTGAGGAGCGGTGACCCATTTACATTTTCTATCTACCCCGGGTCCCCTGTGTACAACACTAAAAGAAAGAAGTTGACCAGAGGATCTGGAAAGTCCAAGGAAACCTAAAAAGAGGAAATCGACCCTTTTGTGAATTCATGGTTTTTAGTAGGAAACAAGTTTGTTACTGTTTAAAAAAACTTTGGGGTCTCCAGTATTCCCCCTTACCTAGTCTTTTTTGTTCTGGTATTTGCATTTCAGAAATAAAACATTTCCACCTGAAGTTCAATTGGATGTTTGAAAGCCTGTCAGAACTCCAGGAATGTAGAACATCTTATTCTAAACAATATATGACTATTGGCTTGCATGAAAGTGTCGAAAGCTGAGTTTCAGGGAAGACATGACCCCATTTAAATGCTGCTTAGGCCATGCACTAGATCTGCAAGTTACCCAGCTATCCTACACCTGTTCCAAGTGCAAGGATTATTTTGTAAATTGAACTACAGTTTACCAGTTGTCTCCTTACAATTCATAAACAAGTTGACACATAGGTTTGGATATTAGTAGTTTATTTATGCCAAATATCCCCCATAAAAAGAATAGGAGCCATGGATGGGACAATGTTTAATGATAATAAAAGAGAATGTTCAAATGGTTGAAAATAGTCTGAGAAACTGCACCGTTAACCCATCTGAAAGGAAATAAAATACACCCGGCCTAAACACAGGAGTAAATCATTCCTGCACTTCAACTTGGGTACTATACATAAGAAAAGGACTGCATTTGTCTAAGTCTTTGCCCTATTGAACTGTGGCAAATACTCACAACTCTAACATTAGTAGAATCCTCTTACAATCCTGCCAACGTGAGGCTTTACAGTGTACCATGTCTGTTCAGAAGCAAAGCCTACTGAACTCATTGGGGCTTACTCAGGCAACTGAGGTTAGGATTGCAGCCTTTGTCCAATTTCACTAGGTTTTAAAAACTTGCAGTGCTTTACATACTCCGGTAAGGGCCCAACAGCCAGCTAGAAAACAAAACCTACTCCATTATTTAAATCATTCACTGTAGAGCTCATCTCCACCCCCAGTAAGGACTGTCACTGTGGGTTTTGGTTGGCAAGAAGGCTAACAGCTTAATTCACAGGCAGCCATCTAGCCTGCCCTGTGTGCCTTTTTACAAAAAACAAAATCTGACAATGTAGACATATTCCCCCCCCAAGTGCTATACTACACAACAGTGTGATTCATTCATGTGGCAGGCGACCTTCTTTCTGGAGCAATTCTTGAGGTCTGTTCCTTAAAGTCTTGGCTGGGAAGAAAGCTTTGCCTTTAGGTTTTCAGCAAGTTTATCCATGAAGTCAAATGTGTTCAAGTAGTCAGAGCGCGTCACACTGAGATGAAGAAAGAAAACAGTAAATGTTACGGTAGTATGAGATTTAAAATTGATCTAAAACATTAGTTTTGCAGGTTTGTGTCAGGAGCAGCATGGCACAAACCTTGGCTGTTCTATACACGCGCAAGAAATGTTCTGACAATGTTTTATGCCACCTGATTTTTCTCATTCTGGGGTGGGGTGAATCCTCAATCCACTCCTTTCCACCCCTCAATCTAGTATCTCAAGGCTTCCTTTCCTTTGGTTAAGAAGAAAAAACATGGGGGGGGGGGTCATTCCTTTCTCAAAAACCTACATTTATAGGCATGAGAATGTATTTTAGATGCATGTTCCCTAACCTTGGGCCTGTGTGGCGACTTTGGCATGAAATACAGAATAAGAGCTTTCACAATTTGGCAGAAGAAGGATTAGCTGCTACGACCCTGGCAAAGAATGACTTAAAACACTGCAGCCATATTTTACTGGAGACCCGAGTAGTTCTGCTTTCACTTCTTGTAATTGCCTGTCTTTGGGATGCAATTCAGGTCTATGCTGCAATGAACACCATACAAGCAGTTTAGTTTTTTAAAAAATGTACAAATTCTTAGTAACACAATTCCTTTTCAAAAGAAGATAAATCAAGTTTTCCTAATGGGCTGAGTTTACTCACTTGGGTAACCCTTTGATACAAGCAGCCAGATCTTTTGTCATAAAGCCAGCTTCAATGGTCTCTATGCAAACATCCTCCAAGGCAGAAGCGAAGTTCTTAAGGTCTGTGCTGTTATCCAACTTTGCTCTGTGAGCAAGACCTCTACTCCAGGCAAAGATGGATGCTGAGAAAGGTCAAAAGGAGAGAGAGAGAGAGAGAAAAGATGAATTGAGCCAATGGTTCCACTTCTGAAATTATGACCATCTCTATTACCACATTACTTCACGAGCACCTAACAATCTAATTTTGATTTCAACTGGCGATTGCACTCCTTGAACTGAATTATCAAAACTTCCCCTGTGAAGTGTTTTCCTCTAGAGTCTTTTAGCAAGTAGCCTCCTGACACACAGCTATACAGTGATACCTCAGGTTACATACGCTTCAGGTTACATCTGCTTCAGGTTACAGACTCCGCTAACCCAGAAATAGTGCTTCAGGTTAAGAACTTTGCTTCAGGATGAGAACAGAAATCGTGCTCTGGGGGCGCGACGGCAGCAAGAGGCCCCATTAGCTAAAGTGGTGCTTCAGGTTAAGAACAGTTTCAGGTTAAGAACGGACCTCCGGAACAAATTAAGTACTTAACCCGAGGTACCACTGTAATGGCCCCGCGACTCATCTGCATCTCCCCATATGGGAATCTCGTTCCTCAAATGGCGTCAAGATTTCCAATTTCTGCTTCACAGTGTTTTCCCATTAAGAGATTGACGACAAAGACATCCAAGCAGTAGAAGTTAAATGCTTTCCTGCCACACATTTTTTCTTGCACCTCTCACCTGGCACATGCGTTTCCTGAGACACTATGGAACCATTACTGTATTATAATTGTGGAATGACAGACTACGTGAATCCTGGGAACGGTTTGGGTTCTGCCTTTATTCATTTTGAATTCCGCACGCTACACAGCAATACAGTGGTGCCTCGCAAGACGAAAAGAATCCGTTCCGCGATTCTCTTCGTCTTGTGGTTTTTTCGTCTTGTGAAGCAAGCGGCTTAGCGGATTAGCGCTATTAGCGGGCTTAGCGGATCAGCTGTTAAGCGGCTTAGCGGATCAGCTGTTAAGCGGCTTAGCAGATCAGCTGTTAAGCGGCTTAGCAGCTTGGGAAAAGGGGGGGGGGAGGAAAAAAACCCTGCAGGAACTCGCAAGACATTTTCGTCTTGTGAAGCAAGCCCATAGGAAATTCGTTTTGCAAAGCACCTCCAAAACGGAAAACCCTTTCGTCTAGCGGGTTTTCCGTCTTGCGAGGCATTCGTCTTGCGGGGCACCACTGTATTTTCATCTGTGCTGTGCAAACTACACAGCACGCACCCCACACAATTATTTTGCTATCTGACATGTCTGCAGAATCCATTCCCTCCTATCTGCTGCTGTTCCACCACCTGCAGAATGACTCTTAACAGAGGTGTCTGCTAGGGTAAAACAAGGGGAGGTGATTCTTGCCGGTCCCTTTTTTGAACCCCCCCCCCCACACAGGAAGATGCCTCCACTGGATTAAAAGCCATTCTGCAAGTGAAACAGCAGCACCAGATTTCACGTTGTACACAGGGTAGCCTTTTACTAACTTGTCCTACCCGTGCAAGGATAACTGCTACCACAACAGGATCCTGCCTCCACGCCCCCTCTGAAATCTGCTCTGGAGGCTTGGAGAAATTGATTCAAAACAGATGGGGGGGGCACAGGTGGGGGGGGGGACTTCCTTTGCACTAGCAGTAATCCTTGCAGTGAAGGGACCCTGAAACAGTGCTGCAGGAGGCAGAACCCGCTGTTCCTACAGGCATAATATTCCATACCAATAGATACAGCTTAACAAAATAAGCACGAGAACTAAACGAGACTTTTATTCTTGGGAATAAGCTGCGGCAAAACATGCTTCACGCACATTTTCTAGGTATGGCCGAGACAGCTGGGGGCAAACTTACCGATCGGGTTTGTAGAGGTTTCTTGACCTTTCTGGTACAAGCGATAATGGCGGGTGACTGTGCCGTGAGCAGCTTCAGCCTCAACAGTTTTGCCATCTGGGCAGATCAGGACACTAGTCATCATCCCTAAGGAGCCATAACCTGGGCATGAGAATAAACTGAGAACTTTAGTTTTTTGCATGGCGTACCAGGCGGGGCAAATAAATCAACCTGGTATGTCTCAACAGCCTTCATACATACAGAAGATAAGTTTCAATCTAGCAATTTGGAACAAAATATGCAAGTGGTCTCCAATTCTGTCAGAAATGAAGGACAAATGTGAGGAAATGACAACAATTAAGGAAAGTGAGTTAAGTATATGCTTAGCTGGACTTGACTTGCATTTGCCTGGAATTCACAAAGTGTTTTCCACTGGTGGAATTGAGGAAGGCAATAAAATTCTGATTACAGGATCGTGGTGGCCTAAAGGCATGTGATCAAATGCTATGCAGAAGCCACTGCCCTTAGGAGTCCTGTAAATTGCTGAGCCATGTGGGGCAATTGTCAGGGCCAACAGCATCGCGTCTGCCATTAGGCTACAGAGTAATTTTATGACAATTCACCTTAAGGCTAATTGCGAACACCCATCACTTGTCTTTCAAGCAAGGCTAGCTCCTTAACAATTAGAATTTGCTGCTAACTCTTCCTCTCAGCCCTATCATCTCCATTCCTTCAGAAAGTTTCCTGCCTCCCAAGCACGTAAGTGTGGCAAGACCGGTTTTGCTTCCCAATACTCAAGAAAGCAGCATACATTTTCCTTGCTGTTATAGGCCACACACAATACCTGGGTAAGAGCAACATAGCCATGAAACGTTATGACTGCTACCAGTGCAAAGAAACCGCAAAACTTGCTTTGAGCCACTGATTAAAGGCAGAGAACACGTCTCCTTTCTGGTGGCCCCTTGCCATTCTTGGAAACCATGTATTGCTGATACAGGAATATTTATCGGAAATAGGTGTTCCTTATATCAACATTATGTACAATAATTTGCAACTCCCTGCTGGCCGATCCATTGTACACATTCATGTTTGATGTAGAAAGGTTTGCTGGAATGAAATATTGTTACATAGCTGAGTGGGTACCATCATCTGTACAAGGGAACAACCTTGTTTTGTATACCGCAGGGAATTTAGTTGCTTTCCCCTTCTGTGACAAATCCTCCGCCAGGTGAAAGCTTGCACATTTTGCCACCAGGAACTGTAGTCTTTGAAGGCTTTTCAGAAGCATCTAACTGCCCACTGTTGGAGACAAAATGCTGAGCCAGGACGCCCCTTGGCCTGCTCTAACAGGGCTATTCTGATGTCCCAACAATCATTAAGTCACTCCTCACACAGCCAACCCACATCTTGCCAAAGATAAAGAATTTGACCTCAAGCTGTCAAAATGGCATCCTGCAGCAGTGCTAGAAGAGAGGGGTAGATCATACCTTGGGCAACCGAGTCAGACTGAACATCCCCATCGTAGTTCTTGCAGGCCCAGATAAATCCTCCCTCAGATTTTAGCGCTTGGGCCACCATGTCATCAATCAGCCGGTGCTCATACCATATCTTTTTGGCCTCAAACTGTGACTTGTACTCCCTGGAAGGAAAAGTAAAGTAGAATCACAGGTGAAAATTGCAGGTCCGGTATATACAACCCATGAGAAGAAGGGAAAGCAGCTTACGCCTTGCCTAAAGGATGTGGGAATGTGGTGGGGAAGGGGAGGAAACCTGCCTGAGTTTCCATGCTAATGTACCTTACGATATTTCTGGCTTGCGTTACATGAGGGCAGATTTTAGTCAGAATATGAGAAGCTGCATGAAGGTAAGGGCAGTCCAATAATGGATCCAAGTACTTAAAAGATGGTGTGGGGAACCTTTGCTTCTCCAGATGAACTACAAGCTTCCATGATCCTTGGCCACTGACCGTGCTTTCTGGGGCTGGTGGGAGTTGGTGGTCTCTCCTTTGCTGGTGGCCTTTAAGCAGAACAGCTGGGGATGTCACCTGAACTTCCTGTAGGGGACTGAACTAAATGGGCAGCAAGGACCCCTGCAACTAGGATTCTGTAGCTCCTCAATCCCTCATGCTCTTCTACAGAGTAATCAGCAGCAAAGTTGCGGACTACCATTTCCTTCCAGTGTGGTCAGTGCAGTGGCAAGGAGCCAAGGTCCGCAGTACAGAGAGAGAGCTCTGCCCAGGCATCTCTTCCTGTTCACAGTGTAGAAGTGGCAGATCTAGTGTCCTCTGCCTGTGTTTCAGCCTGGAAAAATGAGGTTGACCTTGGGATCTTGGGCTAGGATGCAAGGCAGCCAATGAACCTTAGGGGACTGAATTTTATGTCCGGGCCTCCAGTGTCTCTCTTGTCGGATTTTTATTTTCATATGAAATATGAAAATCAGTTCTTCATTCACTCAGGTTCATAGCTTTCCTCCACCTCACGTTTCTGTAGGAGTTAACAGAAAGAGGTTTTGCACAACGAATGACTAACTGGTTCAGCTTCCAGTGGCATTAAGAAATAAGATAAAAAATGTGAGATTTTGAGGTAGACCTTTTTGACCAAAGACTCAAAGATCAGCTACCGTGACTAATAAGACAGTTCTTTAAAGAAAGATACACCTGCAAGATGAATATATAACAAAATATTGATTACTTCTCATAGATCTCCTGAAAGATGTCCTTAAAACGCCCATCATATTGCTTCAAAATGGTGTTTTTGGTGCTCAAGTACAGAGGCCATGCTTTAGACAGCGCCATCTGGAAAGAACTGTGGGCAAAGTCCGCAATGGACTGGTCAAGGTTGAACATTCCCAGAGCCACACCTCCACAGTCTATACCACAGGAGAGAGAAAGAGGAAAGTAAAAAAAAGGAGTCTGTTAGAACAGAAACATCTGCTTTTGAGCAGTACGGTATTTAATAGTGTGTACCACTCCTCTCTCTGACACCACCCCCCTCAATATTTTTATATACTTTCATTTTAAGAAAACAGCAAACCACTCTGACATCTTTTAAAATGGAGAGTATAAAAATATTTTTTATAAATATTATGAATTTTCAACTCGCTTAAGTGTGTTTTTTTATCTTTACTCCTTTTTCACATTAAAATTTAAAAAATTAAAACAGGACTCTAAATCAGTCTTTTCAGAAACTGGAATGCCTTCTGGTGATAATTTCATACCTGAACATTTTAATGCAAGACGACTAAAGTAATGACTAATAATGAAACATTACTCTGTGACATGACAATTGACCTCCTTGGAATGATTCTGCAGGGCTTAGAACACGCATCGATGTGTGCAGTGTAATGCAACAATAATTAATGGTTAAGGAGGGTTTTGAGCAAGGCTGCCTTAGTTCAAATCTCAGCTCTGGGTGGTCTTAGGCAAGTCGCTATTCTATTACACCCCAGTCTGACATACAGAAATAATACTGACATACCTTACAGGGTTATTGTAAGGATTGTTTTGCAATTTCCCAGGCTTTCTCTCTCTCTCTTTTTTAATGCCTGGAGTACCACTGAGGAGTTGCAAAGTATGAAGTTACGCTGGGCGGGGACGAAGGACAAAAACCTCAGTGTGTCTGAACGGATTCCACCCAGTCTCCGCTTGTCACAGCCTGCGAGCTGGCACACGGCCTACAACTGTTCATTCATGGCCATGGCTCAATGGAGAGAAAGTGTACAGGGAACATTCCCAGAACGTTTAAGGACTGTACTGCAGCCACCAATTATTTTTGTACGGCCTGATGCGTGGCACATATGTGCAGTTCAATGCAGCATTCATTACATCATTACATCTCTACATCAATGAACACAACCATATACTAAACATACAGATCTAGTCCACAGCTGAAATGAATGGAGCCTCTCATTCATACAGAAGGCTGGGAAATCACTTGCTTCTCCATGCAAACACAGCCGCCTAGCAACTTTCCCAAGTTCCACTAAAGGAGTTAAGAAGGCAGAAGCAGAATTCCTTCCCCCCTTTAAGAGTAGTAAAGAACCTGATCGTAACTTTGTGGGACACACGAGCACAAACCTCTCCAGTGCCTTCAGACAGGAATCACCAAACGCCCATTTAATGCTTATGGATAGTATGCATTTGCAAAGCACTTGAGTATTCAGAGTGCTCTGTAGATATTGTCCAAGTGATTTATGGAACCATCATGAGAGGGTGGTAAGTGACTTGGGCCAAGTCTACATTCTGCAGGCTCTCTCCTTTCCTGTGCAGATTCCCTTCCTTTCAGCCTCTTCCTTCTTAGACTCTTAGGAGTTTCTTGGTTCCAAGATGTGCATGGGACCAAGATGGAAATGGCTGTGTTGCATCCCTTCTGCAACATTCTTCCAATTCAATCTCTCAAGACTCCTGGGCAATCCAGGCAGGGAAACACAGTCCTTCAGCAAACATAGGTACATTTCAAGAACTCTGCATCTGTGATTGCTAGAATCAATCCTTTCCCTTGTAGTCCTTTCATCCTATCTATACACATCAAAGCTAGAATTACCCCAAATTACATTATTGCCTTGCGCAGAATGAAGCAAGACATTGAAACACACGTAAATCACAAGTTGGTTTTGCAACCACCGACGCCAGTTTCACAACTGTTTGAGCAACACCAAAGCAACTTTGGGATCCTGGGCTGTGCCCTTGCCTCTGGCAGAAAAGAACAGGCCTGTATGTAACAGGAACAATGGTGACAGGTGACAGAACAGCATGTACAGAACAGAAATGCTGTTGTTGTTTTTCATACTTCATGTGCTCCTTGATCTAATATTATGGAAAGACCACAAGGAATTGTTGGAAGGGAGACCCTGGCTCACTACTAAGATCGCCAGCCTATAGCTATATAGGGTATGATTCAACTACAGTGGTGCCTCGCAAGACGAAAATAATCCGTTCCGCGAGTCTCTTCGTCTAGCAGTTTTTTCGTCTTGCGAAGCAACCCTATTAGCGGCTTAGCGCTATTAGCGGTTTAGCGGCTATTAAAGGCTTAGCGGCTAAAAGGCTATTAGCGGCTTAGAAAAAGGGGGGGGGGAGCGAAAAAAATCGCAAGACTCGCAAGACGTTTTTGTCTTGCGAAGCAAGCCCATAGGGAAATTCGTCTTGCGAAGCGCATCGAAAAACGGAAAACCCTTTCGTCTAGCGGGTTTTTCGTCTTGCGAGGCATTCGTCTTGCGGGGCACCACTGTAAATGTTACTCAGAGTGGACCCACTGTAGTTAATGAACATGACTAAGTTATGTCCATTAACTTCAGTGGGTCTAGCGAGGAAGACTTAGTTGAATATCACCATAGTTACTAGTTCCTCTGCATTCTGTTCCCACATTGGCAACTTGGGATGGAGGGCAACGGGGGTTAGGTTTGGTCCATGGTTCCCCAGTTGTGGATCCCTGGTTGAAGGTCTGGCTCAATCCATTATTCAGGCTACAAGCCTAACTCTACTTAACATGCCTCCCCAATTCTCCATATTCAAATATCCTTTATATAATCCAACACTTACTTTCAAAGTTATGGACCAAATAAGTTATGGGTTTGCCTCCATTCTTCGGTGTGTAGGTCATCTCTACCTTTCCAGGGCCAGGAACGACAAAGTCTGTGGCTCTGTACTGCAGAAGCACAAACAAAATGGCCACTTAGGTCAGGGATGATCAACATGCAACTGGCCAGTACCCTCTCCCTACCAGAATTATATACTATGTATGGGTCAGGTCAGATTTCCATTATTCCTCCTTTGCAGGGAAGAAAGAAGGGGGAAATAGTACTTCTTTTAAATGATTTCCAGACCAAGGCAAACAGGCACAGCTGTAGCTTGCAGAGATTTCAACACAGCTCAATCTATTTTAATCATTAACAGGAATTGCAGTTCAGTTCAAAAATCTGTAAGAGACATGCTTTGTTGACGATTCATCGATGGCCCTGCAGCTGCATTTTGCTCTCTCTTGCATGCATTCCCCAACCATACAAAATCTCTGATGTTTGAGAGGGTGCGCTCAACAGTAAAAGCCATAAATGCCAAACGCTGCATGAAGGACTCACTTGGTCTCCAAAAGCATGACGGCCAATGATGATGGGCTTTACCCAGCTAGATACTAGTCGGGGGATGTTTTTGCAGATAATGGCTTCCCTGAAGACTGTGCCCCCAAGAATGTTTCGGATCGTTCCATTTGGAGATTTCCACATCTTCTTCAGCTTGAATTCCTCTACCCTTTTCTCATCCGGAGTGATAGTAGCGCACTTGATTCCGACATTGTATTTCTTGATAGCTTCTGCGGCTTCCACGGTGACCTTGTCATCGGTTGCATCGCGGTTCTCTATGCCCAGATCATAGCTGCAAGCAAGTCCCCAAAACACAGTCATTTGTTAAGTGCCTTACAGACCCATCCAAGGCCTTACTAAACATGTGCATCGTAGTTTAGGGTGGAAAACATGCTCAAAAAGAAGAGAAGAGATAGGAAATGGCACAAACTGAGTAAAATGACCATCTTCTGCAGGTGTGGGAAACCATTGGCCTTCCAGATGTTGCTGAACCACAACTCCCATCATCCCCGCAATTGCTTGCTGAGGCTGATGGGAGTTGGAGTCGCCATGAAAGAAGGAGCTACTTCATATACAAGTAGATAATTTCATGAAGTTAACACCTGGAGGAATGAGCAAAAGCCGCTTGGACAGCAATGTTGATGCTCTCCTTCCAATAAAAACAAATGAATGAAAATGTGTCTGGACTCAGGTGTGTGGGATTGTACAGCTATGCTATCAGATACCTATTCTGCTTTGGCAGTGTCAGCACAAGCAAAGCAGTACATCTGGTTAGGCAGGTATCCGGAACAAAAAGCAAAGTGCAAGGGAAGTAGGGGAAAGGTTAACGACTCAACGGTTTAATGTACAACCGGTGGATGCACTGAAAAGATTTTGCTGTACTTTTCTCCATGGTACTCTTGCCAATAGCTCTGGCAGTGTGTGGTGTTAGGGGAAGGGTAGTACCTCTGGTGGGGGACACACTGTGCTCCTTCTGCGGCAGTTTGTCCACCTTTGGCCCCCAACCTGCACTCAGTTCTGCACTGTGGCTCCTAGAAGCTGTCAGCATGTGACAGCAGCCACACCCCGGGAACGGCTTTGACTGAGGGGAGCTGATGGGTCTCAAGCCCTTAGTGAGTTAGGGACTTGCCCTGCATGCAAAGACAGGCTCCAGAGGATTGCGCAGACGAGAGCAAGAGTGGGTCCAATGGTCAGGAGGGCAGTTTCTGAACATGCTGTAGAGCAGGCATCCCCAACCTGCGGACCTCCAGATGTTTTGGCCTACAACTCCCATGAAAACCCTAACCCTAGCTAACAGGACCAGTGGTCAGGGATGATGGGAATTGTAGTTCCAAAACATCTGGAGGGCCGAAGGTTGGGGATGCCTGCTGCAGAGGGAAGTGAGGGGCAGATGGGGCTCATCAGCCTGGGAATGTAGCCCATCGAGGAGAAGGAAAACTCTTGATCCTAAACCTCTGCTGCCTTAGGAGATCTTTGGGAGAAGAAAAGGTAAACCCTACACAAAACAGGAACGGAGTCCCTAAGATGATTGGAGGGCACTTTGTGTGCCTCCTTCCGGCAACTCCTGCAGCCAAGCTGGTGCTAAACGTATTGCTCTGCTTTCCTTTGGACCACATTGGAGAGGCTGGGAAGCCCAGGACCTCCACGCACACTGCCCAAGACTGTGCCAAAGGGAGGTCACTTGGTGCTGGTAAGGCAGCGGTTTGATTCCAACAACCATGTGTGGAATAGCAGGTTGACTTATTTTCTCAACACTGTAAATGCCCACCGCAGGCCCACGTGGTTTGAAGGCTGAAGAAAGTGGGGATGAGTCATTGTGACTACAGTTTTGTTGCTAGCAGGTGATGCCCAGGTGGTGACAGCGGTGGGGGTGGGGTTCTTCTGAATAGCCATAACATTGGTAGCCATCAGAGCTCTTCAGAAGCAGGAAAATGGGTGAAAGTGCTGCTGTGGGGTTGGGGTGGATTAGTTCACTGAGGAGATCAAACAGAAACCTGAAGCTGCCTATTGTGTTGCTACTCTCCCCAGACTCCACTGCAGAATCCCCAGGCCCTTAATAAGCTGCAGGAGAGAGACAGAACACCAAAACATGGGTCTTTCCTTAGCACAGAGACGTTCATGTAAAAGAACCACAAACCTCTTACACTGCTGCCACTTGTGGCAGGCTTTTGTGCCAACTGGCACAGGAGCAATGCAAGAAAAGAAAAACTACCGTATTTTTCGCTCTGTAAGACGCACCCGACCATAAGACACACCTAGTTTTTAAGAGGAAAACAAGAAAAAAAATATTCTGAATCAAATGTTGTTGAAGAATGCAAGACAATGCCTCTTCAGCACAGTGGCAGGAACGTTCCCGCTGCCCTGAAGAGGCTTCACGTGGCTATCCCAGAAGCCAGAACAGCAAGAGGGATTTGCTGGCTTCAGCGATAGCTGCGCAGCCTGCATTCGCTCCATAAGACGCACACACATTTCCCCTTACTTTTCAGGAGGGGAAAAGTGCATTTTATAGAGGGGGAAATACGGTAAGTGGCAACTTAGTTTGCCTAGTTAATTCACAGAGCCACGGCCCAGCATGAAAACTATTAAACTGTTAGATGCGTGAAAAAATCCTGGGCTGTGTGGCCGGAGGAGAGAGCAAGGAACACTTGTCAGGTTCCTATTTTCTGAGCAGTTCAGGCTTCCCTGGACCCCAAGGTTTTTGTTTTAAAAGAGAAGTTTGGCCAACAGAAGCACCTTCTGTTCTAAGCAAGTTTGCACTGGCCACTTACAAGAATTTACAAGCCAAAATACCTCACTCTTTTAATACAGTGGCACCTCGGTTTAAGAACAGCCCTGTTTATGAACTTCACAAAACTGGAAGTAGTGTCCCAGTTTGCAAACTTTACCTCAGTCTAAGAACGGAATCTGAACGGTGGAAGGGCACCGGTGGCAGGAGGCCTCATTAGGGAAAGCGCGCCTCGGTTTAAGAATGGTTTCGGTTTAAGAACGGACTTCTGGAACTGATTAAGTTCGTAAACCGAGGTACCACTGTAATAATAATTTTATTATTTATACCCCGCCCATCTGGCAAAGGGTACCCATTTGAGAATCGGCATTAAGTGTGAACACACAGTCACGAAGTACATAACAGAATTTGCCTCTATTTGACAATTATTTATAATCAAGGCACACCATTTCAAAGTGGATATTAATCTTGGGGTCAGCAAAAGTAACATGTGGATAGTCCCTAAGAGAGAAAGAAAATATCAAGCAAGACTCTCCCAAAAACAAGAGCTAAGCAGTCGACAAACACCCACGTATAAACTGGAAATTTCCTCACAATACAGAGGACCTGTGGAAATCCAGTTACCTGTGAAGATCTAGATCCACATAGGGAAAGATCAGCTTTTCCTTAATCAGATCCCAGATCACACGGGTCATTTCGTCTCCTTGCATCTCCACCACAGATCCGCCATGGATTTTTTTAGACATTGTGATCTAATGGGGAGGGGAAAAACACAAACACTAAATACAGATTATGGTGACATCCGTTGATCAAATTGGGCTGCTAGTTGGCAACAGAGACATTACGAAGGGGATGTTCATGTCTGAAATGATCCCAGTGCAATTTAGATTTTGGGGGCAAGAAAGGTAAGTTATGCACACCCATGACATTCATGCTCCATTCTGATTTTTTAAAAAATTAAATTGTAGTTTCTTGGAGCATAGAATGGAGTTTATTTTTCCATTGGCTCTACATAAGCTGCAACAGCTGGACTATCTCTGAGCATTGCTAAGCGGAAGGACCACGTATCTGCCACAAGCCCAGATCCTCCTGTGTGCATAAACCACTCCGGAGAATATCAAATTGGACATTTCCGCTGTCTGCAACCAAAATAGCACCCATCTCCCCCCCCCCTTGCACCAAGGGGGAATGGACAGTAGCAAGCCAGGAGAAAGCAGAGAGGAGTATTCAAGGCCAGACCAGTTCAGCCACAACAGGCGGAGGGAAATCTAGATGTTTCTGGACCAGTATAGTTGTTTTACATTGGCTGCGTTGCTTTGGAATGCCAAGGTTACATGGCTCCTGTCCTTCAGACATTCCTAGAATTGCATGGGATGAAGGCACAGGAAATTTCCTCTCTGGTAAAGGTACACACTAGACTAGAGCACAAAGTCTGCATATTCTATGGGGTTTCCAGCCACGGGTCTCCTGGCATTGAGGATGGGCCACGGCAAGTTTTGGCAAGCTTCCTTCAAAGCCATGCCATCTAAGTCACAGTGGCTTGAAACGTTTCGGTTTAAATAATCATACAGTGCCTAAGATTTGCAAGGTGCCTTATATGAGCGCTCACAGATCTTGGCCGCTTTGATGCCTGCGCACGCAGCCTAAAGCTCCAAGATATGCCTTTTAGATCGCAGAAGTTGCCATGTGTGACAGGGGAGCACAAACAGGATCTCTTCATGCAAGCGAATGACCCCCGCGAGTTAAGAGGCCTGCAGGAAGTTCCGCTGTATATTACTTTTCTGAAAGTGAGAGAGCCAGGCATTCAAGTAAATAGGAGGGAAAATTGCAGCTCCTACTTGGCCCTTGATCCCTGTCAACAAAAGCACTGTTCTAAAACAATCCATGGCTTACTTATAATCCCCACGGGTATTTGCCGGTTATGAAAGAGCAATGACTTGGCCATTTTTGCTTTAAAATATTTTCCATTTATCCTATGCTTTTGTTTAATGCAAAAAATCACCTTTACCTACAAAACTGCCTTGCTCTACATGTGCCCACTCAAACGCTTCGATCGGCGGAATTGGCGCCATTACAGGTGTCACATGATACCCATTCCAGATTTGTAAGACCTCAGTTGTTTAGTGTGGCAGCGCCTGACCTTTGGAACTCTCTGCCTCTTGAGATTAGGCAGGCGCCTTCACTGTACCCTTTCTGGAGCCTGCTAAAAATATTCCTGTTTAGGCAAGCCTACCCAGATGCTTGGGACGCGGGTGGCGCTGTGGGTTAAACCACAGAGCCTAGGACT
Organism: Podarcis muralis; assembly: GCF_964188315.1. Lineage (NCBI taxonomy): Eukaryota > Metazoa > Chordata > Lepidosauria > Squamata > Lacertidae > Podarcis > Podarcis muralis. The sequence goes on from NC_135655.1 coordinate 130,410,076, forward strand.
TGCCGATCAGAAGGTCGGCGGTTCGAATCCCCGTGACGGGGTGAGCTCCCATTGCTCGGTCCCTGCTCCTGACAACCTAGCAGTTCGAAAGCACATCAAAGTGCAAGTAGATAAATAGGTACCGCTCCGGCGGGAAGGTAAACGGCATTTCCATGCGCTGCTCTGGTTTGCCAGAAGCGGCTTAGTCATGCTGGCCACATGACCCGGAAGCTGTACACCGGCTCCCTTGGCCAGTAAAGCAAGATGAGCGCCGCAACCCCAGAGTCGGCCACAACTGGACCTAATGGTCAGGGGTCCCTTTACCTTTACCCAGATGCTTAGAAAGCTGAGGTAATTTTAATCAGTTTAGCATTTTAACTTTAGTATGTTTTATAGTAGGTTTGTAATTTTTTGTGTGATTTTACTGTTTTATGTTTTGTAAACCCCTTGAGGATTTTGTTTTACAATCAAGCAGTGTACCAATTTTATGAAATAAAATATAAATAATATAAAAACAGAGCTTTAGGCTGTACTCCGCACATTTTTATAAGTTATCCTTCACTCAATGTGCATGCAAGTCTTCTTTATTGTTATTATTATTAATTGAATTTATATACCACCCTATAACCGGAGGTCTCAGGGCGGTTCACAGAATAAAATCAAAATATAAAACTACAAAATAAAAATAAAAACCACAACCCAATAACACCCCCCCCCACAACAACCACATTTTAAAAGGGTGTAGGATGTCAATCAAATTAACCAAAGGCCTGGTTAAAAAGGAACTTTTTTTTCTGGTGCCTAACGGTGTATAATGAAGGCGCCAGGAAAACTTCCCTGGCAAAGTTTCTAGCTTGTACGACCAGGATTATTCATTCACAATTACATTTCACAATGTTTCATGGAATTACTTTCATCGTCACAGGTGACTGGGTGTGCGCACACACAGAGTTATGCAACAATTCATTATACAGCACAGCTAAACCACTGGTCACAGCGACCGATTACTGCCGAGTAAACCGCTGCCATTATAGTAGGAAACCCAATGGGGCTGGGAGGGCAACAAATTCGACTCTTACCTTTGTAAGGTAGGCTAAGTCCTTCACAGTCGCACGTCCCTCTCTACACTCCATGCAAGTAAGCAAGAAGCATTAACAGAATTTGAGGATATATTCTAGCCAGGCAAAAGCACCCCCAAGGAGGGTGCAAAGCAGGTGTGGCCTGGGAAGAGTCCAAGGGCCAGATACATAGGCTTAGAGGGCCACCTTTGCCCCCAGGACCAGAGTTCGCCCACCCTGGTTTAGCATTATGTGTGAGCCAGACCCTTATGACAAACTTCACCTCTGATAGAAGCGATAGTGTGGGGCATTGGGAAAAGATCTTAATGTTTGGGGCAGGCTGATACAGGTGGAGACTCCTGCAAGCATGTGACCTCTGCACAAAAAGTGTACTATTATTACCATCATCATCACTTATATACTGTCCATCATCATCATTGATTGATTGATTGATTGATTGCCCTTTTTCACAAGATCCCAGGGCGGTAAGGTAAAGGTAAAGGGACCCCTGGCCGTTAGGTCCAGTCGTGGCCGACTCTGGGTTGCGGCGCTCATCTCGCTTTATTGGCCGAGGGAGCCGGAGTACAGCTTCCAGGTCATGTGACCAGCATGACTAAGCCGCTTCTGGCGAACCAGAGCAGCGCACGGAAACGCCGTTTACCTTCCTGCCAGAGTGGTACCTATTTATCTACTTGCACTTGATGTGCTTTTGAACTGCTAGGTTGGCAGGACCCAGGGCGGTATACAATACTAAAAACACATTACGGAACATCAGTGATAAAAACAATTTTAAAAACATACTGACAAGAAAGCCAATAATACTACAACTCTGCCTTGCCAGGAATCCCAGCAAAATACCTCCTCAGGCACCATAATTCCAAGCATTTTGCTAGTTTAGGAATGGCATACCTTTCTCCCAGATTGTTCACACACCCTGGAATGTGTGTGCGTGGCGCAATGGAAAAAGGAGGGCTTTAAGGGAAGTATTGACATCAGTACTCATAATTTAAAGGAGGTCTTTCTGAGTGCAAATTAAACATCTGGATGAACATGACCTCAGTAGGTGAGTTTTACTATTAAAATAATACCGGGCCCAACTAATACCTGAGTACAAGGAACACATTTGGAAAGCAGTCTCGAATTCAGAAATAAACATACTCTATCCAGCACAACAAGAAGGGGAAGACAGAGGACGAGATAGTTGGACAGTGGTCTCGAAGCTACCAACATGAGTTTGCTCAAACTGCGGGAGGCAGTGGAAGACAGGAGTGCCTGGCGTGCTCTGGTCCATGGGGTCACGAAGAGTCGGACACGACTAAACAAAAAATCCAGCATAGTGCAAAGATTAGGGGTAAGGAACCTGGGGGTCTCCAGATATTGTTGAACCTCAACACCCATCAGCCACAGTCAGGAAGAGCAATGGCCAGGGATGATGGGAGTTGTAGTCCAACAACATCTGGAAGGCCACAGGTTTATGTCTTGGGATTGATATTTGGAGGCCCAGCTGGAAATCAGAGGTGGATTTAGGGGACCATGACCGGCTCAGCTGCACTGGGTGCAGAGTCTTGAGGGTACCCCAACTATGATGTAGACTGGAAAGCAAGCGGCAGGTGCTGAATTTTGGCATTGCACAGGCAGCCACTGAAATTTGAGACCCCAAATCCCTGCTCTGTCATGAAGCTCACTGGAGTGATTGTCACTGAGTTAACTGGAGGAAAGGCAGGATATAAATATAAATAATGCTTGCAGTCTTGCACTGTTTGCCATGTGGAGTTTTCAGTTTCTACTTACTCTTTGGTTTTGTTTTACTCACTATAACAGACAGATTACATACGATTATGAAAAACCGGAATGAAACATTTAAATGGTAAAAGACTGTATTTGCAGTGCATTGTGCAGCACTGCAAAAATCATACAGCAGAAATGCTATTATTATTTGTACCCCACCTATCTGACTGGGTTGCCCACCCCCTTGGGCAGCTTCCAACATATATAAAAAAAGTAATAAGCAAATCTAATCCCCATTTCAAAATGGTACACACCCTACTTTCTGTGCTACACTTCCTTTAAGCCGAAGAGCAATTTGAAAGTGGAGATTGTGCAAAACTGGCATAAGATACAGATAAGGTATCGCAGATAAATATAACCGATTATGTAAAAAGAAGAAGCAGCAGCAAACATTGCATTGCTAAGCAAAAGGCATTTTCGATTGGAAGAGGCGCCTGGGTGCCTTGGCAAGATCTTAAACACATTGACATCTTTCCGCAGGGCCTTCAAGACAGAGCTGTTCCACCAGGCCTTTGGCCAGGGCACAGCCTGACTCCCTCCCTCGGCAATCTTCGTGGAGCTCTGGCCCAATGGTTGCCAGTGGCTTGAATTAATTAATTTTAGAATGAATGATTTTAGAGTGTTGTTTATGCTGTACTTTTGTACTGTTTTATTGTTGTTAGCCGCCCTGGACCCGGCTTCAGCTGGGGAGGGCGGGATATAAATAAAATTTATTATTATTATTATTATTATTATTAAGCAGACTGTTTGGAACACCAACTCTGTCAAGGGCACAGTTCAGATAGAAGGCTGCTGAAATGTTCAGATTGTGTAATTTAGCTGTCCAATAGATTAGTACTGGGATTTCATTGCCTTGATGGGAACACAGGCACGCAATCTAAGGTTGTGCCATTGGGGTCAATTAATCTGGAATAATGAACCACCCACTGGTTCTTCTGCTGCCATACTTTCACCATGCAGGGCACCACCCTATGCAGAAAACCTGCACTGAACTGAAAAGAGGTGGGGGAGCCGATCCTTTAGCCATACATCTGCAGGGACAAGACACTGTGTACGTTACTACAGCATGCTATAAAGGAACCGATCTACATAAAACGATCCCCAACCGATCAGATGCAAGCCCAGCTTGGCTAGCTGCGCAACAAGCGGGTGTCAACGGCCTTCCCTTGTCATTTTGATGTCTCCAATTTGCAGAGGTGGGTTTGGCAGTGAAGCGCGGACAAAGAGATAAAAAATAAAGAGGCGGTGAAGGGGTCATAACAACAAGGAAGGCGCTACGCATCTATAGGCGTGTGTGGCATTTCTGTCTGCCTAGTTTTAGTTGCAGGGTGGTTTGCAAGAGAAAATGAAGACCCACCCCGTAGTGCATGCCAATGAAGAGAGAGAGAGAAGACCCGCAGACAAAAGAAGTTGGGATCCAGCAAACTCACCTCTCTCTCGGCTTAGATGCAAGTCACTGAAGGTCTCCGGTGGTCTTGGAGTCGAAGTCAATGCCGATTTCCCCGCTGAGCTCTGCGCCGGCGTCCCCTCCGCAACCACTGCTCGCTGCTGCCGTTTCTCAGGGCGCTTGCAAGCCGATGCCCGTGGCTGATTTTAAAAGAAGGGCTGCTGGGGCCACGCCTCCTCCCTCGGCGGCCCTCCGTCGCCTTAGTCCCGCCTGTGCCGCCGCATTCCCCCATTGAGAGGAGAAGGGAGGATCCCGCCTCGCCAATGCGCGCTTCCCACGCAGCTTGCAAGGAAGCGCGCCCAGAGAAAGGGAAGGGCGGCCTCGGGGGCGATCTGCCGACGGGGAGGGCAAGGAAGCAAAAATGCAGAGCAGGGAAAAGGAGGAAGTTGACGATCCCCAAGAAAGAGAACCGGGGATCTGGGAGGAGGAGGGCTTGGGTATTTTGCAAAGTGTAACGCATCTCTGAGCCCCAGGCGCGCAGCGCAACCGCCAATCTGATCCTGGGCACCAGGCTGCGCAGTGGCACTGCGCAGTGTTTCCCCAAGTTGGGAACAATCTGAATGTGAGGATCCTAGGATCTTAAGGGGCAGTGCCTAGATATGGGCAGAGAATGGCACCTGGCTGGTAGGAAGGGGGCAAAGGCTTTCAAGGCAATGAAAAACAAGAACGCCCAAGCCCTGGCCTGTCACAGGCAGAGATGTTGCTGTTTTCTCCGAAAACCCAAGAAAGCCGTGATATTTCAGACCACACCTTGAGACAAGCATGGTTACAGTTCCTTCCTTGCATGGAAGAATTCATGGCAACTCTAGCGTATGAAAATCAAGATTCTTCTCTGCATTTTCCCTTTGGGCTCTGTATGATGGTCACACTAAACTGGTGGTTGGAGTGTAAAGGATGTATGCAAAACTAGCTTTTTATATATTTGAGAAGACTATCATGTACCACCGCTTTTTACCAGTTAAAAAACTGAAGGAGGTACTTCTATTTCCTCACAGCTTGGACAATGATTTTATGGGGTAGAGAGCTGAAGGCGAAATAAATGTCTTATCCAAGGCCGTCCACTGACGTTATTTGATGTCTCAGCTCCAAGCCGAACATGTTGTCACTGGGCAAACAGTCAGTGTCCCACTGTGGGGAGTTGGGTGGGTCAAAAAATTACACAATTAATTCTGAGAGCTGCATCTGAGCTTGTGGCGTTCAAAATCAGACCACAATGGCATGTTGCTCAATGTGTACATTGACGCACACACGGCTCTTTTCTGCCTTTCTGTCTCAAATTAACAATATTCATAATTTACATACATTGAGAATGAGGAAACACCCCATTCATGGAGGAAAATAAACTTTGCACATGCTCAGGGGCACACAATTCAAGTGGTCAGAATACTTGTGAGTATAATGTGGCAACTCTACTTAGGATGTCTCGTATATATTTATGTAGAGAGAGTTTTTTTTTTAAGTGACTGAAATTTGCATGAGCTTGGTTAACTCCCAGTTCTGATCCAGATCTCGCTGAAATTTGAGGCATGCCGTTTCTGACTTCAGATGGATGAAATCGTTCCCACACCCACAGTATAATCCTTCCTGGTATGGTCAAAGCAAAAAATCCTAACCTGGCATACGATTATCCTCTCCTCCCCACCCCAGCCCCCAGCACTGGGCACTTTTGTGTGTACGGGTGAGCTTTCTATCATCCTCCAAATGTTGCTGAAATTTGTCTATCTCTGGATACAATGAAGGAGTTCCCCTTTAGGGGTGAAGTCAAACTGTTGGAAGGTTGCAGCACCTGCTGGGGCTGTAGGGACAGATACGGGAGAGACATGTTTTGTTGCAGCCGGGGCAGATGAAGGCGTCTGGTTGTGCTGCTGCAGATGCACCAGGGCGTTTCTTCCCTCTGTGGTCATTCCTCCTCCGGCCACTGCTATGGTCATTCCTCTGTGGTCATTCCTCCTCCGGCCACCAGACACTCTGTCTCCAGGCACTGCGGTCATCGGCAAGGGGTTCCCAGCCTTCACACGTTTGCAGAAATCCTCGTAACGCAGTTGGCTCTGCCAATGGGCATGTTCCCCCCCCCCATAGTGCATGCCCTTGGGGATCCTGCCAGCTTCTGTTCCGTGGCCATGACCAAGCGGGTGTAGACATAATAATAATAATAATAATAATAATAATAATAATAATAATAATAATAATTTATTATTTATACCCCGCCCATCTGGCTGGGTTTCCCCAGCCACTCTGGGTGGCTTCCAGCAAAATATTAAAAATCAATAATTCATCAAATATTAAAAGCTTCCCTAAACAGGGCTGCCTTCAGATGTCTTCTAAAAGTTTGGTAGTTATTTTTCTCTTTGACATCTGGTGGGAGGGCGTTCCACAGGGAGGGCGCCACTACCGAGAAGGCCCTCTGCCTGGTTCCCTGTAACTTGGATTCTCGCAGTGAGGGAACCGCCAGAAGGCCCTTGGAGCTGGACCTCAGTGTCTGGGCAGAATGATGGGAGGTGGAGACGCTCATTCAAGTATTCAGGACTGAGGCCGTTTAGGGCTTTAAAGGTCAGCACCAACACTTTGAATTGTGCTCGGAAACGTACTGGGAGCCAGTGTAGGTCTTTCAAGACCGGTGTTATATGGTCTTGGCGGCCACTCCCAGTCACCAGTCTAGCTGCCACATTCTGGATTAGTTGTAGTTTCCGGGTCACCTTCAAAGGTAGCCCCACGTAGATTGCATTGCAGTGGTCCAAGCGGGAGATAACCAGAGCATGCACCACTCTGGCGAGACAGTCCGTGGGCAGGTAGGGTCTCATCCTGTGTACCAGGTGGTGCTGACAGACAGCCGCCCTGGACACAGAATTAACCTGTGCCTCCATGGACAGCTGTGAGTCCAAAATGACTCCCAGGCTGCACACCTGGTCCTTCAGGGGCACAGTTACCCCATTCAGGACCAGGGAATCTCCCACACCCGCCCGCCTCCTGTCCCCCCAAAACAGTACTTCTGTCTTGTCAGGATTCAACCTCAGTCTCTTAGTCGCTGAGACAGGAGTGCGAAATGGGATGGGGGAAACCAAGTGTCGAGATCTCTGCTGCGTTGCAAGGCGTTGGACTGGATGACCCACGGGGTCCCTTCCTACCTATGACCCCCCCCCCTGCCACTTGAGAACTCTGTCCCATTGCTGTCAACTTTTCCCTTTTCTTGCGAGGAATCCTATTCGGAATAAGGGAATTTCCCTTTAGAAAAGGCAAACGTTGACAGCTAGGCTCTGTCCATCGAAGCAACTGCACTCGAACCGGCGGCCTGCGTGGACGACGACGATCGCGGGGCTCGTTTGCTCGCGCCTGCGCCGCTCGCCGCATTTTGCGTCGATTGCGTTGCCGGCGGCGGCTCCGTCTCTCGGGGGTTGATTGCGTTGCCTGCGGCGGCGGCGGCGGCTCCTCCTCCTCCTGGCTCCGTTTCTCGGGGGCCGATTGCGTTGCCTGCGCCGACGGCAGCTCCTCCTCCTCCTCTTGCCCGTGGCCGGCCCAGGAGTGGAGGCCGGAAGTTGATGCAAAGGCGGAAGCGCGTCCAAGTCGAGTCAGGTGCTGCCTTTGCCGGGCATCCCGCGCTCCCTCTGTCGCTGTTATTGTTATTGTTGTTGTTGTCGTCGTCCCACTGGCGGTCTTGGTGTCGCTTCCGGAGTGGGGAGCGCAGCCTGCTAAGGGAGGCAGAAGGCAGGGGCTGCCTGGCTGGGAGACAGGGAAGGAGAGAGCGGCAAGGGCAGGTAAGATGCTCGCCGCCCCCATCCTCATTAAATATCACTAATGAGTATTAATAGTATTAATGTCCTTCCTATTCCTGGCAGGAGGGTCTGGAGGGCGTTTCGTTTCGGGCGGGACTGCCAGTTTGCCCTCCTGCCTGCGTGGAGGCAAGGAAGCAAAGAAACCTCCCTTGTCAACCCTTTTTCTAAAGTGGGATTTGCTTGCTTTTAAAGTATGCAGATGGCTTATTTTGTATGTGTGAATACTTTTTTTTTTTTTTTTGGAGGGGGGAACATTTTGATTCTCACAATGTAGCTTTTTTTTTTGGGGGGGAAGGTTTGATAGAACACCAAACTAAGGCTAAGAAAGGAAACGAATGAACCAATTGGCTTGTTTTTACTTGTTTTATGCAGCCTACGTACGCAACTCGGGTGTGTAGGACGTGGTGTTCGAATCCTGCCACCTCTGCCTGGGTCCTCCGGAGGGGAAAGTTGCAGTGTGTGTGGTAGTGATGTACCTTGCTGCCTCGTGGAAATAAAGAAGAAGGCAGGAGGCTGCCCGACACTCCTGTGTTAAGGTGAACAGGTGCAAAGGAAAACAAAAAAATATTCCTTCCAGTAGCACCTTAAAGACCAACTAAGTTAGTTCTTGGTATGAGCTTTTGTGTGCATGCACACTTCTTCAGATACACAAGAAGTGTGCATGCACACGAAAGCTCATACCAAGAACTAACTTAGTTGGTCTTTAAGGTGCTACTGGAAGGAATATTTTTTTGTTTTGACTATGGCAGACCAACACGGCTACCTATCTGTAACAGGTGCAAAGGAAGAGAGGGCTGCGATAACCTTTCAGTATTGAGTAGTACTGGGAATGTTTGGTTATCGTGTGGGATCCTTCCCCCTTGTAATGAGCTGCACCTGGCATTCCCCCTTCTGCACAACCATTAAAGGTGCAGGAACACACTTTTGTCAGGCTTTTTATACAGAAAGTGCTGTGTAAATGACTATCTTGTACCTCTGGTAGAATATAATTTATGGGTGGGGAACTGATGCTGAGAGATGACTTGTACAAGGTCACCTAATAGGTTGATGGATGATTGGGAGAGGATCTGAGTCCGGATCCAACACACGTTAACTTGACCACAATGACTACAGCACATTTTGTAGTGCTTTCCATGGCAAGGGGGCACTCTGTTATAAAACTTGGGGTGGCCAGTATGAGAACTCCACCCTTTAAAGCTGAAAGTAGGGCAGCAATTTCAGGAAAACTCTTGCTCTGGTTAAAAAAGAAAGACAAAGAGGTGTTGCTACTCATATATTTATATAGGTGCCAGGGGTGCCAGCAGAAAATGGCTGGGCAGTAAGAAAAAGAGGTGTTGGTACTTTGTACTATTGAGTACTGTCACAAAAAGAGCCCCAAGGTAGAATAATTGTTGGAACCTGTCTTCAAGAGAGTAGCTGGTCTTAAGATGCAAGCCTGGAATAGTTTGTGTAGAGAAGTGTAAAATATGCATGCAGTTTTTCTCCTTTGAAAAAATATATCCAAGTGATCCACTAGTAGGACAAACTGTAGCAGGAAAGGAGGAAGTGGCTGTTGCTTCAATCAAAACCTGCTACAATCTTTGCTTTGTTGAGCTTGTAAAAAAAAATTCTCATGACTATATTGGACAGCATCAATTGCTTGGACTAACGATGAATGGAATCTTTATTTTTAAGGTTGCTGAGAGTGTGATGAAATATTAATTATCACCCTGTTGTGTTTGTGTGTGAGAGAGAGGTGGAGAGAACATTACTTTGGTATATGTGTTGGAAATCCCCTTCCATTTGGATCAACAGGATTTATCCAGTGAATGTCCTTAAATTTGCTAGGAATTGTTCTGTGTTACATCTTTATTTTTTGGTGAGTGTTTACCTCTGTGTTAAAGCCTAACATGCCAGCAATGATTAGCAACATGCGGGAATTTATTGGGAGGTACAGTATAGCGTACCCTTCGGTTTCTAGAGACAGATGTCAGCTATCTCAAGTTAAGTATGTTGAATAGCTCTAAGCATCTAGTAATCTAAACATCTAATAGATATTGATTAATATCTTGAAGTGGTCTTGAATTAAACTAAGAATTAAATTAAAATCCAGACAAAAATGAAATCCCCTTCTCCCCTTGCTTGAGCAGCGCACATACTTTTTCATTCCTGGTAAAGCAGTTACTGCAGTTTAATTGAATGCTTGAAGCTTGCATTTTTGAACTATTGACCAGAGCAACCATAAATCTCATTAATCCTTTCAGCTTTGATAAGCTATTGTTGAGAGTAATGAGAGATTAACACTTAACTTTTAACAGGAGTCTCTCTGCAATTTACTTAATTGTCATATAACTTCTTTATGATGACCTGCATTTGCTGAAACTGCCACATCTGCATAACAAGTAACTTCATGTGGCAAGCAAGAGGGTTGGCAGAGGAGGGTAGTTCTTAAATGTAGGACTAAATTAGTGTGTATAAAAATATGGGCTAGTGTTTAATACTTTGGCTTTTGATGCTTGGGATGTATATTTTTAAGACCCATTTTATTTCTGTGATTGTAAGTTGTTTTAAGCAGTTATTAATATTGCGTTTTAATTATTGTGTAACCTTCCCTGGTACCTTAAGGGGGAAGGGCAAGTACTTAATAATAATTAATAATTGCAAAGCTTTGTTGAGCTGACTTTTAAGAAGTGGCATTCAAATGATTATTCCTAGTGAGCGGGGTGAGACTGATGTAACTTCACACTATAAGAAAAATGGAGTTTCTGGCTCCTCCAAGATCTCACTTATCCTGAAATCATTACATTGTGTAGTTTCCCTCCCATTCCCATGTCAGCAGGCAGTGATGTGGAGCAGGGCTGAGAGATGTTCAGCATAATGCCGGCCCATGAGTTAAGCTCTTCTATTCATAACCTTTTGTAAAACTTATCACAAAGTTATGGTTTGGGGCTGCAGCTGTGTGCATCTTAAGTGGGCAAAACTGACCCCAGTTTTGCATGGATATCTTTGTTCTGTTTCTTTTCCTTAGAGTCTTTTGGGCAGGACAGAATATTCCCATGCTACACTTAGCTATTGGACATGGGTGGCGCTGTGGTTTAAACCACAGAGCCTAAGGGCTTGCCGATCAGAAGGTTGGTGGTTCGAATCCCCGTGACGGGGTGAGCTCCTGTTGCTCGGTCCCTACTCCTGCCAACCTAGCAGTTTGAAAGCACATCAAAGTACAAGTAGATAAATAGGTACCGCTCCGGTGGGAAGGTAAACGGCATTTCTGTGCGCTGCTCTGGTTCGCTAGAAATGGCTTAGTCATGCTGGCCACATGTCCTGGAAGCTGTACGCCGGCTCCCTCAGCCAATAAAGCGAGATGAGTGCCGCAATCCCAGAGTCATCCGTGACTGGAATTAATGGTCAGGGGTCCCTTAACCTTTACCTTTTTACACTTAGCTATGTTTTCCTGACCTATGCTAGCTGGCACTAGCAGTCCTATGCTGCCTCGCTTGATGAAATTGTTCTGGGCCTGCTCTAGAATTATGGTGAAAAGAAGCTATACTGGTGTTTCGGGAAGAGATCACACATCACAAAACAGTTCTAGAGTTTGCACGAGTTTGGTAGGACTCTGGTTCATCTGCAGTTTACTAATGCAGAAGTCACTTCTGACTAAGTGATCCAGTTTGCCCTGTCATCCTCTATCGGGGAAAACAACCGGCTTAAAACAGTAACTATGGAACTTGTGATGTAAATTGTGTTGGTGGTTGCTCCACATTTAGGTTTTTTGTTTTGTTTTCCGCATGGCTGTCTTGTCAGCTAAGCCTGATGGTGAGTTAAGCCATAGCTGTTCACAATATGAATCTGCAATTGTATGGGAATAATTAGTTGAATAGGAAAACAAATGAGGAATTTGTTGCAGCTGCCCCACCTGTCTTCCCCCAACCTGACTTGTGTGCTCTTCTATGCACTCACATCTTCTCCCAACCTCCTTGTGCCTGACCCTGCTTCTCCCTGCTTCTCTTTTCCTTCCCCCTTCCCTTTCCTGAGCTGACAGAATGCTGTAAGGGCTGCTATCCTGTGAGCTGTTACACAGCAGCGGCCTTGCCTGACAGCTTGGGGGTGAGGGCACGTGAAGGGATGAGGAACTGATCCTGCTCAACTTCCCCAATTCCTGAAGATAGTGGAAGGCAGGGGGCGGAAACTGGGATCAGCGTTCCCTGCTCTGGCAGGCTGAGTGAGGACTTGTGCCTCTGTTCCATCCCCTGAGCACACAAAGGAGCAGCACAACTTCACAGACAACTCGTGTGCTGGGTTTTTCTTGGGGGTGGGGCAGGCATTAGAGGATCCCTTATCTTTGCCTAAAGAGAGCTTGAAACATTACCATCTTGTAACTTGCAGAACTTCCCTTTTATGTGTGTATCTGAACTTTAGAGAGGACTGCCTCGCCAGAGTGGTGCATGCTCTGGTTATCTCCCGCTTGGACTACTGCAGTGCGCTCTACGTGGGGCTACCTTTGAAGGTGACCCGGAAACTGCAACTAATCCAGAACGCAGCAGCCAGACTGGTGACTGGGAGCGGCCGCCAAGACCATATAACACCGGTCTTGAAAGACCTACATTGGCTCCCAGTACGTTTCTGAGCACAATTCAAAGTGTTGATGCTCACCTTTAAAGCCCTAAACGGCCTCGGTCCAGTATACCTGAAGGAGCGTCTCCACCCCCATCGTTCTACCCGGACACTGAGGTCCAGCGCCGAGGGCCTTCTGGCGGTTCCCTCACTGCGAGAATCCAAGTTACAGGGAACCAGGCAGAGGGCCTTCTCGGTAGTGGCGCCCTCCCTGTGGAAAGCCCTCCCACCAGATGTCAAAGAGAAAAATACCAAACTTTTAGAAGACATCTGAAGGCAGCCCTGTTTAGGGAAGCTTTTAATATTTGATGAATTATTCATTTTTAATATTTTGCTGGAAGCCACCCGGAGTGGCTGGGGAAACCCAGCTAGATGGGCGGGGTATAAATAATAATAATAATAATAATTATTATTATTATTTTTTATATAGGCTCTCTTAAGAGGATTATTTAGATTTATTTGAGGTACATACATGCTGTCTTTCAGGGGAAGCCCTCATAGCCCACCTCCCAAATAGCTTATTCAAAAGTTCCAGGAGGAACGCCCACATCTCTCTTGGTGCTTCTGGCCACTGCAAAGTATGTGGGTACTTTCAATTATTTCAGGAGACTTTGAAGACCTGCCTGTTTCAGATGGGCCTATGCATATGAACGGCATTCTTGGCTGAGTTGCTTGCTTGGTTTTTAGCTGTTTATTTTACTGGATAATTAATTAATTAATTGAGGAGGGATTTCAGTAGTTTCTGTCTTCTGTATTATTGATAATTGTATTAGCACTTTTAAAATGCCACGTTGAAAGAGTGGTACCCAGAAGGGTAGCTCATAACTATTTCACTATAAGCAACTAAACTTCTATAATAAATAATTCCGCCATTTGAGGAATAGTTAAGGAAAAGAACTCACACCATGTCCAAAATGGAGGGGGGGGGAGACTTCTTTTTGGAGCAAAAGATGTATGTATGTGCATGTGGGGAGCTGAACCCTTCCCAAGTTATGCCTTAACTCCTCACAGTTTCCCCCAGGTGCTTTTTCCTTCAGTTGAGTTTTTGTACCCAAAGGAACTCACATGTGTGAAAAACACTGAAAGAGCTGGGGGGCGTTTTCTTTTGCATGCCTCCTTTGCTCTAAAACAGCAGTGAGCAGCCTGCAGAACTGATAGTGCCCGCCGAGTCTCCCCATTTGGTCCGTGGCACCACCAACCTGTCAATCCCCTGACACCATACAGTGTTGGGCATGGACCAGCTAAACCAAACAGGAGGACTTGGGAGCACACTCTGACATATGCTCTGTATTCTTCCCTTCTAGCCACTGGTAGAATTCAGTGCTTTTGGAATTTGGTGCCCTTTTCTGTCTTCTGGGAAGAATCTTCCTTTGCAACTGCGGCTTGAAGTCACGATGGAGCTGTGAAGGAGGAAGGGAAAGAACTGAGAGTGCACTTGCAATGCACTCCTGAGTCTTCATTTGCAAGCCTCAGGTTTAAAGGTGAGTTGCATGGCATCGCATGATATCAAGTGATAGGTAGGTGTGCAGCCCCACCTATCTGTCAGTGGTGCACAGAGTGAAGGGGAGTTCTGGATCTGGCTGGCCGTTCCTGTAACAGGAGACTATAGCCTAAGGTAACTCAGATTGATAGACCAATCCTTGCTAACTTAAGCTACAGTTCTCTTTTGTCAGCAACTGGGCACTATGGTCTGAATTAATCAGGATCAGGCCTACTGCCACTGTCTCTAATTTGCGCTCAACTTGAAACACAAACTGGTTTCTCTGGACAGTTTTACTATGTTGTTGAAACAATGGACAAACTTCACTTCCTTATTGCTATGAGACAGAGTCTTACTTTTCTTCTGAATCATCTGGTTTTAGTACTTCCTCTAAAGTCATGAATGTGCTTTTTCAAAAGTGAATAATTGTTTAGCTACTCTGTTCCAATTTATTCCCTATTTCTGAATTCACTTCTGACTGCATCATACTTGATGCCTGTTCTAAGCTGACTACCTGTTCCTCCTTCCTAAACTGGATCTCCTTTGGAATTTACATCCCACCCTTCAGTATTACCACACCAGAGAACACTTTAAATAATATAAAAATCAACAGAATAAACTGTGAAAAGCAGAATTCTTAAGCAGGAGGACGGTAACATGCAGTGGCTTATGTTTCATTGGGGCATTACATGTGCATCTTCAATTTTCTTAGGATCCATGAAATGGCCACAGATGACAAAGCATCTCCGACGTTGGACACTCTGAACGACCTGCCCTACTCTCCTGGCAGCCCGTCTCACCTTACGCACTTCAAACCTTTGACTCCTGACCAGGATGAACCGCCATTTAAATCTGCCTATAGTTCTTTCGTGAATCTCTTTCGTTTCAGTAGAGGTAAGTACTAACTTCCTTCCATGACTGTACGTTGATTGATTAATAGTTATGAGTGAAGACTTGCTGCCAAAAGTGGGAACAGCCTACTCAAAGCATGCAAAAACCACATGCCATTGGGCTCATTAACATGTAACACTAAACTAACTGGTTTATTGAAACAAGCCAACTTCACACTAACCACAGTTCCTGGTTAGCATGTAACACGAAACTGTGGTTAGATGAAAATTGAGTGAAAACTTCCAATCTCTTCACAGCAGCACCAGAGGAAGAGGGAGAGCCCATGAGCACACACAACCCTAGTATTAAGCGCAATGCAGTCATTTTAGTGCAATGTAACATGGACTGCACATTGTGCAGATGCCAACCTTGTGCAGATGCCCATTTTGTGAAATGAGTGTCTTCTAGAATGGATTGATCTTGTTCCCACTGCCGCTGCCCTCTACCTCCAAGCATTCAAGCCAAAGTGGGTGACTTGTTTGCCAAAGTGGATAATCATATACAGTGTCTGGCTTGCATGTGCATGTCTGGGTGCACAAATATAGGTCCCCATGTTACTGAGTGCTGGAACTCTGAGCACGCCCCAAGACTGTGTTTGCTCTGAGCAATGGCTGTGTCATTGTGGTAGACCAACAAGAGCCCCTATGGTGGCAGATGACATTGATCCCAGGCACGAGGTTGTAATTGCCTAGTTGATCTCCAGTCCCAGTGCCATATCTAATACAAACAATGCCTGTAACTGTGTCGTTAATCATCCATTGTGAGTTAATGGGTACCAGTCAGTCAGCATATCTTGCCTTGAGTCGAACAAGTGTCTGTTCTGCTATATTTATGAAGAGGCTCACATGCGTCCTCTTTCAGGAGAGAAATGAGCATGTCACTAAAGTGAGATCTGACAGTCAGGGGTGCCCCTGTGTCTTGCTTTAAGTCCTCAGGCAGAAGACATAGCTCTTATAACTCTGGCTGGTCTAGGAAAACTCATCAGCTGTGTCTTTTGTTTAAAAAACAACACTCATGTGTAGCCTGGACCTTTGTGAAAAGGCCTTTTCAGATTCAAGTTGAAGTTCACTCATGAAGTACAGTGGTACCTCGGGTTACATACGCTTCAGGTTACATATGCTTCAGGTTACAGACTCTGCTAACCCAGAAATAGTACCTCGGGTTAAGAACTTTGCTTCAGGATGAGAACAGAAATCGTGCTCCGGCGGCACGGCAGCAGCAGGAGGCCCCATTAGCTAAAGTGGTGCTTCAGGTTAAGAACAGTTTCAGGTTAAGTATGGGCCTCCGGAATGAATTAAGTACTTAACCCGAGGTACCACTGTATTCTATAATCGAGTGTATGTTGCACCCACAATTGGTTCAGCTTTGGGGGATTTTCACCCAATGGTACTCCACACTGCTTTTTTTTGCCTCCTCAGATGTCGGACCCCACAGTGGTTGACTGTGGAGCTGGAGTCTCTGTTTAACTTTAGCTAGAGCTTCTCCTTGTCACCTCTTTCCTCATTCCCCTGATTTCTGAACCGTGTTGGTTATTTCACTCAGCCAGTGCCGTTCTAAACAGAAAAGCTTTTCTATTTTTAGACTGGAATAAGGAGGTTCAATGGAACCCAAAATAAGATTAAAAGTGGAGTAACTTGAAGAAGTAGGTGAAGTAGCTTATCCTTTTTGAGAGTATTGGTGGATGAAAAGAATCATGGTTTGGGAAGGCAGCGGATGAACATCTCCTTTGGTTAAGAGGCCTGGTCTTGCCTGACAACGCAAAAGAAATTCTCACTGTCCTAATTTTTTGTTTAATAAAGTGAGTCACATGTTGTGCTTTTTCCTCCAAGTATGACCAGACCCAGTCAACAGTAAGCTTCCAGGTTGCGATGGTAATTCTTGTAGGCATGAGAAACAAGTGGCCAAAGAAGGAGGGCCTCCCAGACCAAAGGAACTGGGAGGTACTGAAGCCAAGAACTAGTTCCTCATTGCTTCGTAACTTGTGGGTTGCGATCCCCCAACACCTGAATTTATAGCTATAAGCTGCCTAGAATGCCATTGGCCTGGAACTTCCTGCTGGAAGGTCTGATGTGTCTTTGCACCCTCTGGAGGTTTGGCTCTGAAACTGGGGCTTGGTACTAGCAGTTATGAGAGGCAGGGGGCAGACCTACTGCTCTTGCTAGATGCAGTTTGTAGTTCCATGATTCCTTTCCCCTGTTACTTAAAGTGATGGACGGTGGTAATTGTTGGGAGCAGAGTGAGGGGACTGTTTCCTTGGAACTGTCTTTGAAGAACAATAAATAATGTTTGGTCGTGATTTCCTTCTCTCTTTTGCTAATAAGAGTTGTAGGTGAGCGCTGGCAGCCTAAGCACTGTTTGTGCTGTCAATAGATAACAGGCTGCTGGCCTATGATAAGTTTTTAAAGAGGTAAGCCCAGTGGGACTTATTTCGGGAGGTGGGAAATGCAGAAGATTGGGCTGCCAAAGAGTTCTTTCTTTAGATCCAAGTCTTTCACTATGACTCAGTGTGGGAACTGTGGTTCTAGAGAGATTTATGAGAAATCTGGTCAACACTGGTATACTAGAGAAGGGGCTGTAAAATAACGACATTTCTGCTTTGCGTATATTTTGTACACACACCTATTCAATAGGTGGGACGATCTTTCCCAGGTTCATAAGTCATGTCTTACGTGTGAACAAACGCTAGTGTCTGATTTATTTGAGAATAATATAAAAAGGTAGTTTTCCAGTTCACATATCTCAACATTGATTAGACTAACACTTCCTCTTTCTAGACGATGGTCGCCTTGCTTCCTCCGTGGAGAGAGCAGAGACAGGACAGGGCGATCAACAGACGCTGAATGCAAGCTGGTCAAGTCCACAACATACTTTGAGGTCGCAGTCGCTAAGGTCGTCACCTGTACCTTACAAAAAAGCCCAGCCCTCTGGGGAGTTGCAGAGAAGATCTTCAGCGTCTTTAGGTAAGAGATCAGAGTTTGAAAAGAGGTGGTCTGTTCTTTATGGGGCTTTGACATTTTCCAAGCCCCATTCAGCTCAAGAGATGCTTCCAAGGAATCTTCTAACACTGTTCTTGCTTTAAAAAACTACACACTCCTAAATTTGGCAATGTGAAAACTCAGTTTTTCTGTGTGTTTTTGGATTTTTTTAAAAATTCTTCTAAGCAAGAAGGAAAACCTGCATGTGTTTCCTGCTGCTTTATTTTGTTACCCTACGTGGGATTTCTAATGTATACATTTATGGAATTTCTAATGCCATCCTTTTTGTTGGGAATGTGGAAAACAGGAGGGAAGTATGTATGTGAGAGCAGATGGACGAATGGCTGTCCATGGTGACTTGCTTACCTTTGTGCCCACTGAAAAGTCCTACTTTCCAGACCTCTTTTCCATTCTTGGTGCAAAGCCAGAAGAACACATGAATTATTATGTTTCGAAGCAATGAAAACATGGTTTTTAAAAAAGATAACTTCCAATGATCTGCAGAGTGGGGGATGGTGCAATTTGAGTCTGGGGCCATGAACCCTTAAAAGCGTTAGCAAATGATACGTAAATCGCTGGCTCCTATGCGCGGTCCTGAAGCCCTGATGTGGGCAGTCAGATCCCCCATTCCTTGTTGGTGCCTCCAGTAGATGTGAACAAAACCCTGGTGTACAAGATTCAGCTGGCATTCCAAGGTCGCATAACAGGGCTGTGACCTAAGTAGATTAGATTTCAACTGTGCCCAAGTCTAAAAGTCCAAACAGTTATTTGAAATGAAATGCCCTCTGTTCTGTTAGGAATCATTTTCAGGGAGAGACTTGAGAGCTGAGGCAAAACTACCGGTACATGTTACACTGAGAGGTTTGTGATTAACGCTCTCACTTCTGTTGAATCAGATAGTCCCACAGGAGTAGGGTAGTGCGTGCTCATTTGTTTGGGGCAATAGCATGGGGCCATTTAACCCTGGCCTTACGCCATTTCATGTTATACAATGCCCCCCCCCCCATAAGTTGCTCTTTGCTTTGGAAAGAGGAATACAAGCACCTCTCCCCTCCCCTGGGAGAGCATTTACACTGGGGGAAATGGTTGATGTGGGACGGGGTTAAATCCTGCTTTCCTGATCCTAGTAGCAATGGGAAGCTGGCTAAACTCAGTACAAAAGATATCAGGCCATTAGTTTTTGTTTAACTTAGCCACAGAAAGCTGGAGTTGTTAGCTTTTCCAGCATTTCAGATCATCAGGCCTAGACTTATAACTAACTGCTGAAAAATATTGAAGAGCAGAATCAGGCTGTGCTTCTCTTGTGACAGATAGCCTCCAGGGGGCACTCATGTCAATTGGATGCGCTGGTTTCTTTTCCTTGTCTCCGATAGCGTTTACAGAGATGAACATTAGCCTGTCTTGGATAAAAAGTGCTTAACCCCAGTAGGAAATAATGAAGAAGATCATTCTGCATACATAGACCAGGTTTCTCTGATTCCAGAACAGAGAAAGCAATAAGGGGGAAGTTATTTTAAGCCTACTGAGACTTCGCGTACAAGATGCATTTGCATAGGCTGCAGCTACTTTGGCAGACTTTAGATGTTCAGGTGGCAAGGAGCAAGGAGCACAAGCTTAACACTATTGCACTTGATCCTTATTCTCAAAGGGGCAGCAAGGGCTAAGATTCTGGGGGCCCTCCTGCATCCATCTATGTTGCTAGAGGGCCAGGTGACTCCATTGGCTAGGAGTGCCTTTTGCCAGCTTTGGTTGGCAAGACAGCTGCGACTGTTTCTGGGTCAGGAAATCCAGACCACTGCTCTCTATTTGCTGGCACCCTCCAGAATGGATTGCAATGCTGTCCTTGCGGCTGACCTGGAAGGTGCAGCTAGTAGAAAATGCAGCATCTCAACTGCTCCCTGGGGCAGACTGTCACTGTCATAGTAGGTCACCGCTGAGAAAATTGCACTGGCTGCCAGTTAGCTTCTAGATAACATTCATGTTGCACATATTGGTGTACAAAGTCCCATACAATTGGAGGCCAGAGAACACGTAACGGATAGGCCACAGATAGTGGTGGAGTTTTCTAGAAATCTTTGTCACGCTTATGCATGCAGTCCCCCCCCCTTAATTACTGGCTCAATCCTTAATCTCTATGAGATGCAAGTTGTCCCCTTGTCCGCCTGTTTCACTAAAAACATGAGCGATTGCTGTGTTACTGTTCACATAAATTATACACATGTACACTCCAGGGGATGCAGGTGGTGCTGTGGGTTAAACCACAGAGCCTAGGACTTGCTGATCAGAAGGTCGGCGGTTCGAATCCCTAAGACGGGGTGAGCTCCTGTTGCTCGGTCCCTGCTCCTGCCAACCTAGCAGTTCAAAAGCATGTCAAAGTTAAAGTAGATAAATAGGTACCGCTCCGGTGGGAAGGTAAACGGCATTTCCGTGTGCTGCTCTGGTTCGCCAGAAGCGGCTTAGTCATGCTGGCCAAATGACCCGGAAGCTGTATGCCGGCTCCCTCGGCCAATAAAGCGAGATGAGCGCTGCAACCCCAGAGTCAGCCACGACTGGACCTAATGGTCAGCGGTCCATTTACCTTTACCTTTTTACACTCCAGGATTTCTAAAGTAAACAGCACATGGACAGATAATGTTCAATAGTGCATATAACTGTATAAAAAACAAATGTACTAATATAAAACTGCACTGCGAGAATAGCACAGCGTGCGACTTGACTCTCTTATATCTATAATACGGAGTGGGTGTATTTTGCATATAATTTTCATATAATTAGTTGGGCTTCTAAAACCCCCCGATGACGCAGGAGTGGCTTAGACACAAGCAGGCGCTCGATACAAGGGGAAGTCTAATGCAAGCAAAGCTCAGTCAGGTTTGGACAGTCAAGTTCTGTGTATAAATCTGGTTAAAATGGATTCCTCCCCCCCCCCCCCAGCCATAGGTTTCCCAGCCTTGTTAGTGTCATGCCAATATTTTTGCTTGCTTTTAAAAAATCCATCCATGTGCGGGATCAGCGAAAGTAAATAATATGTGACCTTTGGGGGCGGAATTGTATGTGGATGGTCATGAGAGGTTTTGCCTATTGTTCTTCCTCTAAAATCATTGACCTTGAATAACCTCTTCACTTCTTTAATAAAACAGTCTCTGGAGACCTTCAGTGCCGGTCTCCTTGGGAAAACCCCTGGAGATGATCTTGCAAGCAAGCATTCCAAGAAGCTGGGAATGGGAGAAGCTGGCTCAGAAGCTGATGCAAAGTTGCTGTGATTCCCCCCCCCAAATAATTATATAATATATGAACCAATCACCCACCTTGTCGTGATTTTAAGGTCAGAGCAGCAAGCAAGCTTTTCTCTCCCATACACATGAACAAGAAAGTTGAAGTGTGTGTGTGTGTGTGTGTGTGTGTGTGTTGTGGAGGGACCTCTTTTGCCAGTAGCGAATACACTGGTGAAATGCAGGGACAGGGAGACAAGGATTTGGCACCCTGCAATTTGAAATAAGTCTGTCTCTTGCTGTGTTTGAAGCACCAGTGTTGTTAATACTTCAGGTAGGATTCCCCTGATCTGTCTCTGAACTCTGCTCAAGTTCTCCAGGAGGATTGGGGTGTGCAAAATAAATGATAAGTTCCACAGAGTGGG